>NW_028270145.1:81755924-82064139 GCF_037043375.1 Chiloscyllium plagiosum | reverse complement strand
CTTTTGCCCGAAACATCGATTTTACTGCTCCTCGGATGCTGCCTGAACTGTTGTGCTCTTCCAGCACCATTAATCCAGATTAGTTGCATTAGTCAGGGGTAAATATAGGATAATAGGATAGGGGAATGGGTCTGGGTGGGTTACTCTTCGGAAGGTCGGTGTGGACTTATTGAGCTGAATGGCCTGTTTCCACACTGTTCTGGATTAGTGGTGCTGCAAGAGCACAGCAGTTCAGGCAGCATCCGAGGAGCAGTAAAATCGATGTTTCGGGCAAAAGCCCTTCATCAAGAATAAAGGCAGAGAGACTGAAGGGTGGAGAGATAAGCTAGAGGAGGGGGTGGGTGGGTAGAAAGTAGCATAGAGTACAAAAGGTGAGTGGGGGAGGGGATGAAGGTGATAGGTCAGGGAAGAGGGTGGAGTGGATGGGTGGAAACGAAGATAGGCAGGTAGGACAAGTCATGGGGACAGTGCTGAGCTGGATGTTTGGAACTAGGGTGAGGTGGGGGAAGGGGAAATGAGGAAACTGTTGAAGTCCACATTGATGCCCTGGGGTTGAAGTGTTCCGAGGCGGAAGATGAGGCATTCTTCCCCCAGGCGTCTGGTGGTGAGGGAGCGGCGGTGAAGGAGGCCCAGGACCTCCATGTCCTCAGCAGAGTGGGAGGGGGAGTTGAAATGTTGGGACACAGGGTGGTGTGGTTGATTGGTGCGGGTGTCCCGGAGATGTTCCTTAGAGCGCTCTGCTAGGAGGCACCCAGTATCCCCAATGTAGAGGAGACTGCATCGTGAGCAACGGATGCAATAAATGATATTGGTGGATGTGCAGGTAAAACTTTGATGGATGTGGAAGGCTCCTTTAGGGCGTTGGATGGAGGTGAGGGAGGAGGTGTGGGTGCAGGTTTTGCAATTCCTGCGGTGGCAGGGGAAGGTGCCAGGATGGGAGGGTGGTTTGTAGGGGGGCGTGGACCTGACCATGTAGTCACTGAGGGAACAGTCTTTGCGGAAGGCGGAAAGGGGTGGGAAGGGAAATATATCCCTCGTGGTGGGGTCTTTTTGGAGGTGGCAGAAATGTCGGCGGATGATTTGGTTTATGCGAAGATTGGTAGGGTGGAAGGTGAGCACCAGGGGCGCTCTGTCCTTGTTACGGTTGGAGGGCTGGGGTCTGAGGGCGGAGGTGCAGGATGTAGATGAGATGCGTTGGAGGGCATCTTTAACCACGTGGCAAGGGAAATTGTGGTCTCTAAAGAAGGAGGCCATCTGGTGTGTTCTGTGGTGGAACTGGTCCTCCTGGGAGCAGATACGGCGGAGGTGGAGGAATTGGGATTACGAGATGGCATTTTTGCAAGAGGTAGGGTGGGAAGAAGTGTAATCCAGGTAGCTGTGGGAGTCGGTGGGTTTGTAAAAAATGTCAGTGTCAAGTCGGTCGTCATTAATGGAGATGGAGAGGTCCAAGAAGGGGAGGACGGTGTCAGAGATGGTCCAGGTAAATTTAAGATCGGGGTGGAATGTGTTGGTGAAGTTGATGAATTGCTCAAACTCCTTGCGGGAGCACGAGGTGGCGCCAATGCAGTCACCAATGTAGCGGAGGAAGAGGTGGGGAGTGGTGCCGGTGTAATTACGGAAAATCGACTGTTCTACCTATCCAACAAAGAGACAGGCATAGCTGGGGCCCATACGTGTGCTCATGGCTACCCCTTTGGTCTGGAGGAAGTGGGAGAATTCAAAGGAGAAATTGTTAAGGGTGAGGACCAGTTCGGCCAAACGAATGAGAGTGTCGGTGGAGGGGTACTGTTGGGGATGTCGGGAGAGGAAAAAATGGAGGGCTTGGCGGCCCTGGTCATGGCGGATGGAGGTGTAGAGGGATTGGATATCCATGTTGAAGATGAGGCGTTGGGGGCCGGGGAAACGGAAGTCTGAGAGGAAGTGGAGGGCGTGGGTGGTATCTCGAATGTATGTGGGGAGTTCCTGGACGAGGGGGGTATCAGACAGTGTCGAGGTAGGTAGAGATGAGTTCAGTGGGGCAGGAGCATGCTGAGACAATGGGTCGGCCTGGGTGGTCAGGCTTGTGGATCTTGGGAAGGAGGTAGAACTGGGCAGTGCGGGATTCCCGGACTATGACGTTGGAAGCTGTGGGTGGGAGATCTCCTGAGGTGATGAGGTTCTGTATGGTCTGGGAGATGATGGTTTGGTGATGGGGGGTGGGGTCATAGTCGAGGGGGCGGTAGGAAGAGGTGTCCTCGAGTTGGCGTTTGGCTTCAGTGGTGTAGAGGTCAGTGCGCCAGACTACCACTGCGCCCCCTTTATCTGCTGGCTTGATGGTGAGGTTGGGATTGGAGCAGAGGGATTGGAGGGCTGCGCGTTGTGAGGGTGAGAGGTTGGAGTCGGGGAGGGGCGTAGACAGGTTGAGGCGGTTAATGTCCCGGCGGCAGTTGGAAATGAAGGGGTCGAGGGCATGTAATAGGCCAGTGCGGGGTGTCCAGGTGGATGCAGTGTGTTGGAGGTGGGTGAAGGGTTCCTCGGTAGGTGGGCGGGAGTCCTGATTGTGAAAGTAACCTCGGAGGCGGAGGCGACGGAAGAAGTGTTCAACGTCACGGCATGTATTAAATTCATTGATGCGTGGACAGAGGGGGATGAAGGTGAGTCCTTTGCTGAGGACTGATCGTTCATCCTCAGTGAGGGGGAGGTCTGGAGGGATGATGAAAACTCGGCAGGGCTGGGAGCTGGGACCTGGTGTGGGTATGGAGCTGGGAGTGGGGGGCGGAGACTGTAACTGGAGTGTGTGTGATGGTGGGGAGAATGGGGGTGGAGTCATGAGCAGGGGTGGTGTTCTCCTCAGGGTTCTGGGGGGCGGGGATGGTGGCAGTGGGATCTGTGGGGGGCCTGTCAGCAGAATGCAGGTGAGTGGCATTGGTGGGGGCGGAATTGGTGGCAGACACGGCAGTAGGGGTGGTGGAAGTCACTGAGCGTGTGACATCAGCAATGATGTGAGAGGAGGAAGTGATGTCATGTGTGATGCATGAGGAATTGTGAGGGGCGGAAGTGGCTGTGGGAGCGGCCATGATGGGGGCAGAAGTGACATCATCAATCAGCGTGGGGGTGGCAGCTGCACCAGCTGCATGGCTAATGGTGTTTCCACACTGTAACGATTCTATGATGATTTTGAATGAGCTGCCTGGGAGAGCAATGAAGGCAGATTCCATACGGGGTTTCAAAAGAGAGTTAGATATGGCTTTGCAACCAATGAACTTAGAGGGTTACAGAGATAATCCTGGAGAATGAGCCTAGCTGGGTAGCTCGATTGAGAACCGGTACAGACATGATGGGTCTAATGACCTCCTTCTGTACTGTAAACGTCCACAAATATATGATTCTGCTACTTTTAAGACACACATGGTAATCAGCAGCTGAAAGCGCACAAGTGGACATTATTCACCATACATGTAATCAGAATTTAGAAGAAAATCATCATCTTGGAGGTGGTAAGAGGAGCAGGTGTGGACTCAATAGAAAGTAAAAACAACTCAAACTCATCACACATAACATTTTCCATGAACCAGCACAATCAGGTTGTGTTCCAGAATTAAATTTAAATAAAAGGTTTGGAAATCAAACATTTTTTCTTCATACTAAGATTTAGAGCCTGGTACTGTTTTATTAATCAAGCTAAATATAGGTTATTAATATAGTTTATATGGAGATAATGTAATTGCACCAGATGAGTAAAGCGTCACCCCCAGGTAAAGATCTGCAGACATGGTACAAATGGAAGAGGCTGAAATTGGATTAATTTTTTTAAAAGTACCTGACATTTAAAAAAAACTAACCTAATGGTGACCATGTAAACATAGTTGATTGTTGTAAAAAATAAATGTCTGATTCACTAAACTAACCTAACGGTGACCATGCAAACATAGTTGATTGTTGTAAAAAATAAATATCTGATTCACTAATGCCCTTTAGGAAACCTGCCTTCCTTAATCGGACTGGCCGCCATGTGACTGCAAACTCACAGATGCGTCATTGGCTCTTAATTGTTCAATGAGTTTAATGAGTGATGGGCAATGCATGCTGACCTAGCCTGTGACATCCACATCCCATGAATACAGAAAGAATATTCCTGAAGAAGGGCTTATGCCCAAAACGTCGATTCTCCTGTTCCCTGGATGCTGCCTGACCTACTGCGCTTTTCCAGCAACACATTTCCAATACAGAAAGAATACCTTTGTATAACCCAAACATAAAATAAACCTGATAATGCCTATGGTTGGTTACACAATTATAGTTGGTTACCTAGTACATTCAGTGAAAAACATTAATGATGTGACTTGTAGTGTTCGTGCGCCTAAAATAATATTTATTCTTAGAGCTTTCTCAAAGATTTGCATACAAACAAATGAGCAGAAACACGAAGTAAGGTTCCAATGTGTGAGGCCAGTTTTATGGGGACAATGTTAAGCACAGTTTTTCTTAGACCAGTGAACAAAATCACAGTGAACAATTTGTGCTGATATAATTTCTGCTTCAAACGTCATGATCTTTTCAACTGGTTGACCAACCTTATGTGAATTTCATCAAAGAAATCTGTGTAACAGATCAGAAACTCCAGATTCTGTTACAATAAATACAATCCAAGATGGAGGACAGGAATAAAATGTGGCTGTAAGAGCTATTCCTTTTCTTGAGGTATTTTCATGTTGGAGTTGATTTCCTCAAATTCTAGGAACAGTAATTACTGGTTTATAAGCTGTTGCATTATTTTGGCACTTTGGAAAAAAGATCATAATAATGGCATTTTGAAAAGGACAAAGGCAGTGACCATCTGGGAACTAAATCAAATGGAGAAACAAACTTGGACAGCTGTCTGAACCAGCAGTGAGCCTGCACAGCTGACAGCCTCTGCCGTTTGGGTTCAACTGTCTCTGGGTATCACAGTTCATCTCAGAAAAATAAATTAACAGCGAAATTCACAGCTGACCTTGGAGAAGCCTGTTTGGGGGAGGTCACAGCAGGGGAGCAGCTAAGTGGTTAGTTTTAATGTGTAACCTAACTTTGTTTGTTCTTTTTCCCTGTAAATCTACAATAGTGAGTAGAGTGGGTTCTTGTTTGATTATATGTTTTTATTGAAATTGTCTCTTGATTAATCGCTAAAAATATTAAACATAGGGACTATGTTAGACTGGAGCTGTGTTTTCTAGCAGTAAAACTGTGCTATCTTCTGGGTCTGTAGATTTTTAAGGTGCAAAGATGGTTGTTAGTGGAGTGATGTGCTCTTGTTGTCAGATGTGGGAGATTAGGGAGAGTATCCATGTTACTGATGATCATATCTGTAGGTTGTGAATTGTATGAGATTGCTTGGATTGGTTGGAGTAGCAGTTAGAGGCTGTGAGGAATTTATAGGAGCCTGGGGTGTGATAGCTGGCAGCTGTAGGGAGGGAGTTAAATTGAAAATACAGTTATGCAGATTGGTTACCTCCAGGAAAGGTAGGAGAGGAAGGCAGGAAGTGCAGAATCTCCTATGACTATCCCCATCTCAAACAAGTACTATATATTATTTTGGAAAATGAAGGGGGTGATTGAATCTCAGGGGAATGCAGCAGCAATAACCAGGTTTCTGGTACCGAGACTGGTTTTAATGTAACGAGGAGTACAGCAGATCCCAAGTGATCGATTGTGATATGAGACTGTCTAGTCAGAGGCACAGACAGATGTATCTGCAGTCAACAGTGAGACATCAGAATGGTGTGTTGCCCAGCTGATGCCAGGATTCAGGATATCTTGAAGAAGGTGCAAAATATTCTCAAAGAGGAGAGGGACCAGCAAGAGGTTGTTGTACACTTTGGAACTAATGACATAGGAAGAGAAAAGGATGAGATTCTGAGGAGACAATATATTATTTTAAAAATGAGGTCCTCTAGTAATATCTGGATTACTCCCAGTGCCACGAGCTAATGAGGTCAGGAATAGAAGGATAGAGCAGATGAATGTGTGGCTGAGGAGCTGATGCAAGAGAGAAGGATTTTTTTTGGATCATTGGAATCTCTTCTGGGGTAAAAGTGAAAGATGGATTGCATCTGAATTGGAAGGGGTAAAATATACTGGAGGGGAGACTTGCGAGAGCTGCTCAGGAAGATTTAAACCAGTAAGGGTGTGGGGAGGAGATATGGGAGCCAGGGAGATAGTGAGGAAAGAGATTAGTCTGAGACTGATGCAATTAGAAAAACAAGCAACTCAGAGTCAGGACTGGCAGGAACAAGGCAGAGAACAAGATAAGATTGATAACTTAAATTGTATTAATTTCAATGCAAGATGCCCAACAGGTGAGGTAGGTGAACTCAAGGCATGATTGGGAACATGGGACTGGAGATCATAACAATTATGAGATGTGGCTCAGGGATGGACAGAACTGGCAGCTTAATGCTCCAAGAGTATAAATGCTATAGGAAGAATAGAAAGGGGGCAAGAGAGAAGGGGGAGTGGTGTTTTTGATTAGAGATAGCATTGCAGCTGTACTTAGGGAGGATATTCCTGGGAAGTTATTTGGGTGAAACTGAGAAATCAGAAAGGGATAATCACCTTATTGGGATTGTATTATAGACCCCCGGTGGTCAGCAGGAAATTGAGAAACAAATTTGCCAGGAGATCTTAGTTATATGTAAAAATAACAAATGGTTCTGGTAGGGGATTTTAAATTTCCAAACATAAACTGGGACTGCCATCATGTTAAGGGCTTGGATGGAGAGGAATTTGTTAAGTGTGTACAAGAAAATTTTCTGATTCAGTATGTGGATGTACCATTAAGAAGGTGAGAAACATGGCCTACTCTTGGGAAATAAGGCAGGGCAAGTGAATGAGGTATCAGTGGGGGAGCAGTTTGACACCAGTGCATAATTCTGTTAGTTTTAAAATAGTGATGGAAAAGGATAGACAAAACCTAAAAGTTAAACTTCTAAATTGGAGAAAGGCCAAAAACTTTGGGGGCGGATATTCACAGGTAAAGGGACGGCTGGAAAATGGGAAGCCTTCAAAATGGGATAACGAGAGTCCAGAGACAGTATATTCCTGTTAGGATGAAAGGAAATGTTGGTAGGTGGAGGGAATGCTGGGAGACGAGAGAAATTGAGGTTTTGGCTAAGAAAAAGAAGGAAGCATATGTCAAGTATAGACAGCAGAGATCAAATGAATCTCTAGAAGAGTATAAAGGCAGTACGACTATACTTAAGAAGTAAATCAGGAGGGCAAAAAGGGGACATAAGATAGCTTTGACAATTAGGGTTAAGGAAAATCCAAATGGATTCTCTAAATACATTAAGGACAAAAGGGTAACTATGGAAATCAGCAAGGCTGCCTATGTTTGGAACTGCAGTAGATGGGGGAGATACTAAATTTGTATTTTGCATCAGTGTTTACTGTGGAGAAGGACATGCAAGTTAGAAAACATGGGGATATAAATAGCGACATTTTGAAAAATGTCCATGTTACAGAAGAGGATGTGGTGAACGCCTTAAAATGCATAAAGGTGGATAAATTCCTGGGACCTGATCAGGTGTACCCTAGAACTCTGTTGGAACCTGGGGAAGTGGTTGCTGGGGCACTTGCTGAGATATTTGTATCATCGATAGTCGCAGGTGAGGTGCCAGAAGACTGGAGGTTGGCTAATATAGTGCCACTATTTAAGATAAGTAGTAAGGAAAACCAGTGAACAATGGACCGGTGAGCCTGACATCAGTGATAGGAAAATTGTTGGAGGGGATCATGAGGGACAGGATTTACGTGTATTTGGAAAGGCAAGGACTGATTACGGATAGTCAACATGGCTTTGTGCGTGGGAAATGGTGTCTCATTAACTTGATTGAGATTTTTGAAGATTTAATGAAGAGGATTGAAGAGGGCGGAATGTTGGACGTGATCCATCTGGACTCGAGTAAGGCTTTTGACAAGGTTCTTCGTGATAGACTGCTTAGCAATGTTAGATCACATGGAATACAAGTAGAACTAGCTATTTGGATACAGAACTAGCTTGAAGGTAGGAGACAGAAGGTGATGGTGGGGGTTGCTTTTCAGACTGGAGGCCTGTGACCAGTGGAGTGACAAATGATTGGTGTTAGGCTCACTGCTTTTTGTCATTTATATAACTAATTTGGATGTGAACATAGGAGGTATAGTTAGTAAGTTTGCAAATGACACCAAAATTAGTGGTGTAGCAGACAGCAAAGAAATTTACCTCACAGTACAATGGGATCTTGATCAGACGGGCCAATGGACCAAGGAGTGGCAGGTAGAGTTTAATTTAGAGAAATGTGAGATGCTGCATTTTTGAAAAGCAAATTAGATTCCCCACTCCATAGGGAATCTAATCTAATCTAATCTAAATCTCAAATTAGGGCAGGACTCATACACTTAATGTGAAGGTCCGAGGGAGTATTGCTGAACAAAGAGACCTTGGAGTGCACGTCCAAAGTACCTTGAAAGTGGAGTTGCAGGTCGACAGGATAGTGAAGAAGGCATTTTATATGCTTGCCTTTATTGGTCAGTACATTGAGTATAGGATTTGGAAGCCAAAAGAAAAAATGCTGGAAAATCTCAGCTGGTCTGGCAGCATCTGTAAGGGGAGAAAAGAGCTGACGTTTCGAGTCTAATTGACCCTTTATCAAAGGATATGTAAGATATAGACTGTAGGGAAATAGATGGTGACATCTTGCAAAATGTCCAGATTACAGAGGAGGAAGTGCTGGATGTCTTGAAACAGTTAAAGGTGGATAAATCCCCAGGACCTGATCAGGTGTATCCGAGAACTCTGTGGGAAGCTAGAGAAGTAATTGCTGGGCCTATTGCTGAGATATTTGTGTCATCGATAGTCATAGGTGAGGTACCGGAAGACTGGAGATTGGCAAACATGGTGCCACAGTTTAAGAAGGGTGGTAAGGACAAGCTAAGGAACTATAGACCAGTGAGCCTGATCTCGGTGGTGGGCGGGTTGTTGGAGGGAATCCTGAGGGACAGGATGTACATGTATTTGGAAAGGCAAAGATTGATTTGGGATAGTCAACATGGCTTTGTGCGTGGGAAATCATGTCTCACAAACTTGATTGAGTTTTTTGATGAAGTAACAAAGAAGATTGATGACGGCAGAGCAGTAGATGTGATCTATATGGACTTCAGTAAGGCATTCAACAAGGTTCCCCATGGGAGACTGATTAGCAAGGTTAGATCTCATGGAATACAGGGAGATCAAGTTCTGGATACAGAACTGGCTCAAAGGTAGAAGACAGAGGGTGGTGGTGGAGGGTTGTTTTTCAGACTGGAGGCCTGTGACCAGTGGAGTGCCACAAGGATCGGTGCTGGGCCCTCTACTTTTTGTCATTTATATAAATGATTTAGATGCGAGCATAGGAGGTACAGTTAGTAAGTTTGCAGATGACACCAATATTGGAGGTGTAGTGGACAGCGAAGAGGGTTACCTCAGATTACAACAGGATCTTGACCAGATGGGCCAATGGGCTGAGACGTGGCAGATGGTGTTTAATTCAGATAAATGCGAGATTGCTGCATTTTGGGAAAGCAAATCTTAGCAGGACTTATACACTTAATGGTAAGGTCCTAGGGAGTGTTGCTGAACAAAGAGAACTTGGAGTGCAGGTTCCTAGCTCCTTGAAAGTGGAGTCGCAGGTAGATAGGATAGTGAGAAGGTGTTTGGTATGCTTTCCTTTATTGGTCAGAGTATTGAGTACAGGAGTTGGGAGGTCATGTTGCGGCTGCACTGGACATTGGTTTGGCCACTGTTCGAATATTGTGTGCAATTCTGGTCTCCTTCCTATCGGAAAGATGTTGTGAAACTTGAAAGGGTTCAGAAAAGATTTACAAGAATGTTGCCAGGGTTGGAAGATCTGAGCTACAGGGAGAGGCTGAACAGGCTGGGCCTGTTTTCCCTGGAGCGTCGGAGGCTGAGGGGTGACCTTATAGAGGTTTACAAAATTATGAGGGGCATGGATAGGTTAAATAGGCAAAGTCTTTTCCCTGGGTTTCGGGAGTCCAGAACTAGAGGGCATAGGTTTAGGGTGAGAGGGGAAAGATATAAAAGAGACCTACGTGGCAACGTTTTCACGCAGAGGGTGGTATGTGTATGGAATGAGCTGCCAGAGGATGTGTTAGAGGCTGGTACAATTGCAACATTAAAGAGGCATTTGCATGGGTATATGAATAGGAAGGGTTTGGAGGGATATGGGCCGGGTGCTGGCAGGTGGGACTAGATTGGGTTGGGATATCTGGTCGGCATGAACGGGTTGGCCCGAAGGGTCTGTTTCCATGCTGTACATCTCTGTGACTCTATGACTCTATGCACCTGGTCATGCATTGGCAGCTTGGAGTTGGTCTTCACATTGAACGTAGTGAGACAGCTGTCACAAGCCAGGACTTCCAACAGCATGTAGGTGGCAAGGTTGAAATTTCCATGCATGTCCCTGTTCCAATCAGTGTTTAAACATTAGGCCTGTCCTTAGCTTACTTCACTACTACTCTTTTCCCAGTACCCAGCATAGCCCAGTATCTTATTATTGTTCAATTTTGGGCCATCACATAAATGTGCTGGTTCAAACTATTGGTTCAAACCATGCACCTTTATTCATTAACGCTGAAAGCAAACATAAATCAAACAAACAGAAGTTGCATTTGACTCTTGGAACAGAAACAAACTGCTTGCATGTTGAGTATTAACAGATTGACTGTCATTGAGTTATCACTGCACCTAGTTCTCATCTACGAGGACTGGATATAATTAAATCCTTGCAATACATGATTCTGCTGCACTCTATCATGCTGAAGATGATGTTCCTTCTACTCAATGTCCTCATCTTCTTTCTTGAAATACTACTCCCAGTCACCCAGATTTTTATCATTCATCACATTCCCTTATTGTGTACTCTGATTGTGCCAACAGCAGTGTCCGAGGATTAAGCAGCACACTCTGTCTGGATTGTACTGCAAGGCTCCCCACCTTTGAAATGCCTTTGTTCCAAATTGGCTCTGATCAAAGAATGGTCTTCACTGTATCCATGCTTGCCTGGGGGTTGTATAATAGCATCATTTTTGACAGTTGCAGAGGGAAGCCCTTGTCCCTCAGTAACCATGTTTGTGAGGCACCAAGCCCCTGAAACCATGCAGGTACACGAGAGTTCTCAAGGGTACAGGTATCATTGCAGACTCCAGGTTATCTCAGGCAGCATTTTAAGATGCCATAATAATGATCACATGTAACTTATACATGGAACGCTTTCTATTGTTGAGCTCAGCATCACACAATAATATGTTTGCAAATGACTTCAACGTTTAATCTACAAGTTCATGACTAATGCTGTTGCACCGTCAGGACCTTCTGTCACTCAGATGTTGAGCCCATGTTTTGGCCCAGAACAAAAATATGACTCCCAACATTGCTGCAGCCATTTAACAATCATGGGTCACATTTAGGAAGTGTGCAGACTCCTGACTGATGATCTCTGAACTTCCTGATTGCTCACACTTGACCTGCTGGACTAACTGTGGCCTGTTCCCCAGACTGTAGTGAGATGCAGCCCCTGAACGTGACTTCTCTAAAAGAATGACTGATAGAATCAAACCTCTCAATCACTTACTGATTATGCTGGGACCCCTGACTGATGGCTACCACCCCTTGAATGACGAAGTCACTGCACCCCTTCGCCTATGAGGTGTCGCCATTTGGTGATGCAGTGAGTTTGCTGCTTAACCTGTTGGCATATGCTTTAAATGTGAGATTGACATAGCAATGTGCTGTACAGCAACATGCCCACCTTCTTGACAGATAACCATGACAAGCTGTTGAGCTTTCTGTCTGTGTTAAACAGCAAGGCAACATAGAAGTATTGTGAGCCTTTAAAGTCTGGCTGAGAGGGGCAAATTGCAAGACGGCAAGGCAAGGCAGGGATGCTGTGAGCATCCACGCAGGCACAAAGTGAGTTTTTACAAACAGAGCGAGTAAGTAGCCTCGCAGTGCAGTCAATCCACAAACGGGGTGCCTGTCTATGCATGCAAAGTGTCGTTGCAGCACCATTGCATTGGAAGGTGCTGGAACGTATTGTAAGTGGAGCCAAAATGTGACAAAATGATTCAAGTGCATGTCGGATATAAAGTCCATGGATGCTGGGTGTGTACAGCCACTGTTTATGGAGTATACCCTGAGATGCTGGTGCTAGATGTTCAATGTGGAATACCAGTGGAGCAAGTAGTAAGCTGCAATCACCAGGTACCCACTCAGACTATCTTGCCAGGAATTCTTGCCATCTAGTTTCAATTCAGCGGGGGGAGGATATGAATGAGTTGAGATTAGGTAGTAGCAAATGTGATAGCAAATAATAAACCCTGTTGTAAGGCCTTTCACTGCTCACTGGTGAGATTCTTATCTCAACATCCAGGACTTGATCAGAAAAGTTGACTGTTTAGTCTCGATATTGGGAACTCAACAACTCACCCATTTTTCCCAGATTTGTCAAAACAGTCCAAGCCATACCAGGGTTGGGAAGATGCTGCGCAAAGATTCAAACTGGTAAAGAGTAAAGTTGAACTTAAGTTCATAAGGTTATCATCGCTTTGGAAGAATTTAGTGGGCATAAAAATCTGGAATTATTTAAGAAACAATTGAAGCACACAATGGAATCTGTTGAAACTCTGCAGAAATAGTGCAAATACTGTTTCTGATATTTCTCTATGGTCACTATACCTCTTCTGCTGAAATTAAGGAGATAGCACTGGAAGCTCTTAGTGGAAGTTCCAGTGATATTCATCTAGCAGGCGACCATTATATGAAAAGAGTCACACTTTCTTCCAAATCTCACTGTACCTTAACCTATTGGAACGATGATATTCTTCCACTCTCTACCTTATCACAGATACAATTTAGGTCTGTTCCTACTCAAATCAGATTGATCACCCCACTTAAAGGTATGTTTGCATAATTACTGTTTAAAAATTAAACAAGCAAACTTTCTGCTCTGTGTGCAGATGCCATGCAAGATATCATAAAGCCCTTCAAATTTGCTCCATTGTGATCTTCAAATACCATCAGTTCCCTCACCAATCAATGGTCCACTGTTACATTTCCTATATTTAGGATATCTATAATGAAATGGAAAAAGAAACTTATCAGGCTGGTTCACACTTCAATAAAAGTTTTCTGTGCAAACCAGTTTTAGTTTGGATGTAAAGTTATTCTGATATTCATTTCATGGAATCATTTAAGATCTTGATATCTTGGACTTTAGTTTATTGAATTTAAATCCAATTTCCTTGCGTGTGCTCATAGACAACAGTTTAGATTTTGATCTGGAACTTACAGGAAGTTTTTTTTGCAAAAGGAGAAGCCCATTAAATTGCATGACTTTTATTGATGAACCAACCTTGAAGTGAATCTTGCTAGTGATGGTCTGATTATTATTCAGCAGAGCAACAGGGAGGCAATCTATTCAACCTGCAGAAATGTCGATCACTCAATATCATTGGCTATCATCAGTCACCTTAGTTTGACCATAGAATGTTAGTTTTTAGACTTCATTTGAAAAAAAAAACAATCCAATCATTCCAACGTACTGAATTTGTGTCTTTTTTTCTGTTTGCCAATATGTGGCATTTGTAACCAAAACCCAAATTATGTGATAAGTTGTAGAAAGAGCCAGCTAAATCAACCAGAAAATATGTTTAAAAAAAGTATAATTTTTCCAGTATAGTATTTGATAAATATTTATGTTCATCAAAATAAGCTAAGAAGCAGCATGTTGCTTAATGTTCTTTTTACAATTTTCAGTCATAGAAATGTGATTATTTATGGTCAATAGTAAGCGATTATAGCCGGAAGTTTCTGATTGCTGGACAATCATGAAGTCATACCGCACAGAGAAGGCCTTTCAGCTCATCAAGTATGCACTAGACCTATCTACACCAATCCCACTTTTCAGCTCTTGCATAAAGCTGCGAACGATATTTCAAGTGCTCATCCACGTAATTTTTAAATGCTATGAGGTTTTGCATCTCTATTGCCCTCTGAGGCAGTGCATCACAAATTCCCATCATTCTCTGGGTGCGAACATTTTTCAGATCCCCTCTAAATGGGAGGGTGGCAATGACCCACTGGTATTATTGTTGGACTGTTGGTCCAGAGACCCAGGTAATGTTCTGGGGAGTTGGGTTCGAATCCTGCCATGGCAAGTGGTGGAATTTGAATTCAATAAATATCTGGAATGGTCTAATGATGACCATGAATTGAGTCAGATACCTTAGGGACATTTACGCAAATCTTGGTTAGGCACATGCAAGTTAGCACAATGAGGGGTATGTAGGTTAATCTCTACTTAGAGTAGGGTAAAAGGTCAGCACAGCATCGAGGGCTAAAGGGGCTGTACTGTTCTATGTTCTATGATTGTCAGGAAAAACTAATCTGTTTCACTAATGTCCTTAGGGGAGGAAACTACCATCCTTACCTGGTCTGGCCTACTTGTGACTCTAGACCAACAGCAATGTGGTTGATCCTTAACCATTAGGGTTGGGCAATGCCCTCGTCCCATGAATGAATTAAAACAATATCTCCTGTCCTTCACCTTAAAATGAAGGCCCCTTCATTATTGACCCTTCAACTAAGTGAATAGCTGCTTTATAACCACCCTGTCCATACCCCTCATAATCTGTAACATCTCTATTATGTTCCTGCTCAAAAGAAAGCTATCCAAGACTATCCAGCCTCTCATCATAGCTGAAATGCTCCATCACAGGCAACATCCTGGTGAATCTTGTCTGCAACCCCTCCAGGGCAATTACATCCTTCCCATAATGTGACAACCAGAACTGCACACTGTACTCCAGCTGTGGCCTAACCAAAGTTTTGTACAGCTCCAACATGCTCTCCCTGCTCTTATAATCAATGCCACAACTGATAAAGGTAAATGTCTCCAATATCACCTTACCTATCCGGTTAACCTGTCTTGCTGCCTTCAGGAACCTGTGGACAAGCATCCCAAGATCCCTCTGTTTCTCTGAGCTTCCTCGTATCCTGCCAACCATTGAGTATTCCCTTGTCTTATCCCTGAAGGGGATAGACTTGTAAATGGGTTGCACGTCTGGTGAAGAGGAGGCAACTGGTGCCTTCAAACCGGAAATTCTGAAATTGAAGTAAAATATCAGAAGAATCACAGATGTAAGTGGGAAGGGAATGAACATGGGGAGAAAAAGATTGAATCAATGTAATCAGAAATTCATGAGGCAGGAACATGCAGAAACAACAGGTCTGCCCGGAGAGATCTGTTTGCAGAATTTGGGAAGATGATAAAAGAAAACCCACTAATCTTGAAAGCAGTGAGGAGGTGATCACCAAATACAATGAGATTAGTGACAGATGTGAACACAGTGGTCTGACCCTGTATGGTAGGGTCATGGTCCAGGGGGACATAGGAGGAGGTATCCAAGAGCTGGCACTCAGACTCTGCAATGTAGAGGTCAGTCTGCCAGACAACAACAGCATCACTCTTGTTGGCAGATTTGATGGCAAAGTTGGATCAGAGAGCACAGAGTACAGTCAGTTCAGGACATAGGTTTGAATGGGTGAGGGGGGTGCAGAGAAATTAAGGTAACATGGACACTTTGTCATGTTGTCAGTTCTCTATGAACAGGTCACGTGCAAGTAAAAAGCCAGAGGGAGGGCTCCAGGTGCAGGGAGAATGTTGGAGTTGGGTGAAGGTGTCTGTGGGACAGGGAGAGGTTCCTGTCCAAAGAAATGGTGGAGAGGTGGAAACAACCGAAGAGGAGTTGAAGAACATGCCATTCCTGAAATTTGTTCATGGTCTGGGTGTGGAGACATAAGACAAAGACCTTTGCTGAGTAAAGAATGGTCAGCATCAGAGAGGGGAAGGTCAGAAGGGATAGTAGTTACCTGAAAAAAAGTGGGGTTAGGAGAAAAAGATTACCACAAAGAAGTCTCCTCCTTAACCTCTCCCCTCACCTGAAGCATGGTGACTCTCTGGCTAAACCACAATCAGTTATCTCTCTCTAATAAGAGACGTTCCCTTTGCTCTGGTAAGACTACAATTGGGTCTGGAAAATATATGTGTCCACTAATCATGTTTGAAACAGGCATTAGGTACTTTGCATATGTAAATAAGAGACTGGCAACCTGTTTGAGGCCCTGATCTAAAACTGATTTGCCATGGGGCAACCAAAGTTGCTTCACCTTTTTCTTGATAATAAAGGAATCAGTGATTAAATATTTAAACATACATAACTTGGACTATTTTTTATCACTCCCTTATTACACCATGTCAAAAGTATAACTGAAGCAATTATTATTTTAATTTGTAGTGCAATCAAAGAGAGAAGATATATTTTCATGATTCCCTGGAGGGTGAAAATTAAATTTGAAATTAGTTTTCACATCCTTTTTGTGGCATCATATGAATGCAAATTTGTCCCCCACATTGTTGATTATTTATTAATAACACTGTTTAATTGTACAACTAATACAAAATATAATTCATTTAATGTCTAATTGCTTATAAGAAAGTACTTTTCTATCTAAAAGTGGATATGTTTCTTGTTACAGAATTTCTTTCATCAATGTCATTGTTGACAATCAAAAATAGCCTGCTTCAAAAACTTAAGTGTACACTGACTGTTAGCCCTCTATCTCAGAGAATATTCCATCAAGGCAGGTATTCATACAAGATCCTGAGGGATCTTGACATGGTGGGTATGGACAGGATATTTCCTCTAGTGGAAAAATCTAGAACTAGCTTAAAAATAAGAAGTCATTAAGATCATAGAATTTCTGCAGCATGGAAGCAGGCCATTTGGCCCATCAAGTCCTCACCTGCATTCCAAAAAGCATCCCACCCAATCCCTGTGAGTTCCATGGCTAATTCACCTCACCTGCACATTGCTAGACACAATGGCAATTTAGCATAGTCAATCCACCTAAACTTTGGCCTCTGGGAGGAAACCCACACAGACAGAGAGAATGTACAAACTCCATGCAGACAGTCACCCAAGGGTAAAATTGAACCTGGGTCCCTAGAGCTGTGAGGTAGCAGAACTAACCACTGAGTCACTGTGCCACCCCTAAGATAGCGGTGAGAAGTGTTTTTTTTTCACACACAGTGAAAAAAAACTGAGGTGTAGTTTGATTTTTGTCAAGATATTGTGCAGCACTTGTTTAAGGTTTAGAATACATGGGTTTTCCTGAAGTGGGATTTGGCAGTTTCCACATTTTGGTTGTTAATTTTAAACTTGTTTTATTTGAATAGATTTAACAATTTTAATTAGTGTGTTGATCCTGACATGATTATATTCTTGACATTTTGTTGTCTTTAGATTATTGAATTTTAATTATAGAGAAAATCCTGGAATGTGGGTATCACTGGAAAGGCTAACTTTTATTATCCACATTTCATTATCCTCAAAAGGTGACTGCAGTCCTTTTTTCTTGAATGATTTCAGTCTGTGTAATAAAAGTATCTCTCAATGGTAGTTCCAGGTTTACAGGATAGCTACTTCCATACACATCTGCCTGATCAAAGATGATGTTTTTGGGAAGCTGTCTTCCCAGACTCTATTCCACTCCTGTGACTGATGTAGCTTCAAATCTCCAATTGCAATTAGTCTATGTAACCCATGTTATGCCCTTTAATGAGAAATCTTTTCTTTGAATAGAATGAACACATCATGACATCTGGACTGGTTGGGGAACCAGGAGGCAGATGCTGATAACATGATGAAGGTCATTGACCTGAAAAGTTAATTCTTTTTCTCTCCACTGATGCAGCCATAACCTGCTGAGTATTCCAGCAGTTTCTGTTTTTATTGCTGATAACATGACTCTGGGTAACAACTTGGCTAAGTCTGCTAACTACTAAATTGGGTTTCTGCCCTCAAACAGCTCCACCTCTCAGGCAGGGAACTAAGTACTGAGGGCTCTGCTTCAAAGACTATGAATGTCTTATATTTGCCCTCATGGTTTAAAAGCTGAAGAAAAAATTTGAAGTAATTAGCTGGGAATGTTTTAATAATGAAATATGATATATTTATTAATCCACCTAGCCTGACAAAATATTGATTTTACAAGTCATCTTGAAAACTCCTCAGCTTTCTCAACAACTATGTGACTACAATAAAAAGATCCAAAGGAATGTGGTATCCCATGCTCTAACCACCTGCTGCTCTCTGGTCATATTTCAAGTTATTATTTTTGCATTTTTTGTGAGATATTTTCATTTCTGATCAGTCATTTACTCATTAGTCTATGTTTTCTGTTCAAAAGGTAAAAAATGATGAGTGTGCAATGAATTCAAGTTTCAACACCAACCTCATGGATACAAAGCAACCAAAGCTATTGTACACAAGACATAATACATTAGTATACAGAGGTCTTAATAGGTTAAGTGGTCTGGAAAATTTGGCAAATGGAGTATAATGTGGAGAAAAGAGATATTGTTTATTTTGGAAAGAAGAACAAAAAACAGAATATTATTTAAATGGAGAAGGACTGCAGAAAGCTGCAACACAAAGGGATTTGGGGGTACAGGTGCACAAAACAAAAAATGCTAGCACATAGGTGTGGCAGATAATCAGGAAGGCTAATGGAATGTTGGCTCTTATTTCAAGGGGATCGGAGTATAAGAGTAGGTTAGTCTTACAGCAACTGTACAAGGTGCTGGTGAGACCACATCTGGAGTACTGTGAGGAGTATTGGCCCCCTAATTTATGAATGGATATCCTATCATTAGGGGCAGTTCAGAGCAGGTTCACCAGGATGAACCCTGGTATGGAAGGATTGCCTTATCAGCAAAGGCTGTCCAGGTTGGGGTGTGACTCACTGAAGTTTAGCAGAAGGAAAGGTGATCTAATTGAAACATATAGGGTCCTTAAAATGGCTTGACAAGGGTAAATGCTGAGAGGATGTTACCCCTTGTGAGAGAGACTAGGACCAGACAGTATCAACACGGAATAAAGGGTTGTCAATTTCAGACTGAAATGAGGAGGAATTTCTTCTTTCAAATGGTTGCAAGTCTTTAGAACTCCTTGCCACAGAGAGCTGTTGGAGCAGTGTTCTTAATTATACACAAGGCTGAAATAAATTCTTGATCAGTAAGAGAATCAAAAGTTAAAGGGAAAAAGCCCAAAAGTGGACATGAGGAATGTCAGATCATGTTGAATGGCGGAATATGCTGGAGGGGCTGAATGGCTTCCTCCTGTTCCTATTTCTCATGGTTTTTTTGTTCTTTAATCTTATATATAAAATCAATAATTAATAACCATACTCAAATAAATGAACATAGAATCTAAGGAACCAAAATAAAGCATTAAGTATCATGCAGCTTGTCCAGCTATTCAATGTGATGATGGCTGGGATGCAACTTAATTCCATACAATTGCTTTTACAACACACGTACTAATATCTTTAGTTAAGAAAAAATTATGAATCACTTTTAAAATTAACAATTAACCTAGCATCATCTATCCTTTGCGAAAAAGTTCCCTAAGGAGGATAAAGGGATTGATTAAGGGTATGTGAGTGTGTGAGGGACATAAAAAACAATTGTAAAGGTTTCTAGAGGTATGTGAAGATAAAAAAGGTTAGTGAAGCCAACTGTAAAATCCTTTCAATCAGAAACGGGGGAAGTTAAAACAGGGAATAAAAAGATGGCATTCCAGTTAGATCTGTCTTTTCAAAGGAGAACCCAAGTAACATCTCAAAAATATTGGAGAACACAGGGTCCAGTGAGAGGGACGAAATGAAGGAAATCTGTTTAGTAGGGAAATAGTTTTAGTGAAATTGATGGGATTAATTGCTGAAAAATCACTGCCCACTGTTTAAGGAAGTGGCTCTCAAAATAATGGATGCATTGGTGATGATCTTTCAACCTTCTATAGATTCTGGGATTGCACCAATGAATTAGAGAGGAGCTGATGTCACCCGATATTTAAGAAGGAAGTAGAGAGAAAACAGGAAATTATAGGCCAGCTACCCTGAAATTGGGAGTGGAGGAAATGCTAGAGTCGATTGTAAAAGATTTAATAGCAGAGCACTTGGAAAACAGTGACAGGATTGAACAGAAAGGAAAATCATTCTTGACAAATACTGGAATACTTTGAAGGTGTAACTAGTAGAGTTTATACGGTGGATGTTGTTTATTTGGACTTTGAGATGTCTTTCAATAAGATCCCACAAAGAGATTACCATACAAAATTAAAGTGCATGGGATTGGGAATAGCATTCTGGCATGTGTAGATAATTGGTTGGCAGATAGAAAAGAAGGAATAGGAATTAAGAGATGTTTTTCTGACTGTGAGAGAATGATTATTGGGCTATTGGGGATCAGAGCTTGGACACAATTTATTAGTGGTGCTGGAAGAGCACAGCAGTTCAGGCAGCATCCAAAGAGCAGCGAAATCGACGTTTCGGGCAAAAGCCCTTCATCAGGATTCCTGATGAAGGGCTGTTGCCCGAAACGTCGATTTCGCTACTCTTTGGATGCAGCCTGAACCGCTGTGCTCTTCCAGCACCACTAATCCAGAATCTGATTTCCAGCATCTGCAGTCATTGTTTTTACCACAATTTATTAGCTATAGTTTAATAATTTAGATGAGGGAACGAAATGTAATAACTATATTTTTGCAGATAACATAAAACTGTTTGGGAGGGTGATTTGTGAATAGGATGAAGAGATCCTTCAGTGTGATTTTGACAAGTTAAGTGAGTGAGCTAATGTATGGTTGATAACGCATAATGTGGATAAATGTGAAGTTATTAATTTTAGTAGCAAAAACTGGAAGGCAGATAATTATCTGAATGTCAATAGATTGGGAATGGTGGCTGTGCTTTGAGACCATGGTGTCCTTGTTCAGCAGTTGCTGAAAGTAAGCATAAATGTGCAGAAGTCAGTGAAGAAGGCAAATCGTACGTTAGCCTTGATAGCGAGAAGATTCAAGTATAGAATCATAGAGATGTACAGCATGGAAACAGACCCTTCGGTCCAACCCGTCCATGCCGACCAGATATCCCAACTCAATCTAGTCCCACCTGCCAGCACCCGGCCCATATCCCTCCAAACCCTTCCTATTGATATACCCATCCAAATGCTTCTTAAATGTTGTAATTGCACCAGCCTCCACCACTTCCTCTGGCAGCTCATTCTATACACGTACCACCCTCTGTGTGAAAAAGTTGCCCATTAGGTCTCTTTTATATCTTTCCCCTCTCACCCTAAACCTATGTCCTCTAGTTCTGGACTCCCCGATCCCAGGGAAAAGACTTTGTCTATTTATCCTATCCATGCCCCTCATAATTTTGTAAACCTCTATAAGATCACACCCTCAGCCTTTGACGCTCAAGGGAAAACAGCCCCAGCCTATTCAGCCTTTCCCTATAGCTCAAATCCTCCAACCCTGGCAACATCCTTGTAAATCTTTTCTGAACCCTTTCAAGTTTCACAACATCTTTCCCATACGAAGAAGACTAGAATTGCACACAATATTTCAACAGTGGCCTAACTAATGTCCTGTACAGCCGCAACATGACTTCCCAACTCCTGTACTCAATACTCTGACCAATAAAGGAAAACATACCAAACGCCTTCTTCACTATCCTATCTACCTGCGATTCCATTTTCAAGGAGCTATGAACCTGCACTCCAAGTTCTCTTTGTTCAGCAACACTCACTAGGACCATACCATTAAATGTATAAGTCCGGCTCAGATTTGCTTTTCCAAAATGCCGCACCTCTCATTTATCTTAATTGAACTCCATCTGCCACTTCCCAGCCCATTGGCCCATCTGGTCAAGATACCATTGTAGTCTGAGGTAACCCTCTTAGCTGTCCATGACGCCTTCAATTTTGGTGTCATCTGCAAACTTACTAACTGTACCTCTTATGCTTGCATCCAAATCATTTATGTAAATGACAAAAAGTAGAGGGCCCAGCACCGATCCTTGTGGCACTCCACTGATCGCAGGCTTCCAGACTGAAAAACAACCCTCCACCACCCTCTGTCTTCTACCTTTGAGCCAGTCCTGTATCCAAATGGCTAGTTCTCCATGTATTCCATGAGATCTAACCTTGCTAATCAGTCTCCCATGGGGAACCTTGTTGAACGCCTTATTGAAGTCCAGATAGATCACGCCTATCACTCTGCCCTCATCAATCCTCTTTGTTACTTCATCAAAAAACTCAATCAAGTTTGTGAGACATGATTTCCCATGCACAAAGCCATGGTGATGATCCCTAATCAGTCCTTGCCTTTCCAAATACATGTACATCTTATCCCTCTGAATTCCCTCCAACAACTTGCCCACCACCGAGGTCATTCTCACTGATCTATAGTTCCCTGGCTTGTCCTTACCACCCTTCTTAAACTGTGGAACCACATTAGCCAACCTCCAATCTTCTGGCACCTCACCTGTGACTATCGATGATACAAATATCTGAGCAAGAGGCCAAGCAATCACTTTTCTAGCTTCCCACAGAGTTCTAATGTACAACTGATCAGGTCCTGGGGATTAATCCACTTTTATGCATTTCAAGACATCCACCACTTTCTCCTCTCTAATATGGACATTTTTCAAGGCGTCACCATCTATTTCCCTACAATCTATATCTTCCATATGCTGTTCCATAGTAAATACTGATGCAAAATACTTGTTTAGTATGTCCCTATTTTCTGCAGCACAAAGGCTGTGTTGCTGATCTTTGAGGGGCCTTATTATCTCCCTAGTTACCCTTTTGTCCTTAATGTATTTGTAAAAACCCTTTGGATTCTCCTTAATTCTATTTGCCAAAGCTATCTCACGTTCCCTTTTTGTCCTCCTGATTTCCCTCTTAAGTATACTCCTACTGCCTTTATACTCTTCTAAGGATTCTCTCGATCTAGCCTGTCTATACCTTACATATGCTTCCTTCGTTTACTTAACCAAACTCTCAATTTCTTTAGTCATCCAGCATTCCCTATACCCACCAGCCTTTCCTTTCACCTTGACAGGAATATACTTTCTCAGGATTCTCGTTATCTAATTTCTGAAGGCTTCCCATTTTCCAGCCGTACCTTTACCTGAGAACATCCGCCCCCAATCAGCTTTTGAAAATTCTTGCTTAATACTGTCAAAATTGGCCTTCCTCCAATTTAGAACTTCAACTTTTAGATCTGGTCTATCCTTTTCGATCACTATTTTAAATCTAATAGAATTATGGCCGCTGGCCCCAAAGTGCTCCCCCACTGACACCTCAGTCACCTGCCCTGCTTTATTTCCCAAGATTAGGTCAAGTTTTGCACCTTCTCTAGTAGGTACATCCACATACTGAATCAGAAAGTTTTCTTGTACACACTTAATAAATTCCTCTCCGTCTAAACCCTTAATACCACAGCAGTCCCAGTTGATGTTTGTAAAGTTAAATTCCCCTACGATAACCACCCTATTATTCTTACAGATAGCTGAGATCTCCTTACAAGGTTGTTTCTCAATTTCCCTCTGACTATTGGGGGGTCTATAATACAATCCCAATAAGGTGATCATCCTTTTCTTATTTCTCAGTTCCACCCAAATAACTTCCCTCGATGTATTTCCGGGAATATCTTCCCTCAGCACAGCTGTAATGCTATTCCTTATCAAAAATGCCATACCCCCTCCTCTCTTGCCTCCCTTTCTATCCTTCCTGTAACATTTGTATCCTGGAACATTAAGCTACCAGTCCTGCCCATCCCTGAGCTATGTTTCTGTAGTTGCTATGATATCCCAGTCACATGTTCCTAACCATACCCTGAGTTCCTTTGCCTTCCCAGTTAGGCCCTTTGCCACAAACCCCAAAAAGCAGAGAAAACACGTCCAGAAACCTTAACCACTATCCCCTACATCAAAGACATCTCAGAAATGACTGCCAGTCTCCTCAGACCTCTTGGCAACATGGTAGCTCACAAACCCACCAACACACTAAAACAGCAGCTAATGAACTTGAAAGACCCTAAATACTGACAACAAGCAAAACTAATGTCATTTACAAAATATCTTGCAAGAATTATAACAAACATTACATTGGAAAAACAGGCAGAAAACTAGCCACCAAGATACCTGAACATCAACTAGCCACAAAAAAAATGACCCATTCTCACTAGTATCCTTACATTGAGATGAGGATGGATACCATTTCACTGGGACAAGACATCCATCCAAGGACAAGCCGAATAGAGACATGCTCAAGAATTCCTAGAAGCATGGCATTCCAACTGGAACTCTATCAACAAACACATTGACTTGGATCCCAGTTACCACCCCTGATAAAAGAACAGGAAATGACATCACCACAGGAAACGACATAACTGCAGGAAATTACATCGCCAACCCAAGGAAACCTAAACACATAAATAGAAAGTGTGCCATACCACCAGTGCTTCATCCAGAGGCTCACTGATAATGTTACCTAGTATAGTGACAAAATGTCTGAAACTGAACCTTCCAGCTCAGTGAGAAAGCCTACGTCCAGACTTAATGAGTATTTTGCATCAGTGTTTACTATGGAGAAGAACATGAAAGATATTGACTGTGGGGGAATAGATGGTGACATCTTGAAAAATGTCCATATTACAGAGGAGGAGGTGCTGGATGTCTTGAAATGCATAAATGTGAATAAATCCCCAGGACCTGATCATGTGTATCCTAGAACTCTGTGGGAAGCTAGGAAAGTGAATGCTGGGCCCATTGCTGAGATATTTGTATCATCGATAATCACAGGTGAGGTGCCAGAAGACTGGAGGTTGACTAACATTGTGCCACTATTTAAGAAAGGTAGTAAGGAAGACCCAGGGAACCATAGACTGGTGAGCCTGACAGAATTTCTTTCTAAATCTCCTGCCTTTCATCTTAAAAGTAAGCAAACTTGTTATTGACTTCAACTAAGGGGATCAACTGTCAGTGCCCCTCATAACCTTACATACCTCAGTCACGTCTACGCTCAGCTTCCTCTGCTGTAAAGAAAACAATCTGAGCTGATCCAGCCTCTCTTCATCACCAAGCTGCTACATCCTGGTGGATCCTCTCCATACCCTGTCCAGTGAAATCATTTCCTTCCTGTAGTGCATTGACCAGACCTGTACACAGTAGTCCAGTTGTGGCCAACCAAAGGTTTGTACAGCTCCAACAAAGTCTCCTGCTCTTATAATCTATGCCATGACTGATAAAGGCTGGTTCCATTAATTCCAATTAGCTGGTAGTAGTTGCTTCACAGAACACCCAGTGACACGATTGTCTTCTCAGTGGAATTGCTGGCAGAATGTTGACTCAAGCAATTGCCCTCTTTTGTCATCTTTCTTGCTGTTCTCTCTTCAAGACAACTCTTCTTGAATATTTATATCCTTTATGTAAATGATTTGGATGTCAACATAGGAGGTAGAGTTAGTAACTTTGCAGATGACACCAAAATTGGAGGTGCAGTGGACAGCGAAGCAGGTTACCTCAGAGAACAACAGGATCTTGTTCAGATGGGCCAATGGGCTGAGGAGTGGCAGATGGAATTTAATTCAGATAAATGCGAGGTCTGCATTTTGGAAAAGTAAATCAGGGTAGGACTTATACACTTAATGTTAAGGTCATAGGGAGTGTAGCTGAACAAAGAGACCTTGGAGTGCAGGTTCATAGTTCCTTGAAAGTAGAGTCGCAGGTAGGTAGGATAGTGAAGAAAGCATTTGGTATGCGTTCCTTTATTGGTCAGAGCATTGAATATAGGAATTGGGAGGTCATGTTGCGGCTGTCCAGGATAATGGTGAGGCCACTTTTGGAATATTGAGTACAATTCTGGTCTCTTGGAAGGGTGTTGTGAAACTTGAAAGTGTTCAGAAAATATTTACAAGGATTTTTCAGCACTGGAGGATTTGAGCTACAGGGAGAAGCTGAATAGGCTAGGGCTGTTTTCCCTGGAGCATCAGAGGCTGAAAAGTGACCTTATAGAGGTTTATAAAATCCTGAGGGGCATGGATAGGATAAACAGACAAAAGTTTTTCCCTGGGGTGAGGGAGTCCAGAATTAGAGAGCATAGGTTTAGGATGAGAAAGGAAACATATAAAAGAGACCTAAGAGGCAACTTCTTCACACAGAGGGTAGTGCATGTATAGAATGAGCTGCCATTCTATACATGCACTTTATAGTATTTAAAAGGCATCTGGATGGGCATCTGAATAGGAAGGGTTTAGAGGGATGTGGGCCAAATGCTGGTAAATGGGACTAGAGTAGATTAGGATATCCGGTTGGCATGGACGAATTGGACCAAAGGGTCTGTTTCCATGGTGTACATTTCTATAGCTCTATGCCTCTAACCTCTGGAATTCTTTGTCATATAAAGAGGTTGAGGCTAATAAATTGGATGTTTCAAGGTGGGGTTAGATATAGTTCTTAGGGTTAAAGGGATCAAAGGTTATGGAGCCAAAATAGGGAGAGGGTATTGAATTGGATGATGAACCATGGTAGAGCAAGCTCAGAGGTTTGAATGACAAATCCTTCTTCTATTTTTCATGCTTCTTGCTTAAGATCTGGCTAATGGGACAAAGCCCAAAAAAGACAAGGCAAAGCCTGACAGTGATGCCGCACTATGAGTGATAGCAAGAATCCCTGAGATGAGTGACTGTCCCCATTGTCCAAAGTGTCTGTGCAGCAGAATTGCGATGAAAGGTGTGAGTGTGATCCAAAGTGCAGCATTGAAGTGCAGAACCGAGTTGAAAGTGGATCAGAGATGCACTATAAGGTTATGGTAATGCTGGTACATGTCCAATACCAAGGTCCATTGGTGGGTCGAAGTGTGTATGGTCACTTCCCATGCAGCATACTCTGAGATTTTCATGCCTAATGTCCAAGATGGAGGTCTGGAGGAGCAAGCAGTGAGTTGAGGATGAGAATGCCAAATAACTATTCTGTTTTGTTGTGTTCTGAGGAAGGATCACTCAACCCAAAACATTAACTACAATTTCTCACCACAGATGCTGCCAGACCGGCTGAGCTCTTCCAGCAATTTCTGCTTTTGTTTGATTTACAGTGTCCACGGTTCTTTTGGTTTTGATTCTGACTTTCATGTTGGGAATCGTTGCTGTCTAACAGCGGATTGGAGAATGGGAAATTGTTGATATATCAGGTGGAACTGAGTAAGAATGAGATGTTATTACACGCTAATGCATCCAAATAGGCCTCTTACTGCCTAATAGCAAAAAATCCCATCTTGCCATCCAACACTGGGTTGGATACTGCAGTATTCCTTTGAGGAGCTCCTCACTGTCCATCTCACTCAATTTTCCCAACTTTCTTGTCAATGTCCACATCATTCAGTTATTAGTAAATATTGTATTGCATACTCAGGCTTGGAGGACCAAAGGGCCTGTTCCTGGGCTGTAAATTTTCTTTGTATGACACTATTCTCTCACCATCACTGGGTGAAAGTATTGGGATTTCACCCCTAACAGCATTATGGGTGCCCTTACTCCACATGGACTGCAGATTCAAGAAGGAAGCCTACCATCACCAAGTGAAATGAATGCTGGACTTGCTATTCATATCCAATTAAATCATTAAAACATGCCTTAATTTTTAAATCAGCATATTCTTAAAAATGACTATGGGGAAATGATAATGGTGGTGCACTCCATTTATAGGAACTATTTTAATTAGTGATCAATACAAGGGGGTGTGGAGGAGTAATTTGAATTATAAAATGCGCTGATTTTGCACAATTTCTGCAATTGAAAGTTGTTTTATATTAACTTGCGATTATTAACTTGGGATGTTGTGACAGGAATAAAAATGAGAAACTGCTTATCGATTTTGACCTCATTTATAAACAGCCAGCAGGAAGAAACTGAGGATAGCCAACAAAACAAAATGTAACCTTAACTAGTTTTCAACCTCTCACAAATAAGAGATTGAAAATAATCTATAGGACATGTATTTATAAGATATGGAATAGCAGGGCCAGGAGTTTCTGTTTGGCCTGTATCAGGTTTTCCAATTTCCTTGGAAACAGCCAAACCAATGCCAGAGATTATGAAATTTCAGGTGCAAATTCTATCCAGCACAATTTGAGACTGTCTGTGATGTTTAAAACCTTTTCACTGAAGGTCAATCCCAGCTGCAAAAATTAGCCATGCTCCCATATCAAGTAAATCACATTGGTTGGATCTGGCTAATGCACACTCACAGCACTAGCTTACCAATGGCTACGCTATTTTGCACAATGAGCTTCAAATGTAATGTGATATGTAATTTGCATATGCAAAGGATCTTTGCATCCCACTTAAGGGATGAACATCACCTGCTGATCTTTAGATTCACCTTACAATTGTTAGCATTTTGCTGAAGATGCTGAAGGTACTGAAGTCAAATAAGTGTTCAAAAATGGTTATTATGCGGTTGAACACTTAGAATAAATCCAATAATGGTTGTGTGCAAAGGTTGATGTGTGGTTGTAATATTGAAATATTCCCAATTATCAATTGGCAAGAATACTTACTTCACCTTATCTTATTTTTATCTCTGTTTCAAAATAAAAATGAAATCATTAAAATCACTTAATATTTTCAAAGAATTTTTAATGAAGAACAAATTACTACAACTTGTAAAGGCTGTATCATTTTATTTCATGTATTTTTGACTGATAACTAAAATGGAAAAAAAAAAGACTGTTTTTAAATAGTTATTGTGGAAGAAATGATTACACTTGTAAAACAATTCAATCAAAATAATTGTATGTGTGTGTTTGAACTAATGCTTCGTTCAAGCAATGGAGGTAGATATTTGTGAATTGGCTGTCACCAAGTAGCTGATTTATTTGTACAATTGTGACCAGTCGTGGATGCTGAAGGTCTTCAGCCTGATGATCACTCTCCGATTGGTTCCTGAGTAGCTTAAGAGCTTGTGGGTGTGAACAATTCAGTGAGAAGCTTTTGGATCTCTGAAAGGACAGGTTGTATTTTTTTTTTCCCTCTCTGCAGTAAAAATACAAAAAGCCTAAAGAAAGGCAGTTATTTTCTCATAGTGGTTGATGAAGGTTGTTGACTTTAGCCACCAAATAAGAGATGTAGTTAGAGTACCAATTGCACTGTGTCTCCTGTGAAGAAGTGAAGGAATCTGGAAAAAAAAAGAGATTAAAGAACATAAACACTTGACAAGACAGAGGATCACTTCCGTGAATCCTGTGAACTGGTTTTATTGATATGTGGTTCTTTATTCTCCTCCACCCTTAAAAGCAATATCTTTTTTGTTTGCCCGTGTGTAGAGGTTTGAAAATGTGTGGAGAATTTCAATTAATAGAGCTATATATTGATAGTTCATAGGTGATTATTTGTGTTTAGAATTTATTTATTTATAATACACATTATTTCTTGTTGAATAATGATCCTGGTCAGGGTTTTCTATTAACTTGATTCTAACAGACAGGTAAATTGGAGACTTTGTGTGCATTGATTACATAAGTAACTTAAATGGCAACCCTGGGAGTAGTGGAGCTTGAGAATTAGTGCACTATCCCAACTGGTCAGGAATATCAGCAAAACCTACCAAGCATATCATAGCATGAGGCACTTATATCATATAACCCACATTTTCAGGGTAACCGATTGCTTAACTCATTGCACATTTCATCAGTGTGCAAGTCTTTAAAAATAAAATTTAATGAGCATTACACAGTCATCTGTTTAACAGAGGATATAGGATCATTAAAGAGCTGAGATCTCTATCTGATGCATGTCACATTTAATATGTAAAACCTGATTTTTATGCAAAAACCTGATTTTTATGCAAAATATTCATTTTGCAGCCCTTTGAGTACTCACTTTAGTGAAAAGAATTGTGCCTCAAACAAAACAAAGAGAAAAAACAGTATTGTATTATCCAAATGGTCGGACAGAATTTTGATACTGCCACTACCCAGACTTATAAAGCAACTTACTTGTGTACTTTTGGAGGTACAGCAAGGGCTGCATAAGAATGCGTGCTGTGGCCCAATGGAAACCTGTTATTGAGGAGACAACTTATGACCCTCTTGGCCCAGTGCAAAGAGCTTGTTGCAGTGCAGATACAGTGGACATCATGACATAGTGTTCTGACCCCCAGCTCAAAAGAGAGTAGTGTGACATTTACTCACAGAGCATAGGACACAGGACATTACAGCATAGTACAGGCTGTGAAACCACGTCCCCCTCAATCTCCTTTTTTTAAATGAAAACAATCCTAATCTACTCAACCTCTCTTCATAGGTAGCTCCTTCCACATCAAGCAACATCCTCGTATACCTTCTCTGCACCCTTTCCAAAGTATCCGCCTCGTTTGGTAATGTGGTGACCAGAACTGTACACAGTATTCTAAATGCGGCCGAACGAAAGTCTTGTAAAATTTTAACATGACCTGCCAGCTCTTATACTCAATACCTCGTCAGATGAAGGCAAGCATACCATATGCCTTCTTGACCACTCTATTCACTTGTGCAGCCACCTTCAGGGTAGAATGGACCTGAACTCCCAGACCTCTCTGCTCATCCACTTTTCCCAAGGCTCTTCCATTTACAGTATAGTTCACTCTAGAATTAGATTTTCCAAAATGCATCATCTCACATTTGCCTGGAAAGAACTCCCTCTGCAACTTCTCCGCCCAACTCTCCAGTCTATCTATATTCTCCTGTATTCTTTAACAGTCCCCTATGCTTTCTGCTACTCCACCAACCTTTGTGTCATCTGCAAACTTACTGACCAGACCGCCAGTGCCCTCTTCCAGATCATTTATATATGTCACAAACAACAGAGGTTGTTGAGGAAAAGAATTTTTACCGAGAGGGTGGCGGCAAATTTAATTCTGGTCAGTTATTTATTTTTCATCCATGAGGATATGGTCTCCAAATCCTGGGCCTGCAATTATTGCCCTTTGCTGGAAGGCATTTGGTATGCTTTCCTTTATTGGTCAGAGTATTGAGTACATGAGTTGGGCGATCATGTTGCGGCTGTACAGGACATTGGTTAGGCCACTGTTGGAATATTGCGTGCAGTTCTGGTCTCCTTCCTATTGGAAAGATGCTGTGAAACTTGAAAGGGATCAGAAAATATTTACAAGGATGTTGCCAGGGTTAGAGGATTTGAGCTATAGGAAGAGGTAGAATAGGCCAGGACTGTTTTCCATGGCGTGTCGGAGGCTGAGGGGTGACCTTATAGAGGTTTATAAAATCATGAGCGGCATGGATAGGGTAAATAGGCAAAATATTTTCCCTGGGGTGGGGAGTCCAGAAGTGGAGGCCATAGGTTTAGGGTGAGAGGGGAAAGATATAAAAGAGACCTAAGGGGCAGAGTGTGGTACATGTGTGGAATGAGCTGCCAGAAGAAGTGGTGGAGGCTAGTACAATTGCAACATTTAAAAAGGCATCTGGATTGGTATATGAATAGGAAGGACTTGGAGGGATATGGGCCGGGTGTTAACAGGTGGGACTAGATTGGGTTGGGATATCTGGTCGGCATGGACAGGTTGGACCTAAAGGTCTGTTTCTGTGGTCTACATCTCTATGTCTCTATGACTCTATGAACTGTCCTTGAGAACATGGAGGCAAGTCACCTTCTTGAACTACAGTAATCCGTTTGGTGTAGGTACAATGGATTGCTATTAAAAAGGAGCTCCAAGATTGTGAACTAGTGACACAAGAAGAGTGATGGTTTAGTTCGAAGTCAGGATGCTGAATAGATTGGAAGTGGACTTGCAGGTAATGGTGTTCCCATGTACCAGCTGCCCTTGTCCTTCTAAATGTTAGCGGTTGTGGATTTGGAAGGTGCTGTCTAAGGCGCCTTGGTGAACATCAGTGGTGCATTTTGCAGATAGTACACAGTGGCACTATTGAGTGTTGGTGGTGGAGGAAGTGGATATTTGTGGATGTGGTCCCAATTAAGTAGGCTGAATGGTGTCAAGCTTCTTGAGTGTTGTTAGAGCTGCATTCATGCAGAAAATTGGGGAGTATTCCAATGTACTCTTAACTTATGTCATGTCAATGGTAGATAGGTTCCGGGGAGTCAGGAAGTGGTTGCTTGCTGCAGGACTCTTAGATTCTGACTTGTTTTCATAGCCACAGTATTTATATGGCTAGTCAAGTTAATTTTCTGACAATTCCAAGATATTGATAATGGATTTATTAGGGATAGTATTGTCATTGAATGTCAAGGAGCAATGGGTAGATTCTCTCTTGTTCAAGATGGCCTGGTACTTGTGTGGTACGAATATTTCTTGACAAGATTGTGAGAAATTCATCTTGCTTTCTGAAGAGGGAGTCCTCAATTGTGAAAGTTTAGCTTGATGGTGAGAATCAGATTTTTTAATTCTCTTGCTAATGAACCTATCATGCCTGCTGTTATTTTCACCGCCTCTGGGAGTGGAAACATTTTGCCCTATGTCTTGCTGGAACGTTGGTTCAGCTGTCACTTTTCCAAGTAATAATACCAGTGCATCATAATTTTAAACAAATTTCTTCAAATGCCAGTCTTCGAGCCAAGCATTGAACTCTTTAAAATTGAACAAAGAGAAGCAGATGCTGAAAATCTGAATCAAGCACTGGAGATATTCAGTCGATCTGGCAGCAGCTGTAGAGAGAAAAACAATCAATGTTTTGAGTTTAGAAATTTCACTGAATTCAAAACAATAACTCTTTTTCTCTTTTCAGATGTTGCCGGACCTACTGAATTTCTCAAACACTTCCTGTTTTTGATTCAGCTCTCTAATCTTATTTATCCATCCTAATGTGCTCATGGTTTAGATAGTAACCCTGAGATTATTATGCTATATTACAATTTGCCTTTGCTTAGAGGCAGAAGGAAAATTAGAAACAGGATTGTTAGTAGCTAGATATATGCCACTAAGAAATATAAATAGAATTGTTTTTTAAATCATGGGATTATGGCATCGCTTACATTTATTGCCCAATCCTAATTATCCAAAGGGCAGTCAAGAATCAACCACATCGCTGTGGGTCTGGAGTCACGTGTAGGCCAGACCAGATAAGATCAGCATTTTCTCTCCCTAAATAACATCAGTGAACCAAACGGGTTTTTCCTGACATTTGATTCATGGTCATCATTAGAATCTTAATTCCAGATTTTTATTGATTTTGAATTCCACCATCTGCTGTGGCCAGACTTGAACCCAGATCCCCAGAGCATTATTTGGATTTCCAGATTAACAGTCCATTGCCTCCCCCCTAGATACACAGAAATCATTTGAATATTAAGAACAAAATGAAACACAATCATACTGTTTGGATAAAAGACAATTAGGTCATTATTACTGTGTTAGTAAGGGCAAAATTCAGTGGAAGTCAGAAGTCTGAAACAAATACACAGAATGCTGGAAAAAACACAGCAGGCATGGCAACATCCAGTCCTAAAGAGTCATACATGACCCAAACATTATTTCTCTCTCTACTGATGCTGCTAGTTCTATTGAATTTGTACATGCCATTGCTCGTGTTCCTGATGAAGGGCTTTTGCCCGAAACGTCGATTTCGCTGCTCCTTGGATGCTGCCTAAACTGCTGTGCTCTTCCAGCACCACTAATCCAGAACCTGGTTTCCAGCATCTGCAGTCATTGTTTTTACCTCTGTGTTTTGAAACAGCTCATTCCGCATAGTCCTGCAAGTATCTTAATTTCTATTCAACATAGGATGAGAGGATAAGAAAGGGATATGAATGAACTCAGGAACCAACAGTAAAAATAACAGTGAAGTATTGTACAACATAAAAGTAAAAGGACAAATGCAAAGCAGCCTCTCACCTGGAGAAGACATATCATCTGGACTCCCAGCAGCAATCTCTATCAAAAAGGAACAGGCTATGTCGCTAATGATTTTGAGACAGCAAGGTTACTGGCACCATTTTGAGACTCTTATCACCCCATTATGACCACATGAAGAGAATGAAAATTGATACAAGATATTGCATTTATTCTTGAGCTTGATAAAGACTGCAACCATGTGTTTTTTAAACACGGAGGTTTAGCTTTTCTTTTTCCTGATGGCTGTTTAAAATCAAATAGGAATTCAAGCAGTTCTCTAGACATTCAGTAGCTGTGATGATAGCCATCAGGATAAAAAAGAATGAAACCAATAAAGAGAAACTCAACAGTTCTGGCAATATTTGTAGAGAGAAAAACAGAATTGATGTTTACAGTCCTGAAGAGTTATATCTGACCCAAAACATCAACTTTATTTCTCTCTTCACTGATGCTGCTAAATCTGCTGAGTTTCTCCAGCAATTTCTGTTTTTTGCTTCAGGTTTCAATAATAAGAGTTCATAATAGTATTTTTAAAATCATGTGTTTCATACTGGGAAAATTTAGCATTCAGCAAATATAAAAGTATCTTTCAGGACAACTGAGCGTGTTCAGCAATATCATGAAGCTGGTATATGTGTATAAAGCCAGTTGCATCCCATTCAACAGGATGTAGCTTTTTCATGGTTTTTTACAATGAGGTTAATAGTGCAGTAATGGATGCTATTGTAACTTCACTGATTGCTTAGTGATTTTACTAAATATGGAGTGCAGACGAACAAATCAAATCTCTGATACCAGCCTTTGGATTTCCACATTATCCTGTGCGTGTGGAGTACCAAAGTTTCTCATTCCTGATGAAGGACTTTTGCCCGAAACATTGATTTTCCTAGTCCTCGGATGCTGCCTGATCTGCTATGCCTTTCCAACACTACTCTAATCTTGACTCTAATCTCCAGCATCTACAGTACCCACTTCTGCCTACCAAAGTTTCTGTCTCCTTCACTGAAGTAATGTCTAAGAAAACTAACAGTATCACCATTACCATTGCAAAATGTGGGCGATAGTGCTTCATATTTTTCAGTTGTGAGATTCAAATATAATACTGTTCTGCTCAAAGCATAGCTGTCACTTTATCATAAACTCACTACAATGATGGCTATTACCCTGCTACTCCAGTGATAAAGCTATTGAGTTGATGGCATTGTGAAAGTCCGATATGACATCTTGTAATGCCGAAGGTATTTAGGAAAGTAACTTTGGATAGCAAGAGCTTCCCATGAAGACAAGCCAATTAAAACCATAAGTGTATTTATGTTAATTCGATTTGATGAATTTAGTTACCATCACTGTTAGTGATATTTCTCTCCAGAGCTCTTTGCTATTATAGTGTTTATATCTCAGTAACAATCGCATAAACCTTGACAGATAAAGATTTTTATTGAATATTGAAATTACTAAAAAAAAACAAGGAGAGGGCATCATGAAACCAAATAACCTTTTGTGGTCTGGCACAATAAATCACATCAAACATCATGCTAGCATCAATATTGCTGATTATAAAATTTTGTCTCTTACTTTTTACGATGAAATATTGTTATAGTCTGAACTACTGAGTTAGTCACTTGTCTCATTCCATAGTCTCAATTCAAGGCCATGCTACTGTCTATTCTGTAGCCAGCTATCACATCACACAGGATACATTTTCTGATGTATTGTGTTCTGATGAGCCACTGTTTGCCATCTGAGCTGACAAGTAGCTGATGGAAGAATTCATGATTGAGTGCAGCAGTGGGACATTGAGTGATGAGGAGAAAGCCAGGGCACTAGCGCAGATATTCATCATGCATGTGCAGTAAGGCAAAGCAGTTAGGTTGTCACATAACAAAAATCCAAACTAATGTAGCAAATCGTCTCCTCTCTGCAGGTTCCACTTATGCTGACGTGTTAAATGTGAGGTGTTGATAAACAGACTTGTTTGTTTGTCGCAAGGTGTAGTTTACTTCCATGTAATGAAATACATTGATTTGTTTTAAAACAGGTTAGCAATTTGATTTTGGGTTCAATTTCTGTGTTCTATATTCTTCCTGATGGAAAAAAAAGCACAGATTCTTTAGCTGACATGGACACTGTGCTCATTCGCACTTTGGGTCAGGTCTTGCTAAGATGATAAACTGTGTTTGAATCAGCCTTCATCAAAACTATTGTGAGTCTTAGTGAAAACCAACGAGTCTTGGTGGAAAATTTAGGCTTTCAAATTGAAAACCTGCTGAAGTCAAAAAGCCATTGATCTGAACACGATGAGTGATGATGACACATCCACTACTTAAACACATTGCTTTTCTGTTGTGAGATTATCCAGAAACTATATTTATTGATTATCTGAATAAAAGGAAGACTGAGAATCTAACAATAATTGTAAATGTGGGCTCTCTTTCTCTTTTGTGAAATTGTTTTTTCCAATAACTGGTTTTATTCTTAGTTATGGGGCTATTAGCTTATTCAAGAATACTTAAATTCTGTGTTTATCTAAACTGCTGAGCATGCACTGGACAAAATTCTTACTGAGAGTAAAAAGAAATATATTGTAATCTTAATAAAACTAGAAAAATAAATAATCTTACTTGTGCTATTGCATTTAGTACTATTTCTTAAACAAAACAAACAAAAAAACACAGCACAACCCATTGGTCAGTGAGAGCAATAATAATAAAAGAACTATATATAATTGGAGATATGTCCACTTAGAGATAATTGTAATAATTTAATTGTTTCACGCATAATTTTAGAGAGAGATTTCTATTTTAATAAACATGCTAATTGGCTTCTAAACAACAATTTACTGTCCATGTACCTGTTAAAGCATTATTTTTATCCCCATGAGATTTTGATTTTGATGAACTTTTTTTCCTTCTGTGAAAGCAGATCAAAAAGCTTCATTGTAATATATTGTGAGCCAAATACCTCCTTAATTAAAAAATATCATTTACAGTGCAGACTGATCTCCAGGGATACACACACTGCTCTATGTTTGGGAATCTTGATGTTAAGCAGCAATAAGAGAAGGATTCTCCTGCTGTGTTGTATTTAAGCAAGTGATCGGAGGATGCATTAGTATTTTTCCAATCATGTTGCCTTACTGTAAACCTGAAACTTGAAAGTGTTGCTGTGTGTTGTGTTTACAATTAAGGAACCCAAGGCTATTCCTAGAGGAATAAGTCTAGAAGCAAGAACTATTTATGCATTAACATTTAACCCTATGGCTATTATCTCATCTTTTGTCTGATAATATCATGTTCCCTGAATCTCACTGGGGAACACAAAAAATATCTCCAACTCAGTATATGAGAGGGGAAAAGGGGGTCATGTTGTCTCTGTACAAACAGTGCAAAACACTAGCAAGTAGCAAACAATACAATTAGCAAGCCAGAATCCTGTTTTATATCTCTCCATTGTCTTCATTGTTGCCAAAAAGGAAATTAAGTACAGCTGTTACAGCGATACCAGCTGAAAAAAGAGCTTTACCATAGAGATAGTAGTGACCCTTCACTGGAGCTTGCATGTCTGCAAGATTCATGAGGGATTGAAAGGGTGAACCGTATTTCTAAGATTTGTGATAAGACTGATTCAAATAATTTTATACTGTGGAATAGAGTGCTGTTTTTCTTTTGCATGTCATAAAAGTTTAGTTTGTTAATAGTAAATTGGCAGGTTCTTGTGATTATACTCAGATTCCAGCTATCAAAGTATACAAAAAAATCTTATGGTCTGTTGAGCCAGGTCTCATTCTGGGATCTGACTTGTCCAGTATGACCATCAGCTAGGATCACAATATTATAATAATTTTTACTGCATGAAATGTGAAAAACACATATTTTTCCATTGACATAAGTACAAATTGCTCATTGATTTTTCCATTGTACTTTTATAAATGAATATTGTGATAGAAGTTTATGATTTCAATATTTGCAATTATGAATACATTCGGAAAATGATGTGCTTAAGCAACAGACGTGTACTGAAAATATATATAGTTTTTAACATTGAACAAAGACAGAAAAATTATACACATTTGATTACTGTTCATAGAATAGCACTTTTGAAAATATGCAACATAAGAAATGCAAGTTCTTTATCAATTTTTATCACCATTGTTTTCAACGATCCTGCGGTTTCACTGGTGATACCTAACATCAAACTGAAAGGCAGGGTGTTTTATATATTGTGATATAACATATCATCGAGTGTAAATCTTCCACTTTCTTAGGAAGTGCTGACTTTATCTAGACAAGTCACTTTAGACATTGGTTGTGCGGTTTTCAGTAGTTTATACTGACCTGGCAGCCAGCTATGAAAATGAGAGCAAATCCAAACTTTCAAATCCTGTCTATTAGTTCAAGAAAAGGTGTGATTCCAGATGCTGGTCTCATGGAAAGAATCTCTTTCCCATACCTACAAACATGAACTGCAGAAGCTTAAAAATTATCAGCACGTTTGTTTTCTCTCAGACTTTATCTTACCTGGACCAATGTTCTTTGAAGAATGTACTATGTAGTGGACTGCAGAATCCAACTAGAATGCTATCAAACTGCCTGGAAATTCTCTCCTTTAAATTACATATAATGATTTGGTCAAATCAAGGTTTATAATAATATGAATGTTGCAGATGTTTTTATAGTTCCTAGCTGTTGGAAAATTCACAGATTATTTTCTGCAAGAGAAATTGTCTTTAGTCCTGAAATCTAAGTTGTTTTTGTGTATTTACAGAAAATTAGACTATCACTGACTGATTACACACTGTTGAAATATAGCAAATTAATAATGTGATAAGGAGTGTGTAATTTATGGATATACAAGTATAAGGTTATACAAGTATAACCTTTAGTTTTTGAATTTTAGAAAATAATTATATCAGTGTTGGTTACTTTTGTGAAGGGTTTGTTTGAAAAAATCCGAGGTTGGACAGTCCTTCCAGAAGAGTGACCTAAACCAGTATGTGTCAGATAGTAGGCACCCCCTGAAGTGTTAATGGAAAATTATTACACTCGGGTGATTTGCAACAGTTGGAGAAAACATTAGCTTTCATTTGCTTATTTTCAGTTTATAATAATCACAGAATAATTTTAGGTTATTTCAGGATAGTTCTGATGCAATTTGACTGGGGTTAGAAGCAAATTTATTCTCTTTCCGAGCAATGAGTTTCTCAGAATGGTTAAGGGAGTAAGTTACCTCAGTAGTACCGTTTTGCATGTGCTTTTTTAAAAAAATGTACTCACAGGACATGGGCTTCACTGACTGAGCAACCATTTATTGCCCAAACCTAAGGCCCTTGAGAAAATGATGTTGAACTGATTAAAGCAGTCTGGATACTATGTATAAAAGCATTATTCTGAAAAGAAACCACTGATCTTTCCAGTGCTTAAGCAACAATTTAGACTTTTGTTGAGTATTCAAATTTCTTCTCCCACTCATCATACTCTGGTCATAGCAACTACAAAATACCTGCACATATCGAATGTTACCCCTAAATTTTTACTGTGCCCATATTAGTCTTTATAATCAAGACTCATTTCTCAATGAGAAAATATCTCTACTTTTAAGGGGGCTGAAAAGTAATAAGACAGTCATAAATATTTTCAATAAGAAACTCAAGAGAAACAGATTACTGAGTAAGAAATTATATTGTGGAATTTGCAACTGCAAAGAGTAGTTAAGGAGAATATAACTTTTCATTTAAACAGAAACTAGTTAAGTACATGAGGGAGAAAAACATTAGATGGCTGGATAATACAGAGTAGGTAAACCTTTGAATGGCATTTTAACACTGCAATAGATCAGCTGGGCCTGCTTCTATTCTGTATATTCTATTAATTCTAATTTCTATAACTGGGCAGTTTTTTTTAGATAAAAGGTGAATGACTGGAGATTAGGTTGAGCCAGATAATACTAAAATATCTGAGAATCAAACATTACAGAATTGCAGTGATCAATTTCCTGATCATTCATTTCTTGCTGCATCAACAGTTTTGCTTTGAAAACTCACCCAGTAACATCCAAAACCATATTAGATTAGATTAGATTACAGTGTGGAAACAGGCCCTTCGGCCCAACAAGTCCACACCGACCCGCCGAAGCGAAACCCACCCATACCCCTACATTTACCCATTACCTAACACTACGGGCAATTTAGTATGGCCAATTCACCTGACCCTGCACATCTTTGGAGGAAACCGGAGCACCCGGAGGAAACCCACGCAGACACGGGGAGAACGTGCAAACTCCACACAGTCAGTCGCCTGAGTCGGGAATTGAACCCGGGTCTCTGGCGCTGCGAGGCAGCAGTGCTAACCACTGTGCCACCGTGCCGCCCACGTTCCTGTACACAAGTTTCTTTATGGCATCTGTCCTTGAACAGTTCATCTTTTTCACTTAGCAAGTGGAATGTCAATTGAAATCTATTAAAACCTAACTTGTGTTTGTGATAATGAGATCATTATACCTATTCGGTGTTTGAAAGTTAATTTATTAACATGATGGATACAGCTGGAAGCAGATGTGATGGACTCACAATATCACATTGCATCTGCTTAGAGTAAAAAATAATGAAGTCAGGGTAGAGTTGCATCACTTTACAATTTTTACATCCTTACAGTGAAAGTTATTGGTCAGTTCCGAATTGTATTATTTCTGTTAGTTCATAAAGTCATAGAGATGTACAGCATGGAAACAGACCCTTCGGTCCAACCCGTCCATGCCAACCAGATATCCCAACCCAATCTAATCACACCTGCCAGCACCCGGCCCATATCCCTCCAAACCCTTCCTATGCATATACCCATTCAAATGCCTCTTAAATGTTACAATTGTACCAGCCTCCACCACATCCTGTGGTAGCTCATTCCATACATGTACCACTCTCTGCGTGAAAAAGTTGCCCCCTTAGGTCTATTGGTTACAATGTTACCTGAAATTATTTACAGAAAGCTTTGTAAGAAATTTGAAATCTAATTTCCAGATTATTCAGATACTGAAATATTTTACTTGTGAGGTACACAATTGGATTTGTTAATCATCTTCTTTAGGTTGACAGTTGTTCTGCAGATGGGTGAATCAGCAGGAACTATTAGAATTGATATTCAAAATGGTTAAAATGGTGCTCCATTTGGGTAGGTGTGACAAATCATATCTATTACAGATCTCATTGGTCTAGTATATTTTGCTGATCATAATAAGTGTTAGCTGAATCTAAAACATGTAATTGTTGTTGGCTTACCATTAGGACTATATGTCTAGGTCCATCCTCAAACAAGGGACCAATGGCACTTTTTTTTTTGCCTAAAAGATCCTTCTTTGAAGAATAGAGATGATTACTAATTCAAGGAGTCTTTGAGAGTTCTTCAAAGAAATTACACCCATGCCTTTTGCTGTGGGATGTTGCAACAAACTCGTTAATAGACTCATTGTCTTTTTGTCTAAATTACATAAATTGGATTCTGTTAATGCTGAAGCTTATTCTTACCTTGAACTGGTCTTTGAGTATCATCTCGATCTTTTCTGAATCTTTCTGATCATCCATAGAAAGACCAGATACATTAATTCTATGAAATCTCTCCTTGCTGATGACAAGCACAATTTTCAGAAATTTCTTCTCAGGATCAATTATTGCTTTACCTATAAAATGAAGCTACATATATTGCCTGAATAAAATTACAGGTCAATCTGCTATGTAGCACATTTCATCAGTACGAATTGGCTACAACTTGATTGCTGAATGGTGGATAATGCGCTCTTTCTATTAAACAGGTATAGCGATTTCCTATTAGCAGTCTTCTGCAGTGCAATTTTCTATAGCTGCTTTCCATAGCACAATTCCCTACAGCACGAGGTTGCAGTGGAACACAACTTTTGCGCTATAGCAGAACGACCTGTAATCAGTGTCAGGTAGCATTAATTGTTTACCTTTTATTTTTCGTTGAAGTTCTGTGGATATTTTTAGAAGTAGGAGTCCTTTTAAGGATTTGTTTGTTTCTTTTACTTCTTATTTTGATTTTCCTTTTAAAAAAAAATTCTTTACTGCTTTTGTTTCCATTTATTTTTCTTGTCAACCCATGTGCTTCAGACACTTTTAATTGTACCTTTAGGAAATCTGTAGTAGCAGGTATATGTCACTAGATGGCATTCATGCTAAATAAGGAATGATGATAACACAAGGGCCTCCCTCAGCGAGGCACTGTTATGGAGAGAAGAAATTATGGAAACAACCAACCCCTGCATATGGGAAGCCTGGATAGTTTAAAGACTATATTTTTATTGCTTTTAAAGTTGTAGTTCATTCAGCAGAACTCTGTAATGATGCTGGAAACAAAGTTTGACTAAGCGAGTTTGGGAAGAGTTCAAATAGAAAAGCATGAACACCAACTAGCCACAAAAAGATATGAACCTCTCTCACTAATATCCTTACATATGGATGAGGAAGGACACCACTTTCACTGGGACAATACATTCATCCTAGGACAAGCCAAACAAAGACATGCACGAGAATTCCTAGAAGAATGGCATTCTAACCAGAACTCTATCAACAAACACATCGAGTTAGACCCCGTCTACCACCCCCTGAGAAAAAGAACAGGAAGTGACTTCACCACAGGAAATAATATCACCACAGAAAATGACATCACCAACCCAAAGAAACCCAGACATGTAAATAGAAAGCAGGACTTATCAGCAGTGCTTCGCCTGAGGCCCACTGAAGATGTTACCTAGTAGAGTGATGAAACGTTTGAAAATGAACCTTCCAGCTCAGCGAGCAAACCTACATCCAGAAAATCATGTTATTTTAAAAATGTACTCATTCATGAGATGTGGCTACCACTGGCTAGGTCTGCATTTATTGACCATCCCTAATTGCCTAGAGGGCAGTTAAGCGTCAATCACATTGCTGTGTATCTGGGGTCACAAATAGGCCAGACCAGGTAAGGATGGTAGTTTCTTTCCCTAAAGGACATTAGTGAATCAGGTGGGGTTTTCTAACAATCGACAATAATTTTGATGGTCGTCATTATACCCTTAATTCCACATTTTTATTGAATACTAATTCCACGATTTGATGTGGCAGGGTTCAAACTCCGGTCCATAGAACATTACCTCGGTGTCTGGATTAACAGTCCCGTGATGATACCATGAGACCATCCATTCCCAAAGTGGATGGTTTCATTTATTTTCTTTTAAAAGGAGACAGGACATTTATTTTAATAATTTACATTTTAAATAGAAAGAAAGTAGCTGCTGCCATCTGACTGTTCACTTTACAGATGTCTACTCATAGAAATTGGAGCTGTTAACTTTTTGAATGTTTTGAAGTCCAGGCCTTTTTTCTAGCTGAAGTAAAATGAGGTTTCTTAATGTCCACCACTAAGAACTCGGATTCTTTTATAAACAGACAATGCTGCTTCTCATTAAATATCATTACTAAGTAAGCTTTTCATCCAATAGGGAGCTTGCATCTGATGCAGCAACACTTATGTTAGCCCCTGTAACATAAGAACTAGACATGGAGAACATGATACCAAAATATTCAGCGGATATTTATTATTGCTACTGACATTACAGTCACAGGGCATTTCAGTGTGTGCGCTCTTCAATTACAAACAGTAACATGTTTTCATCAGTATGTCATGCTTCAAGTCACTCCAGTTAAGATAGAATCTGAGACTATTATACCATCAGGTCACATATCACAACATAGTCTGATATCATGAATATTTCTCTTAAATGAATTTTGCAAATAAAATGATAACATGATATTTGGTGGTGTGGCTTTCTGCAGTGCCCATCTGGATAATGAATGGCCCTTCACTCCAACACTTCCTTCACCAGTATCTCCTGTTCCCTGTGCCCAAAGTCGGGTGCAAACTTTCCTACCTGCATTCTGTTTGGTAATAACAACAAGACAAAACAGTGTAAGTGGTAGCTCTTGGCATGCAGCAGCTAAAATTGTGTGTGTCTTTAATATGTGCCAGCAGCAATGTCGAATGTATCTACCTTTCCTGCCACAAGATTCTACAAGGATAGCAACCAAGTACCGAGATCCATAATTCATGAGGTGAAGAGTGGAAGATGGTATGAGAAAAGTCACATGAGTCACAATGGGCTATATGCCATGAATTTCATTTTTAAAAAAACATCGTTTGAAAGTGGAAAATTCTGCCCATAATGTTTCTCCGAAATAATTTTTTAAATAAACAACAGGAATAATATTGTATGCTTATACTAACAAGGCAATAAGACTTAAAGCCTGGATTAAGTGATATTTCATTCATTATGTTTTTAAAAATCCCATGTCGATGTAAAGTGTTAAGATGTGTGTGTATGGTAAAAAGAAGTATTGGTAATGATCGACCACTAGCAATTTTCAAAAAAATGCTCTTTGATGTGTAAACGCTTCTTGCAATATCTTCAATTTTTCAACAGCTTTCTTTTGCTGTAACAATTAATTATGAAATCTTTGGAAACAGTAGGTGCAGGTTAAGTTGTGCAGCAAGATAATTTTGTTGTATTATCTTCAGCCATTCTGAATGAGCATACAATAAATATTAAGCTATTTACTACATTTGATAAGTTGCCATGAGCTTTATTATCAGAATAATAAATGATCTGTCTGTTTTAATAGGATAGTCCTCTGCAAGGATTTTTTGCCACGCAGACAAGGTTCAATAAGCCATCCAGTCAGCATAGTAATAAAAGACAAAAGATTATAATGAATTTCAATTACAAAAAGATTATGGTTAATGGGAAATATGTGTAGTGAAGACACGGATCTGAAAAATGGATGCAGCAGCAGTACTTAGTGATGATTTATGTTACAGTTGATGTCGCCTGTTTTTCAAATACTGCTCCTATATTAACAGTGAGGGGTTGCACATACATACAGCTACTGAAGGAAAACATGCACTCAATGTTTATTACAAGGATACTTATACATTGGAGTAATGAACAAGATACATAGAAAACTGGAAGGAAAGTGTTAGGGAAGAAATATTGCAGTAAGAAAAGATGAGAAAAAGAAAAGAGGCAAGAGGGAAAACTGAGAAATGAAGAGCAATTTAAATGTGAAATATACCTGAGAGTAATTAACTACCTCAAGGAGTATTTGAGCTAGAGAGGTTTATGACATGGATTAATGATCGTCACATTTGATATTAATTACCAGATTTAACTTTCTGTGTTGAGTTTAATGGACAAATCCAGCAAATACTTAGAAAATAATGGAGAACCATAGGGGCAGAGTACGGTTCTCAGCTGGAGTGTTGTGTACAGTTTTGGGCACTTTATGATATGAATAGATGGCTGTGAATAGTTGGGAGATGCTGCTGAAGAGATGTACAAGAATGATTCCAGAAACGTCAGTTACAAAGATAGATATGAGAGTTTGAGACTTTTCTTTTTCAAGACAAGAAGGCTAAGTTGAGATCAAAGAGAAGTTGTTAAGGTCATGAGGGGATAGAGGAGATCAGGAGAAAATGCTCTGACTCATAAAAGGATGTGATGCTCATTTTGAGAGCTGGTGCAGAGATAATGAACTGAATGGCCTCTTCTTCACTAACACTTGGTGCTATTCTCCTGCATGTTCCCAATACCCTTGCATATTATTTCAGTTTAAATAATTATCTAAGACACTCTTGAATGCTTCGGTTGAACCTGCCTCCATTGCACTTCCAAACAGCAGTCCAGACCTGAACCACATGGTACATGAGAAAGTATTTTCTCACATCATATTTGCTTCTTTTGCAAATCACTTTAAATTTGTTCCCGCTCATTATTAATCCCTTTATGTGTAGGAATAGTTTCCCTCTATTTACTCTATTCAGTCATGATCTTGAAAATTTCCGTTTGATCTCAGCTTTGTGATTCTGTGTAAGCAGTATAACATTATTTGGTTTAACCTTTGATCCCCTGAACTTGCTGGCTGATTTATACCTCAATGTTTATTATTATCATGCCATAAATGTGTTAGCAATATGTGATCCAATATAGATGTGGATGATGGTACTGGAAAATAGTAGTTTAGGGGTTAAATAATGAAGGAAATGAAAAATAAACTTAACTTGGAAAGAAATAATGTTTTACCAAAAATGGGGCAGGATGGAGTCATGGGGTGTGGGTAAGGTTTGAACCTTGTTCTACACATAACAAATCTTAACTTGTTTTATCCATACAGAGGAAATCTTCTCCAACTATATGAACTTAACTAACTTGATAAGTGTTAAAGAATCATGAAACATATTAATTTTAAATATTAAATTGAATAGAATCAGATACTCTTTGGTATTTCACTAAAATACTTTCAGGCATCTCCATATAGAACAGAGGGTAATCATTTTGTCAGCACCTTTCTGAAAGTAATCTAGTTCCAGCACTGTAAGAGTACAGGTAAACTGTATATAGAGTTATGGTAAAATGTACTGCTTGGCAATGGTGTCGTAAGAAGTGGGATGATTTTTTGTAATCAAGAAAGTGCCAGTGCAATAAAGAACATTAATGAGGATATTTGAAATGGAATGAATAAAAGCAGGAGAGAGTATTTGAAGCCCCTTCAACAAAGCCACCTGTATCCTTTTTCTTCCGCTTTTCTGCCTTAAGATATTTAGCTACTGTATATTAACGACTCACAATAGAAATGCAAATGATACTGAGAAAACAAAAAATACAAACTTGAATTAAAGATTAGGTTACAACAGAGTAAATTATGATCTGAAAAGTCTTAGATATGCAAATACTTATTTTGCACAACCACTGAAGTTTTAGAGCACAGAAGGAGGCAATTAAACTCATAATATCTGCTCCAGCTATTTCAATAAGAATTTCACTTAGTGCCAGTCTACTGCAGCTTCCTGTAACTCTGCATGTTGTTCCCTTTCAATTAAAAGTCTAATACTCTTTTGAATGTTCCTAATGAACCTCCTTCTCTCACAGATAGACAGTATATTTCAGGCCCGATCCTCTCTCAGCATGAATTATTTATTTCCATATTGCCATTGCTTTGTTTGCAAATTACTTTAAATCTGTGCCTTCTCATTCTTGATTGTTTCATAAGGGGCAACAGTGCCTTCCTATCTACACTGTCCAGACACAAGAACACAGAAACAAGTAGAAATACTCAATACAGCCCTTCAAGCCTGCTCCACTATTTAATACAATCATGGTCGATCTCACTTCAAACTTAACTCTGCTTCCTTGCCCACTCCGGCTAACCCCTTAACCCAATATTAAATTAAATATCTACCTATCTCCTCCTTAAATTAATTCACTGTCCTGCCGTTCATTTCACTGTGGGGTAGTGAATTCCACAAATTCATGACCTTTTGAGATAAGAAATTTCTCCTCATCTTTTTATAAACGATGACAAGCTTCGCCTAAGAGTACAACTTTTTGTTTTGGATTGTCCTAGAAGGAGAAACATCTGTTCCACATCTACTCTGTCAATCCCATTTAGCATTCTATGGACCTCAATTTGATATCCTCTCATCCTTCTAAACTGCTTAATCTCCCCACATAAAACAGGCCTTTTGACTCTTGAATTAATCTAGTGAACCTAAATTATGATCCAGATCTTTCATGATTTCTAATACCTCTATATTTCAGCTTTCCCTCCTCCAAAGAAGACAATCCTAACTTCTCCAATCTATCTTTGTAACCCATGGTCCTCAGTCTTGAATCCATTCTCATAAATCTGTTCTGCACTGCCTTCAATGCCCACACATCCTCCCTAAACTGTGGTGCCCAGACTGGATATAATAATCCATCTGAGGACAAATTATCATCTTACACAAGTTCAACTTAACCTCCCTGCATTTGTACACAATGCCTTTATTCATAATACCTAAGATGCTGTATAATTTATTAACCAATCTCTCACGTTGTCCTGTCACCTATAAAATGCACATATGCACTCAGATTTCCTTGCTACTGAACCTGCTTTATATACCAAAATGAATCACCTTGGTCTTTTATTTATTCACTTTTTTTTTTTCCCCATTTCTTAGACTTTTGTTGTCAATTATAAAATATATTGATTATAGATCAATTTAAAATTAAGCAATTTTACTACAGTTTTCAGTACTATCAGAAGATGCATTATTACTGAAGAACTGACCATCGCAACTATACATTTATATAATGGTACTGCGTTAAAAAGTTAGTATTTGCCACCTTTAGAAATGAATCATTGCGTTTTTACTGCAAACTATGAGCAAATAAACTTGGCTAAATATCTTCTCCAGCATCTGTTAAAACTGTTTTGCCAAGAAACACTTGAGGGCATTTCTGCAAATATTGCGCAACTTTTTCTTCCCTCAGATGATGTACCCTATGTTTCCTAATATGCAGCAGTTTGGAGTTTAGCAGAGAAAAAAGACAAGCTAATTGAAATCCAAAAGTATCAACTCCATTAATCTAAACGGTAGCTGGGCTGAGTGAAGTGTTGATAAGCTGTTCAGGAAAATATCTTTTACAACATAGTGCAGCTCCCTCTAATGGATGGACATTATATTAAAAAAGCATGTGAGTGTCTGACGAACAAGAAAATTGAAGTACATTTTGTTTTCTTTGTTTTGACTTTATAACTCTATTGTACTGTATTTTGAAGGTATTATACAAAGCACAACAACTCAAAATCTTCTATAAATAATTCCATTTCTGTATTAGCGTCCCATGTTACTATGATCAAGCTTGAATTGTGGGCTTGGTTATAAATGTTTTGCACAGATGTGATTGTAATTTAAATGTATTGCTTCGAAATCTATTCATGATGTACTGAATACTGGATTTATTAGACTTGTCTGTTTGAGATGTGAGCCATGCAAAAGCTATGATTGTTACAACATTGAGTAAAGAAAACTGTTTTTAATCTAATTCCTTTCAAAACTCAGCTACCAAATAGATTTTAAACCATAAGACTTAGAAGCAGAAGTAGGCTATTCAGTCCATCAGTTCCTGATGAAGGGCTTTTGCCCGAAACGTCGATTTTGCTGAAGCTCCTCGGATGCTGCCTGAATTGCTGTGCTCTTCCAGCACCATTGGTCCAGAATCTGGTTTCCAACATCTGCAGTCATTGTTTTTACCTTATTCAGTCCATCAAGTCTGCTCTCCAATTCAATTGGATCATGGTTGATAATCCTCAACTTTACTTTCTTGTCTATTCCCTCTAACCCTTGCTTACCTTTGCTGATTAAAAATCAGACTATCCCAGCTCTGAATATCTTTAATGACCCAATCTCAACAACCCTCAGCAAAAAAGAATTCCAAAGATTCATTACCTCCTCAGAGAAGAAATTTCTCCTCTACTCTGTCATAAGCATGCAACCACTTACTCTGAGATTATGCCCTCTGGTCTTAGAGTCTCCCACCAGGGGAAGCAATCTCTCTGCACCTACCCTGATCAAGCCACTAAAAACTTCGCAATTTTCAATAAGGTCACCTCTTATTCTTCCATATTCCAATGAGTACAGGCCCAACATATTCATCCTCTCCATGAAAAAACAGTTCCTCCCTTCCCCAAACAGCCTAGTGAAGCTTTTCTGAACTGCTTCCAATGTCTGTATGTCTTTTCTTAGATAAGGAACTCAAAAGTGTTCATAGCCTTCCAGTGATGGTCTGATGAAGGCTGTATAATTTTAGCAAAACCTCCCTACTTTTTACTTCATTCTCTTTGAAATAAATGCCAGAATTCCACTTGCCTTCCCCAATACCCATTGAACTGGATGCTAGATTTTTGGGATCACGTGTAGTAAGAGTGTCAATTGTTTTACATGACATATTATCAATATATTTTATTCATTTTATGGCTGCGTACATAGGCTCTATTTTCAAGTGATGGGAATCTCTTCAAGAGGCAATTGTATTAATCAGGCGCTAAAATAGTAGAGATTGAAGACATCCGTAATCATAGAACCTTGCATGTGAAATGCATGTGATGCTCAGCTATGAGGGATATAATAGTTGTAGTATCCCTACCTTTGAGCCAGGGGGCCTGGATTTGAGTCCCACCTGTTCCAGAGATGTGTAATAACGTCACTGAGCAAGTTGATTAGAAAATAGGTGAGGGATATGAATCCAGGCCACAAGCGCTCTTGATCATTTCAGATTAAAGATTATCTCAATGAAGCAGAAGTAATTGCAGGCAAATAAGTTTTCTGATTATTAGATGAATCAAAAAAAAACCTTCTCAAAGAGATATAAGGATTGATACTGTTATATATGGGTCTGAAAGGGATAATGTTTGACTGCAGTAAACACCACCCACGATGATGATGACATTGGGATTCGATTGAAGAAAAGAAGGATCTTATGGCCATATAGTTGGGGCTACTGTGCAACAAATTTCCTCGAAATTAATGTTGACCACGTTTTTGTAGCCAAGAAATAATTACAATAATTCAACAAACTTCACATTGTTTGCTCAATAAGACTCTTCTAGTTAGACCAGGAAGATGGATATATCCTAATCCACAATAAATCACTTCAGGTTCTAAGGATCACAAGCAAACTGAAGGAGAAAAAGAATGGCCGTGTGTAAGATTCATCAAAAATTATTGTGGTACAAGAAACTCTTTTAAAACTCTAGCCCTTAACCCATGATTTTTCTTTTTATCATTTGGTAATTGGTCATCCAAGATGGAAGACGGGAAAAAAATGTGGCTGTAAGAGCTGCTTTTTTGAGGGATTTCAGTGTTGGAACTAATCTCCTTGAATTCCAGGAGCAGTAATTACTGTTTTATAAGCTGTTTCTGGAATTTCGGAACTCTGGGGAAAAAGAAAGATCAAAACAACGGCACTTCAAAAAGGAGGAAGAGAGACAAAGGCAGTGACCACACAGGTAGTGGTTAAAATGGAGAAAGAAACCTACATTGTTAAATGACCCAGCAGTAACCTGCGCAACTGCTGCGTCAGCTGTCTGGTTTCAAGTATCTCTGGGCATTGGAGTTTCTTCTAAGAAAAATAAAGAAACATTGAAATTCACAGTTGACCTTTGAGAAACCTATGTGTAAGAGCTCAAATTAGGAAGCAGCTAAGTGGCTTTTTGAAGTGTCACCTTACTATTATTCTTTTGTAAAACTATAATAGTGAGTAGTTATTTTTAATTATATGTTGTTATTAAGATATGTCTCTTGATTAAACTTTAAAAATATAAAAAACAAAGTTTTTAGAGAAGTAGGACTGTGCTATTTTCTGGATCTGTAAATTGTTATATGAATAGAAAGGGTTTAGAGGAATATGGGCCACATGCTGGAAAATGGGACTAGATTTATTTAAGGCAGCTGGTCAGCATGGAAGAGTTGGACCAAAGGTTCTGTTTCCATGTTGTATACCTCTATGACTCTATGACTCTACAGTCAACTGTTGACTATCATAAGATCTGATTGGCTGTATTAAATAAAAATGCACCATTTCAGTTTCTCCAGTTCGACATTTCAGAGTCATACTAAGTTTCAACACTGAAAAATAAAATCTATCAACCAAACAAATGTTTCCCTCTGCATCTAATTCAATTTCTGCTGATCCCTCACACACTTCAGTGCTCCCCATTTCAAATATTAGTCCTCATTCCAAAGTACCTATTGACTTTGCTTCAACTATTATGTGTTGCAAAGAATTCTGCTTTTTCTATATTTTCTCTATATATATATATATATCTGTTACTTTTTGTAACACTTAGTGTTTTTGTCATTATATGGAAGAAATATTTTTACTTCTGCTTTTTTAGTCCAGCTGAATTTTCTGAGGCCATGAACAATGTTGGCAATGGAAAGTCACTTGGGACAATAGGGCAAAAATGGGAACAAATGAGATACCGAAGTTGAGTGAATGAGTGTTTGATTTTCCACACACGATTTCACCAGCTAGATGAGAAGAGAATCTCAATAGTGAGCAGCAAGGGGTGTATTTGTGTGCATTAATAGCTCAGCATAACAGGGTTAGGTGGATTGGCCATGCTAAGTTGTCCATAATGTCCAAGGAGGAGCAGTTTAGGTGGATTAGCCATGGGAAATGTAGGGTTACAGAGATAGGGTTGGGTCTGGGTGGGATGTTCTTTGAAGTGTCTGATTGGACTTGATGAACCAAATGGCCTGCTTCCGTTCTGTAGGGATTCAATGATTCTATGATCTTGCCTCATTTATCTGCAGTCTGTAATTTTCTCAGGGACTGGAGATAAACTAAACTTGGCAATTCCTGACATAGATTCTTGAGCAACTACGTGGCAACTACAGCTCTCTAGCATCTTCTCCAACACTCCACCTTGACTAGCATACCCCAATGTGTCAGGGCACACTCCACCTACACCCTCCATCCACAGACGTTGGCATTATCAAAGCACCAGCCTCGCCACATCATCATGGAACATGTGGGACTCCCTTACAATACAGTTCATCATTTCAATACTGCACTTATGACAGTTATGGATTAACTCAACTGCTGTGGTGACATTTGTCACAGATAACAAAATGTGTGCAGAGTTTACAGAGTAGGTTGTTAGATGTAGATTGCACATCTCAATGAGATGGAAGCAAGCAATATTTTGTTTTTCACTTTGCAGTTACACATCTTCAATCAGACAAGGAAAAGTGTCAGGGAAGATAGGTATCACTATAGTAACATTCAAAATAGCAAGGTGGAGAAATGTGCTCCACTGAATGTCCTGTTCATGAGTCATAAGCTTGTATTTCTTGTTAATACATCAGTAATGAAAACGTTCAATCAGTATTTTTTCTGTCATAATCTTGAAGACTTCTATTATATCACCTTTTCTCAACTCTACTGCAAATAAGTACTAGTTTATGTAAAATGCAATTTTGCAGATGTTGAAAATCTGAAATAAAATCAGAAAAAGCAGGAATCACACAGATGGTCAGGCAGTATATGCGAGGAAAGAAACAGAATTGTCATTTCAGAGCCAGAATAAGTTAGAGGTGTATTGCAATTTAAGTAAGGTTTGTGTGGGACAAAAAAAAAAGGAAGGTCTGTGAAAGCTTGGGATATAGCAAAGATTGAATAACAGAATAGTTAGTCTTTACAGGGCCAAAGGGTTTATGCTGTAGGGGATCCCATCCAGTAGAAGGATATTGTCGTCTACTCCAATAGTAAAAGTCTTCTCTAGTAAACTCAGAAATGATAGAAGATAGTGGATTGTACAAAAGGGACTATCATATAACATTTGGCAGTATCCTGTCATTTTTAATTATTCTTTTAACTTCATGCTTCAATATTGTTGGATTTCTCATTTTCAGTATGTAAGAAATATATTATTGTCCAGTGACTTGGGGTCCAATCTCTAGTGATCACAACTTCTCACTTAAAATCATTCAGAGTTGACAGCTATCCTTTGTTTTCTATTATCTAGTCAATTCTTATTTATTTTCATTTTTCTCTTTGTCCCAGAAGCTACTGTAGCCATAATCTATTATACTTTGTCGTAAATTGTAAAGAAATAAACACTAAGAAGAAGATGAATACCAAAGATAAGAAATTTCATTATCTTTTTTTCTCTGTAAAATTTGAAATTCTGCAGATATTGCTAGTGTAAATGTACCACATACCTGAAACTTTTATTATTAGAAGCTTGCGATTATTTTCTATACAGATATGGAAGTGCATCTTCATCTCTTGCATTCTTTCTATGAAATGCAACATCTTAACAAGACGAAAAATGCAGAGAATTAAATATATATTTTTATATCACCCTCACCTTCATCTCAATTTGTACATGTTGTGAAACTTGAAAGGCTTTAGAAAAGATTTACAAGGATGTTGCCAGGGTTGGAGGATTTGAGCTATAGGGAGATGCTGAACAGGCTGGGGCTGTTTTCCCTTGAGCGTCAGAGGTTGAAGGATGATCTTATAGAGGTTTACAAAATTATGAGGGGCATGGATAGGATAAATAGACAAACTCTTTTCCCCGGGATTGGGGAGTCCAGAACTAGAGGGCATAGGTTTAGTGTGAGAGGGGAAAGATATAAAAGAGACCTAAGGGGCAACTTTTTCACACAGAGGGTCATACGGGTATAGAAAGAGCTGCCAGAGGAAGTGGTGGAGGCTGGTACAATTGCCACATTTAAGAGGCATTTGGATGGGTATATGAATAGGAAGAGTTTGGAGGGATATGGGCCGGGTGCTGGCAGGTGGGACTAGATAGGGTTGGGATACCTGGTTGGCATGGACGGGTTGGACCGAAGGGTCTGTTTCCATGCTGTACATCTCTATGACTCTAAACATTGTGAATATGAATGCAGAAATTGCATATCTTTGTTTCTCCCAAGAAAAATAAGAAAATGTACTACATAATTTAGAAATTATGTTGCAAGAGCATCAACTGACAGAAACAAAACTGACAGAAGCTGGAATCTAATAAATCAGTTTCATTTTGCCTGCTGTCTTAGAAGTTTTAGGAACCAGAAGTTCTTATTTTGAAAATTCAGTTAGAGAAGAAAACCATTTTATTATATGAGAAAAACTCCAGTAAGTGACAAAGTGTAATATCGTTTTTTTTTAGCTTTTCCCTATTCTTTCAAACACACTGATATATGCAGTGTTACATTCTTGTAGGATTGACGAGCATTACAAATAAACAACTATATATCATCTATGAGCATATACAGTGTATGTCAAAACATCATTTGATAATGGGCAGGTGATTACATGGCCAAAATTGCTTCTCTCCTCAGCCATCATACGCAACAGATAGTTTCCAATTGGAATAACTGGATTGTTACAAATACCAAGTGATTTCTTGTTTTTTTTCATTTGCTAATTTGCTAATCATCTTTAACCTGCCTTTCAGTGATACAAATAATCATGGAAACATAGAAGGAAACCAATTCATACTAATGTGCCTGTATTAGCTCTATGAAAGCACCAAAAGTTTACTTTCAAGATCCTTTTATTCAAAGTCAGGTATAGCTGTGGAATACAGCTATATAATACTGTGGAAGCATGTGATTCAGAGATCAAACTGTGTGGACAGGGAATTGTTTCCAAGGATTATCCCTTTATCTAAAGGATTCAGGCAAACTTTAATGTAGTGTAGCCAGGTGACCAATGATTCCAGAGTTATTACAGAAATATTGACTTTTTTTATGAGCATGGATGAAAATGCAAAATGTGGAAGCCAAATTTAAACCTAGCTGGACTCTGCAATTTGCAAACTGCAAAGCTGGAACAGACAGTATTCATGCAGCTAGGCTTTGAACAATCAACTTCCATCAAAACTAGACAGATTTGCAACAGCCTGGCCAGGTGCTAATGGCCACATTGTTTCAGAATGAACGGTTGTTTCTGCCTCCAATGAATCTACCTTGTGAGAGGAATGCTACGCAGGCTTGGTGGCATCCAGCTTAGTTGGAGACCAAAGGCATAGCCTGACAAGGAGTGCATTTGACAGTTGAAAGTTCAAAACCATGAACTGCAACCTCTAAATATGGAAAGCAGTTACCTCATTGGATCATCCTGCTCCCACCTGATGCTAGTATTGGGCAGAATCATCGAGAAGGGTGTGAACAAGGGGATAAAAGGGGCAACCTTGGAGGCCCAACTCTCTCTGTTTTTGTCTCTTGTTCATGTGTCTTCAGAGAGATCACCTTGCTGAGACAACCCATTATCCCTAGAATAGATGTGACGTCTGTATTGACAACTGCAGATCCTGAAACATCAGTCAACCCACAGAGACCAAGGAGCAGCTTGCCCCAGCCTTATTGAATGGGTATTACCAATCCTTTCAAACAAACAGTTAAAATATTGTGGTAGGGATCTGTGGCGAATCCTTGGAAGTGCATGTCAGAAGTAGGTGGCGAATGTAGACTTGAGAGTGCTTACATAAGCGATTTAAGATTGTTTACTGAAAAGCCCTGTGAAGAGATTGATAGAGTGTAGTTAAATTACAATTAGTAGAGTCTGATAAATTTTGTTTTTCCTTAATAAAGTGTTCAATAAAGTTCTGTTGGATTTCCCCCTACATCTTATCCCCTTTGTCTATCTCACCATGCAACTTGCCTGAGTTAAAAAGGATTACTGCAAACTAGTAAAGGTTAGTCAGGAAACATTCACCCACCTTTCATTTTACAATAATAGGAAAGGAGGAGAGTCAGAGAAATAGTCGTCCTACTTATTGCAGTTATGTCATAAAACAGCACAAGATAGATTTGGATGAAAGGGATATTTTAGCCCATTTCAAATCATACTTTAGGATTACAAATGCTTTGCATTTGTCCATCACAAAGCAAATGCATTGTCATGCCATTAATCACCTTTATCATGCTCCACTCAGTTCTTGGTCCAATCTGATCTGTTGTCAGATAGAAGGTTATGGTTACTTCCACCAATGTAGATGGAAAATTACAGGAAAATGCTTTGCTTGCGCTTTCTTCAAGATTAAATATCACACAACACCAGTTGGACTATAACCTGTCGTTGTGTGCTTTTTAACTTTGCCCACTCCAGTCCAACACTGGCACGTCCATATTGTTTCTTCAAAATAACTTTGAAAATATTCATGAACTTTGGTTGAAGCCTATAAACAGGGTACCAATGCGTCTATGTGGAATCAGAGGTGTCACAAAGAAACAGATTCAAGCTGAGGATTAACTGATTTGAAGAATAGCATATTACTTTGAAGAATGACTATATTACATACAATGAAAAATATTTAGGACATTAGGTGGCATTGTTAGATATGTGATGGCTAGTACTTGGTTGATGTTCCAGACCCGATTGCTTCCCTTGTCAGCTGGCTGCAGATTATCATTGGTTTCAGTTATCTGGATCATGTGAATTAAATCAAAATTTTGTTTTCATTTCTTTCCTTATTTTGTTTTTCATATTCTTCTGAGTGGATCTGGTTCTAAGTGAAGGAAATGTTAAAACCCTGACTCCTCTTTTACAAGATGTGGTTATAAACAATAGCATATTAGCCATTTCATTATATCAACTTTCTAGATACTCAAATATAAACTCTAATTTCATTATTTTCTGCTTGTAACAGAGATCATTGGTATTGTTGTACATTTAGTGAATAACTATGCCCTAATAGCTAGACTGCATTATCAGAAATGCCACATCACATGAAAATTGGACCTGAAGGAAACATGTTCTAATTGAGTGCTCCTCATCCATATCTCTGTAAACACAAGCACATGTTCATGAGTATGGTTTTCAGTCCTGAACTGTGAAAAGCATCCAGAAATCATTGTGATATTTATACAATTAAATTTGGCTTCACCAAGGAAAATTAACACACACTTAACCTGATTTTGGTGCTTATTTTTTAATTCAAAGTGTTAATGGACTTCACTCACTACAATTGTTTATACAAGTCTCACACCAGTAAGGAGAAAAAGTAATCAAAGACAACAATATGTGCTGAAAGATTATAACATTTTAGTTTTTAAAAATAGCTTTGTAGCAGGAGATTTGTTCAGGATAATGTTCCACCACCTCATTATGAATTGAAATGCCTGGATTTTTGGACTGAACTTTACCAAGTATTTGAACACTTATCTTACCTAAATGAACAAAAAACACTTCTAAATTTCTCTTTCCAAACATTCATGAGTCACATGGCACCAGGTTATAGTCCTGGATTAGTGGTGCTGGAAGAGCACAGCAGTTCAGGCAGCATCCAAGGTGCTTCGAAATCGACATTTTGGGCAAAAGCCCTTCATCAGGAATAAAGGCAGTGACTTAGTCCAACAGCTTTATTTGAAATCACAAGCTTTCGCAGTGCTGCTCCTTCGTCAGGTGAAGTGACTTCTAAGTTTGTCCACCCCAATCCAACACTAACACCTCCACACCATCACAAGTTCATTATAGCACATCTTCATTAGACAGAAGAGTTATGGTTTCACTTGTTGGCCTCTCATATTCATATTTCTTTATCTTTCAAGTTTTCTTTTTAGTGAACTACAATTATTGCGGTTTTTGCAAAAGCAATACTGTCTAATTGCATTTTCATTGATCTTTTATAAGTTTATTATTTGTTTTAATGTAGGAAAATCAAAATGAACACATTGAAATAAGGTAACACACTAATGAATCACGGAATATTAAAATCGGAAAAGAAAATAATTTTCCATGCTTCATCTGAAAGTTGCAATGGACATGGGAATTAATTGACCAACAATATTTCTGTCCTCAAGTCAAGCATTATTCCATCATTATTTCCTGAATGGGCCTTGGTTTATTGTCACTCTACTATCTCTCAGGAAAATCTTTCCAAAACCTTATCCAAAGTTTATTTGTTCTCCAGAATCATTTTAAGTCAAAATGGAGTTAGTGAATACATTTCTGCTTAAGAGCTGCCATCTGCTGTCCATATTTTAAAGCATTCATCAGTGGTTTAATCATTCACATCCCACATTTAATTATCCATTTGGACCTCACACCATGTTCTTAATTAGTTGGCTAATTAATTGTTTTCTGCAGAACTGTACAGACTTGATGCCTTATCTTCCACTTCAGTCTCATGCAACATTTTAACTCATGTCAAGTAGTTAGATTGTTGTTTTTCTGATCACAAAAACTTTTTTACAAATGCATAAAAAGTTTATGAAATGTCAACTAGACGTCACATTAAGAAATACTGTTTATTAAATACAGATCTAAAGAAATACAATTTAATTTGCATGTTTGTTTTAATTGATTTAATATATTTAGAAAATAACAGCAATAACTTAATAATAATATGCAGCTTTTCTCTGTCTAAATTTTTTTTTGATTGATCAATTTAAGTGGTGCATGTGTCATTAGAATCCCTTCAGTGTGGAAACAGGTCCTTCGGCCCAATAAGTCCACACCAACCCTCCAGAGAGTAACCAACACAGACCCATTCTCCTACTCTATTACTCTACATTTTAACCCTAAGTAATGCACCTAACCTACACATCCCTGAATACTACGGGCAATTTATCTTGGCAAGTTCATGTACCTGCATAACTTTGGATGTGGGAGGAAACCGGAGCACCAGAAGAGACCCACTGACACGGGGAAATTGTACAAACTCCACACGGACAATTGCCCGAGGCTGGAATCAAACCAGGTCCCTGGTGCTGTGAGGTAGCAGTGCTAATCACTGAGCCACCATGCTGGTCCAATAGGTTTGATCTATTGGTGTTACCTGGATACACTTAGCTAACTGCCTAAATGTTTCAATGTTATTTTAAAATACAGATGCAGTACAACAAATTTTAGAAGAACCTCATCAGACAAAAAGTATTCAGTGTGGGGGAAAGAGGCAGGGATGATGGCATTTGTTTGTGATGGGGGAATGGGATTGCGTGGGAGTGATGGAGGTGCCATAGAAGAAGGGACAGCATGGGATGGAAACAGAGAGATTTAAGCAATGAGATGGGTATAGCATGAGATCAATGATATTCAAAAGCGATTGGAATGAGTCTGGGATTAAAGAAGTGCAGTTACAATAAAGATACCTTTTTTAAAATAGGTATCCATCTGTTGGAAACTAATGGGACCCCTGACATAAGTTACCCAAGTTAGAAGCATTTGGGAATTGGGTAGAGGGCATGGAAGAGGCAGAAACAGCATATGAGGAGGGGATAGCATCAAGTGTACTTGTCAGGTGCAAAATGGAGAATGGAGATGAGATGGAAAAAGAAGACTGGCAGCTAACATAAAACAAGATTCCACAGTTTCCTAAATACATTTGTTAGTAAAAGTTTGGTAAAAGGAAAATGGACACATTAGGGATGAAGAAAAGGGATTAAGACTTGAGGGCAAGTTATGTTAAATTAATACTTTGTGAAGTGCCAGCTGTGTTATCTCTTTGTCATGTGATACATTGTAAGGCATTCAAGTACTTTGAAAGTGAAGGGTCAATGCCTGACTGCTAATACATTACCAGGTGTATAGCTGGGATTCCAAGATGGTGGTGGTATCAAGCATGATAGAATATGCCAGGATATCTTAGTGGAGAGAAATTCTCCAAGAAACCCTACGAAACTAACAGTCTGCAAAAATATGATAAGATTCAGCCCTGTAAAGCATATAGTAAAGACAAATAACAAATTCATTCACTTAGTCACACATTGGAAGGTCTCATGCCTACTTTGAACCAAGGTTCAAACTAAGATTGTAGCCCTTCTCCAACAGTGGATATTTTAGGAATCAATTAGCTGACTACACGGTGCTTCACTCTGGTGGCATTTCCCAAACTGAGCAGATCTATTAGAATCTGCATTAACTTGGTACATTAACAAGAGAGTAGAATGAGAGATCTATCCAATGGTGTCTCTAGATGAAGCCTAGCTAAACTTGCAAATTACACAAACCTTGCCAAGGTAGATGTGACTACTGACTTATCCAAACTTCGAAATATTTGAAATTTGCACAGTTGACCCCGTTCATAAAAAGCTCCTTATGCATTCTTTTCAGAAATCCTAAATATGCATTTAAATGTTGAAACAGCTGAACCTAGGGAGAACATTGCTTGATTGACAGCTCTGGTTCTTAGGTCTCTTTTGCTGATTGTACAATGTTTATTTACATGCAGTGAAATAGACTTCAAGTGCTTTCAATTTCTGCTTTTAATGCTTTAAATGTTCTGTATGATTAACAATTTATCGACTGGCAGCGAAAGGATTTGTTTAAGAACTGGAATGTAATGAGTGCATGGCTCTTTTAAAAGTCTTTTATACACACACAATATCTGTACTGTATGATTAGTTTGATTCTATACAGTGTATTAGAAGTAATGCATATGGAAATACTATGACTGGTCATAGATTTATGAGGGACCATGGGACCTGGGTGTAAGGCACCATTAGGGCATGATAACTATGTTGGATTGAAGGCAAAGCTGGCCATAAGGCAGACGAGTGAAAGGGCATATCGAGTCATAGAGATGTACAGCATGGAAACAGACCTTTCAGTCCAACCCGTCCATGCCGACCAGATATCCCAACACAATCTAGTCCCACCTGTCAGCACCCAGCCCATATCCCTCCAAACCCTTCCTATTCATAAAACAATCCAGATGCCTTTTAAATGTTGCAAATATTGCAAGTGCCTCCACCACTTCCTCTGGCAGCTCATTCCATACACGTACCACCTTCTGTGTGAAAAAGTTGTCCCTTAGGTCTCTTTTATATCTTTCTCCTCTCACCCTAAACCTATGCCATCTAGTTCTGGACTCCCCAAACCCAGGGAAAAGACTTTGCCAGTTTACTCTATCCATGCCCCTCATAATTTTATAAACCTCTATAAGGTCACCTTTCAGCCTCTGATGCTCCAGGGAAAACAGCCCCAGTCTGTTCAACGTCTTCCTATAGCTCAAATCCTTCAACCCTGGCAACATCCTTGTAAATCTTTTCTGAACCCTTTCAAGTTTCACAACATCTTTCCGATAGGAAGGAGACCAGAATTGCACGCAATATTCCAACAGTGGCCTAACCAATGTCCTGTACAGCCGTAACATGGCCTCCCAACTCAATACTCTGACCAATAAAAGAAAGCATACCAAACGCCTTCTTCACTATCCTATCTACCTGCGACTCCACTTTCAAGGAGCTATGAACCTGCACTCCAAGGTCTCTTTGTTCAGCACCACTCCCTTGGACCTTACCATTAAGTGTATAAGTCATGCTAAGATTTGCTTTCCCAAAATGCAGCACCTCGCAATTATCTGAATTAAACTCCATCTGCCACTTCTCAGCCCATTGGTCCATCTGGTCAAGATCCTGTTGTGATCTGAGGTAACCATCTACTGGCTTAGTGGGAATGGAATTTATGGGGGGTATGGGCGCCAACAAGCCTTTTTGTTCATTATATGTGAGGCTACATTCTACAGCACCAGGGCTGCCCTTTTAAGGAGCCTGCCTTGGCACATATCAGCCCTTGCATCTGCCTCCAATGTTAGCCCAACTGCAGCCTATACTCGCACTCTAGTGATGAAACTACCATCCTGGTAGACACCTTCTCTTGAGGTGAGCAAGGAAAAGCATTCTGAATATCAAAACCAAGACTATTGTGTTAAATGTCGACTAGCGGTCTGTCTTCAATCGTCTAGTGATCTAAGGGTTGAGGCTGTAATCAATATGGTTAGTAATTTGGACTCCTCGTCTGAGGGAGCTTGTCAGACATTGCAGTTTGCATTCAGCTTGATAAAGATTATACTTTAATAGCCTTCCTGGAATCCATTCTTCCTCCGCTTCTACCTTCCATTATGCAATCACCAAACCCAGAAAGTTCTGGTCAAAATTGTTTAGTCAAATATCACTTTGGCAAGTTTAATTTCCACTCCAAAAATCAACACAAAGAAAAAGCTAAAAACAGCATACTGACAGTCAAAATCAGAAAATTGTTTTATCTGGAAGCAGATGGTAATTCCTGAACAGAACGTTGGAAGAGACCCCTTTCTGAATATTCCCACATACATTTTACACGTCAAATGTAAAACAGATGAGTGTGTCACATGTTGCAAATGACATTTGAAGTCTCAAACCAGCATAGGAGCCTTATTTGCAAACTGTAAGTAGGCTAACTGCAGGCAGGTATGCCGCACAACAGTGCAGAGATTGCACTCAAAGTGGGGACAGCTGCACTTTAGCACATACTGAGCATATGAGATTCTGTTTAAATTCTTGAGGGTTAAACAGGTAATGACTATTGAAAATTTAGATTCTCAGACCAACTTTAGATTTGAGGCCAATGGTTCAAACATTGATTAAGGTTTCCTGTGTGTGAAGTGTTACTCATTAATTTTACTGCCAACTCAGTTCTTACAAAATCACCACAAAAACCAGACTGACCTTATTCACAATATATTGGTCACAGTGGGTGCTAAAGGTTCTTAATCATGTGAGAAATAATGGTGATGAGAACTTTGAAGGACAGTTCCACATCACTATCTACATAGCGTTTATTTTTTCTCTACCATTTTTACTGCATTGTGCTACTCTGCTGCTAATACACTGGATCCAAGCTTCACAGTATTCAGCTTCCCACAATGCAGTTTGAATTCAGCTTCCTTTGTATTATTGCTCTGGCTGCATAGTGTGAACATTTTGTCAGTAATAAAATCAAGGTGGGGTGCAGTTATGAAACAAATAAAATATGAAGTATTGTTTTCATGAAAGTTCAATTTATGCACCTGTAACATTTGGCATCTGCAGAGACTCAGTGCCAGAAGATGTGGAAGATTTGTCCACAATAAATACATAATGTCATATTTTTTTTCTCTAATCTTTTACAAGCTGATGCTGGCCCTGTTTTAATTTTAATAAATGCTCCTGTGGTTGCCAAAGTGTGGTATGTTTATATGAGAATATGTTTAATGGTGCCAGAAGAGCACAGCAGTTCAGGCAGCATCTGAGGAGCAGTAAAATCAACGTTTCGGGCAAAAGCCCTTCACCAGGAATAAAGGCAGAGAGACTGTGATAAGCTGGAGGAGGGCGGAGGTGGGAAGAAAGTAGCATAGAGTACAATAGGTGAGTGGGGGAGGGGATGAAGGTGATAGGTCAGGGAGGAGGGTAGAGTGGATAGGTGGAAAAGAAGATAGGAAGGTAGGACAAGTCATGGGGACAGTGCTGAGCTGGAAGTTTGGAACTAGGGTGAGGTGGGGGAAGGGGAAATGAGGAAACTGTTGAAGTCCACATTGATGCCCTGGGGTTGAAGTGTTCCGAGGCGGAAGATGAGGAGTTCTTCCTCCAGGTGTCTGGTGGTGAGGGAGCGGCGGTAAAGGAGGCCCACGACCTCCATGTCGTCGGCAGAGTGGGAGGGGGAGTTGAAATGTTGAGCCACAAGGCGGTTTGGTTGATTGGTGCGGGTGTCTCGGAGATGTTCCCTAAAGCGCTCTGCTAGGAGGCGCCCAGTCTCCCCAATGTAGAGGAGACCGCATCGGGAGCAACGGATACAATAAATGATATTAGTGGCTGTGCAGGTAAAACTTTGATGGATGTGGAAGGCTCCTTTAGGGCCTTGGATGGAGGTGAGGGAGGAGGTGTGGGCACAGGTTTTACAGTTCCTGCGGTGGCAGGGGAAAGTGCCAGGATGGGAGGGTGGGTCGTATGGGGGCGTGGACCTGACCAGGTAGTCACGGAGGGAACGGTCTTTGCTGAAGGCGGAGAGGGGTGGGGAGGGAAATATATCCCTGGTGGTGGGGTCTGTTTGGATGTGGCGGAAATGTCGGCGGATGATTTGGTTTATGCGAAGGTTGGTAGGGTGGAAGATGAGCACCAGGGGCGTTCTGTCCTTGTTGCGGTTGGAGGGGTTGGGTCTGAGGGCGGAGGTGCGGGATGTGGACGAGATGCGTTGGAGGGCATCTTTAACCACGTGGGAAGGGAAATTGTGGTCTCTAAAGAAGGAGGCCATCTGGTGTGTTCTATGGTGGAACTCCTCCTCCTGTGAGCAGATACGGCGGAGGAGGAGGAATTGGGAATACGGAAGGGCATTTTTGCAAGAGGTAGGGTGGGAAGAGGTGTAATCCAGGTAGCTGTGGGAGTCGGTGGGTTTGTAAAAAATATCAGTGTCAAGTCGGTCATCATTAATGGAGATGGAGAGGTCCAGGAAGGGGAGGGAGGTGTCAGAGATGGTCCGGGTAAACTTAAGGTCAGGGTGGAATGTGTTGGTGAAGTTGATGAATTGCTCAACCTCCTCGCGGGAGCACGAGGTGGCGCCAATGCAGTCATCAATATAGCGGAGGAAGAGGTGGGGAGTGGTGCCGGTGTAATTACGGAAGATCAACTGCTCTACGTAGCCAACAAAGAGACAGGCATAGCTGTGGCCCATACGTGTGCCCATGGCTACCCCTTTGGTCTGGAGGAAGTGGGAGGATTCAAAGGAGAAATTGTTAAGGGTGAGGACCAGTTCGGCCAAACGAATGAGAGTGTCGGTGGAAGGGTACTGTTGGAGACATCGGGAGAGGAGAAAACGGAGGGCTTGGAGGCCCTGATCATGGCGGATGGAGGTGTAGAGGGATTGGATATCCATGGTGAAGATGAGGCGTTGGGGGCCGGGGAAACGGAAGTCTTGGAGGAGGTGGAGGGCGTGGGTGGTGTACTCCTCGGATGCTGCCTGAATTGCTGTGCTCTTCCAGCACCACTGATCCAGAATGCGTTAGATGGTGTCAAGCTTCTTGAATGCTGTTGAAGATTCATTCATCCAGACAAGTGGAGGATATTCCATCAAATTCTTGACTTGTGCTTTGTGGGTACTGGACATGTTTTGTGGAGTCAGGATGTGAGTTACTCACTGGAGGATTTCTAACCTGTGATGTGCCCTTGCAGTCATGGTATTTATATGGGTGGTTTATTTTAGTTTCTGGTCGATGGTAGCTCTCAGGAGTGCGATAGGGGATTCGGTGATGGTAATGACATTGAATATTAATAAGCAATGGTTAAGTTCTTTCTTGTTGGAGATGGTCATTGCCTGGCACCTGCGTAGCATGAATGTTACTTGCCACTTGTCAGGCCAAAACTGGATATTGTCCAGGTCTTTCTGCATTCAGACATGGGATTTTAGTATGTGAGGAGTGATAAATTCTGCTGAGTATTGTGTGCAACCCCCCTTCGAATGTTATGATGTAAGGAAGGTCATTCATGAAGCAACTTAAGATGGTTGAACCAAAGACTGAGGAACTTAATGGTGTCCTGTCGCTGAGCTCACCTGCAACAACTGAACAATCTTCCTTTGTGTTAGATATGATACTATGATTTGATGCAGCAATGTTGCAGAGCTTAGCTCTAACCCATTGGTTGTGGGACTTATTCTCTCTGTCAATGGCATGCTGCTTCTGCTGTTTGGCTTGTAAAAAGCCATGTGCCGTCGATTTCTTAGGTTAACACCTTTTTTTAAAGTCAGGCCTGATACAGCTCCAAACATGCTCTCCTGTGATCTTCATTAAACCATGGTTGATCTGCCAACTTTATGGAAATGGTAGAATGGGGATCTAGTCCAAAGTGTGCAGGTTAGGTGGATAAGCCATGCTAATTTTCCAGTACTGTCCAGGGATGTGCAGGCTAGGTAGATTACCCAAGGGAAATGTAGGGTTCAGGGATAGGATGGGTGGGTGTGGGTGTAAAGCTCTTTGGATGGATGTTGTGAACTCAATGGACCAAAAGGCCTGCTTCTACACGAGTTTATAAATTATGTTTGAATACAATTCTGCTGCTACCGGTGACCTGTGGTGCCTCATGGATGCCCAATTTAGAGCTGCTAGATCTCTTCAAAGTCAGTCCCACATACCACAGTGGTAGTGTCTCATGATACATTGGAGATCAAATCTTCATCCCCACAAATGCTGGCAGTAGTCACTCTTACCGGTACTGTCATGATCAGACTTATCTACGATGCATCATTCAGTGAGGACAAGGTTATGTAAATTTTCCCTCTTATTGCTTCCCCAATGTCTGCTACAGATCGACTTGGAGCTATGTCCTTTAGTACTGGACTAGCTCCGTCATTGATGGTGCAACTGAACCATTTGTTGCAAACATTGGAGCAATTAGGACATTGAAGTCACCATGCAGTGTACCTTCTGCACTTTTGCCATCCTCAGTGCTTCGTCCCAATGATGTTCAACATGGGAACAATACTAATTCATCTTTAGGGATGGGAAGAGCAGCAGTAGGTTTCCATGCCCTTGTACGTTCTGTTGCCATGAAACATCATGACGTCCGGAGTCAATATTGTGAATACTCAGGAATACTCCACTTCAAATGTGTCATCAAGCTCTAACTGGCCTATCCTACTGGTGGGACAGTTCTAGTGATAGTGCCAATGGTGGTGTTAGTGGCATTGGCTGTGAGGTATGATTCCATAGTACAACTGTCAGGAAAATCCGACATACAATGTTCGGTTTATGCTGCATTTGCTGCTATCAGTCAGATGGCAGCAGGAACATGAGAATTAACATCAGCACATTTGTTTTCTCATCCCACTGGAGATTTTAGTACTTGTGCAAAGAGTTTTATAAGACCAACATTCAATTTGATTTCATTTGCGCTTTTCTGTGGTTAAATAGCCAACGAGCCATCATTATCATGGATCACATAGGATGAATGGCGATTTTGCTGAGCAACTTTAATGTTAACAGTGCCCTTCAAACTACCAGGAAAAGTTAAAAGGAAAGGAAAAAACAGTTATTGAATATTAAGATGCCAGATATAAAGATATTTAGCAATGAGTAAGCATTTTGTCAGTAACAACTTCTTACCTTTGAATCAGTGTGTCACCAGAAGTTTAAGAATTGCACGAAGATCTGAGCATCTACTTTAGCCTGAATGGCTCCTGAACCAGCAGCTTCTTAGGAAAGTCCTCATTATGCATTTCAATCCTAGGACATGTTCTGCCACTATTTGCCCATTGTACCCGATCTCCTTACTTCCATCATTTCAGTTCCTTCAATTCTAGCAGTGGTGTATTTTAGCCCTAACTTAAAGTTAATCACTTTCTCAAACTCCCAAGTGCCCAACTTCTGACTGTGTGTACTCTTCGTATTCTTCACTGAGCACTGCATCTTTACAAACGCAATATAGCTATTGACGTGTTTAGTCCCCAGCAGGGTAACTTTACCTGTTATATTTATGTTATCCTTCATAACATATGATCCTTATGTGAATAACATGGTATTGGAAGATCCAACAGATATTTCTCAAAGCTCACTAAAATATACAAACATTACTTTCACAGATACATGTTTGTGGCCTGGTCTTTTAGGCTGTTCAGTTAAAAAAAGACAGTGTGCTTTTATCAGTATGTCATGCATCAAGTGAATGAAGTGAATCTTTTGCACTCTCAGGTCATATGCTATGATACAGTGATGGTATAATGACTAGACGTCTTAATTGCATAGTACAGGTCTGCCTGTTGGACACAGCACTATGATTGGTGGCTTGCATAGCCTGTTTGAATTACTGCTGTTCTTTTCTGTGAATTCTCAGCGAAGAATACTGCAATCAGTTGTTTTTGCCATTGCACGCTGGTAGAGTAAGTTTAACTGATCTCTCAGCAGCTCTTACTTCCTGTTTAGCCCTCGCTTTGCCATTTTATATGAATTTCATGGTAAGTAGCACACTCACCAATGATTATTGCACAATGTGACATTGATTTCTGTGCTTATATGTTGGAAAAGATGTATTATTAGCTAAAAAAGTAACCTGAGCTTTTCTGAGACTAAATTGTTATAATTGTTCCTGTTCTTATATCTTGTTGTTTGATTTCAAGTTCAGCTTGTGTTTATAGATGCACCAATGAATTTTAATCACAATTCAAGAGCGTATATGGAGCTAGTAAGTACTTAGATTGAGTTGGTTGAGCCTACTGGTTGAAAGGAGGCCAAGGCTGAAGAAGATTATTGAGCAGGGAATGCAATTTGATGTGCTAGCTGCAGACTGGAGTGTTTTTTAAAAATTACAATTCAAGTCCAATAGGACCAGGTAATGTTACCAACCTGTTTTCTACAAACAGCAACATTCAGAGTAATTTTTATCTTGTTTGTAGTTAATCAATGATGGAGTCATCGAGAAAATCTCTTAGACTGTGTTCATCATTTGAAGACCTTTAAAATCTTTTTGGAATGCACCATTGCACATATAGGCATGGAAAAATTATTTGATGAGAATTTGCAGACATTTTTGCCAGTGTAAGACGTGTTTAGTATCTTGCTTAAATGAAATAATCTGATGGTGATGAGCTATGGGAAAACTGAAGACCTTTGCTTAACTTTGTTTTTAGCTATTATAACTGTTTTGATGCTATTTTTACAATGGCTTGTGATATTTTGCAATTCTTTTGTTCTGATAAAACTATTTTACTAAAGTAGTCTATAATTTCTAGTAGGCAGTAAATACCAGGTAGTAACTGTCACTAACCAACTAAGATTACAGATAGGAAAAGTATTCATATTTCCAACCAAAATTGCAGTACTAGTGATATCAACAAAGAAAATAAATGATTTTTTAGGGTCAATGTTTTATTTGAGGTTCTGATTCCAAGATTAGTTTCTCTGTAAAACCAGACCTCAGAACTGCTTGCTACCAAAAAGGATATGGTTTGGGAATTTGCTGGCCTGGGTTTGGAATCACAGGTATTTATTCAAATATGGGGGGTGAGGATGATGGGGAGTAGAATAATTTTTAGATCTGGCTTTCACCTTTTAGCTGCACTGTTACTTACAATACAGTTCATTCATTTTTCCAGTCAAATGCTGAACAGTTTATGTGGGCTATTTCACAATGTTTGCTGATATCAGGCAGCAAACAGTTCTTTGAAAAAAAAGGGTCACTCTTCAGTGTTTTTTAAGTGATAACAGCAAAATAGTAGTGGAGTTACTACTGTAGTTAGCGGAGTATCACAGAAGTTCCAGCATTCTGAATGAGATTTCTCCACAATACTCATATACTTTAAAAAATATGTAGGATGGTCCCGCAATGAAATGGCAGAGAGGTAAAATAATATGAAAACTTGAAACTCCCACTTTCATGGGATTGAGCAAATTAATGGACTTTACTGTTGTTCAATCTCTGACACAATGTATTTGTAGTAACTCTTAAATAACTTAATATACTCTCTTCATATATTTCAAATTAAACTTGCAAAGATCAGCTATTTTTCAACAAAGACAAAAATAAGAAAAAATAAATATTCTGGCATTTACAAATATAGATATTTAATGAAAGCACATATTAAGCCAGTAAATGCTTTTAAATTAAGAATATAACTTGCCTCAACAACGTTCATTGCTTGAAAATTAAGAAATTCCCAAATGTACCCTGGATGTTTATGAAGCCAACTCTCATAATTCCTTTCATGTCTGATGACAGCCTGAAAATTTTACTCAATTTGACATAATAACATTGTTCTTTCCCATTATAGCCTGGGATTTGGCACCTCAGGCTTGCTTTAACACCTTAAGGGTTGATTATCAGGGTTGATCATCTACCTCAACAGCACTTTTCTGCACTAACCACATGTCCCTCAATGTCATTGGTATCTAGTAATCTATCGAGCTCTATCTTGAACATACTCAATGACTGAACTTCCTCTACCTTCTGGGGAAGGGAATTTCAAAGATTCACTACCATCTACCCTTATCAGGAGATAAGGAAGCCATGTAAAAAAAGCAGTATATTAATGACAGGTGATTTTAATATTTATATAGATTGGAATAGTCAGAGTATCAGAAGTAGACACAAAGAAGAATTCATAGAATGCATTCAGGATAATTTTTAAGGGGAATACCGCTGTGAGTAACTGACCCCCGACCAACCTGTAAATCACTCACTGCCTTGGCCTATTTTGACTGCCTTGGTCAGGTCCCACAACATCCTTGAAAGCTGTGAGACAATGCTGATTAAATGTGAACTGAAGACAGATGAATGTTATTCTATAATCACTGGACTCCTGATTACTAGACAAATCTATTGGGTGGGTTCCTATTTCATTAATGAAATCTACCAACTTTCAAAAAAACTGTTACTTATTCCTCTCACTTCTTGTGCAGTTGATGTTTGAATCAATATATGATTAAATTTTCAGATTTGTGTTCACTTAAATGTGTAGCAGGCTGCTCCCATGACCCACAACATGATCACCATTCTACATCTTACCTACTGTGTTAGGATCCCTAATTCACTGATGGTCTTCCACCCTCTCCCTGCTCATTTGAACCTGTTTACGTGACCATCAGTATCCCTATTTTAACCTTGGACCCCCTGACTATTGAGGTACCATTGTTGGCCCTACACACTTCCTATATTGAGGCCAGGGTGACCAAAACTTGCCTTGACACTCCTTTGAATTATCTAATCCCCACCCTGTCATACTGGATACCATCCTATTATATTCAGCTACCCCTACGATTGTGTCCATTCCTTTAGTCAGTGAATAACAGAAGACCAGTCCCCAGACCCAAGCTGCCTGCAAACTTGATGATGCTGTGTACAGATCCTTAAAAAAAAAACTCCTGGATTTTATAACCCACCTCCAGACTGACTATAACCCATTTCCCAGATTGAATTGGCAAGATGACTCTGATTAACTAAACTGCAAGGCTCTTTTTTTTTGTTTGACTCCAGAACTTACCATGGCTCAATCCCCTTACTGAAATTGAACCAATTCATGAATTATTGCAATCTCCTGATTGCCTGTGGCCAAAATTCCAAGGCTGGAAATCGCCCAGCCCTGGACTAACTGTGATGGCAACCCCTAACTAACTGGAGTCCACCATTACCCCATTTAATATGTTGCCCCTTTTCCTTTCACATGTCTCTCTGCTCTTCAAGCACATGCACTGTAATTGCTGTGTTAGCTGCTGGTACATACACCATCTCTGATGGTGATGCAGTACCATGCTATACAGTGACATGTGTTGTACGTTTCATATCAATTCCTTGCTGTGCTCCTGGCTCTCTGTCTGCAGTAGAGTGACTGTCCCTCTCTGCGACCAGCTACTGGCATGCCATCCTGCAGTGAAATGCCTTTATCAGATAAAAATTGCTGTGTAACCCTGTCACTAAAGTGCCCATTGTGAAGTTGAGACTAGTGGGCTGCCATTCTCCAGTTGGGTAGAATGATGGACCAGAGACATATCCTGCTTTAATCCCCATGGAGAGGCCTGCTAATAGTTGTAGAGGACACAGAGAAGGTTTTGATAACGACATCCTCCACAACCGGAGGACGACCAGCAAAGTTACTAGGTACACCTTTGATTTATGCAGTTGTACTTCTGAAATATTGAATATCCTGTTTGGGCAAAATTTAATTTGGAAATGAAATTACTTCCAATGATTTGTGCAATTAATGAGCCAAAAAATCCATGTAAATAGGCTTCTCACCAACAAAGGAGGGAGAACTGCATTGAGAAAGCTAATCTCACTGGTAACAATCTGGTTTTGGAAATGTCATCTGATTAACTCATCACGTCATTATCCTTACCATAGACACTTGATGTGAATAAGTAAACTGCTAAAACATAAAACGATCAAAAGGTGTAATAGCAAATCTGATAGAATCCAGTTTAATGATGTTTATAAGCGAACACAAATATCTAAGAAAATATGAATATCTATGAATATCTAATAACTTGTATATATTAATATTTGAAGTAAATATTTGCTGAAATCCCCGAGCAAACATGACACTTTCCTCCAGTAGGAAATCTGTATGTTTTGGAAAGGACCTTCTGATGCTTTACAATACTTCTGAAATCTCCAGTGAAAGGATCTAATTTTTATTTTGTTCTGACCCCCCCTGCTTTGTAATCCTTTGTGTTAGCCTCTGTACAGTTTCCCCTTGTTTTCATGGGATGCAGTATCATTATTTCTTACTCGGTATTCAGTAAAACTTCCTTTCTGAAGTTGAAAGCTTAGTGAATTTGCTAATAAAATTTCTTAACTATTATTTGGGATTAGAAGAATTCAGAATATTGGAGCTGATTACTATTAAATAGAGAATGACTGCAGAAAGCTAGAGAACAGTAGGATTTGAGAATCATCATTCAGGAACCACAAAATACTAGCATCCAAGTTCAATGGGTAATAGGGACGGCAAATGGAATATTGACCTTTGAAATAAAGGGAATTGAGTATAAATGAAAGGCGATTTTGCTCAAACAATACAACGCACTAGCCAGACTATGGCTGGAATACTGTGAGCCGTTTTGTATCCCTTATCTAAGAAAACGTATTGTGATATTGGACACAGTCCAGAGAAGGTTCCTTCGGCTGATCCCAGGTTTGGAGGAACTCTCTTATGAGGAAATGTCAAGTATGTTGGGCCTATACCCATTGGAATTTAGAAGAATGAGAGGCAACATTATTGAAGCATACAAGATTCTTCGGGACTTGACAGAATAGCTGTGGAAAGACTGTTGCCCCTCGTTTGAGAACAGTCAGCGTAATCTCAGAATAAGCGTCACAAGTGTAAGACAGAGTAGGAGGAATTTCTTGCCAGCAAGTAGGGAATTTGTGGATTTCTTTACCACAGAAGGCTATTGCGGTCAGGTCTAAGTGTATTCAAGGTGCAGATATACAGAGTTTAATTCATAAGAGAATAGGGGTTGTGGAAAAAATATAGGAAACTGGAGTTGAGGATTTTCAGATGGCTATAATTTTATTGCATTAGTAAGCTTGATGGGCTGAATAGCCTAATTCTGCTCCTCCATCATATAATTTCCTGATGGTCCATGTTATTTTCATAAAGGATAATAATAATAGATGTTTAATGATCACAAGATAAAAAGATTTGGAGCCTAAAAGAGATGTTTTGTTCATTATGATTTATAATATGCTCATACATATATCAATCTAACTAAAATATTAGAATTTGTGTGCATATGGTTAAATATAGGTGTTACATTTTTAAAAAATGTTCTTTGACATATAAAAGCAATTTGCATCACCTTCAATTTTTAATGGATTTCTTTTGAAGCAGCAAATTACAAAATATGAAAAATGTGTTGAGATAACAAGGGTAAGATTAAGGTTGTGCAGCAGGGTTATATTTTGTATTAACTTCAGCCATTCTGAATGAGTGCACAATAAATATTAAGTTATTTACTACATTCTGTAGATTGCCATGAGCTTTATTATCAGAATGACGAATGATCTGTCAGTTTTAATAGGATAGTCCACTGTCAAGATTTTATTTTGTTATGCAGACAAGGTTCAGTAGCCATTCAGTCAGTATAGTAATAAAAGACAAAAGATTATAATGAATTTCAATTACAAATAGATTATGCTTAATGAGAAACATGTGTAGTGAAGGCATTGCTATGAAAATGAATACACCACCAGCTCTAAGTGATAATTCATGTCGCAATTGATGTCATCAGTTTTTCCAATATCACACCAATATTAATGAGTGGTTGCATCTAAGTATTATTGCTAAAGGAAATATATGTATTCATTGTTTATTACAGGTAGGAGCCTACCAGAAATAATAACAAAAATGTGCTGGAGAAACTCAGCAAATTTGACACCATTTGTGGTAACAGGTTGAGTTCAAGATGTCTCTTATTTGGAACTGAAGAGAAAGATGGAGAAATTATGGCTTTCAAGCTGTTGAAAAATATGTTGAGGAGCTTTGGAAGGGAAGGAAAGGACAGGAAGGATTAGAGGTTGAACAAGATTTGAAATCACATATGCCATAGGGCAAAGGAAATGGTTATAGAAAGGGAATTAGGTCAAGATTAGACGTTAATGCAGAATCTAGATCAGCTCCACTGAAAGCAAAAAAAAAGATGAGAGTGAGGGGATGAGGGAGAGGATATTGATGGGAAAGGCAGAAGAAAAACTCTTGATAACAGATTTCATTGACTGAAACTGTTGAACTCTATGTTAAGTCAGAAGGTTGCAAATTGCCTCGACTGAAAATGAGGTTTTGGTTGTACAGTTTGCATTGGACTGCTCTAGTATCCTGCAGCAGTCCTAAGACAGACATGCTAGCATGAGGGCAAATGTGTATTACAATGGCAGGGGGTTGTATGCCCATCATCTTCCCACCACCGTGCCATCTTTCCAGCAGCAACACTCAGCTGGAACCCAACTGACACACTGGATTGGCCAAGTAAGAGGCTCTACCCTATTTCTTGTAAATTTTACTGGTGCTGCATGAGAGTATGGCTCCATTTGGGGAAATAAAGAATTGTGACCTCCTGATGGGTTTCTGGAAGGAGAGAGACTACCTTATGGGTCCTCTTTGACCTATAGAGGTAGCCCCCTTTCCCCCATCCTCCCCCCCAGTTGTAATGGCTGCCTTCTGGTAATATGCTTTCAGCCATTACTGCCTCATAGGAAGATGAAGAGAAGGAAATATTGACTTAGGTGAGAGGGATAAAAAGAAAGCTGCAATTTAAAATATTAGATCTTTCTCAGAACATTTTCTCACATAAATGAATATTTGGGTCAGAGAGGTTAATTGGCATGGATTAACAATTAATACATTGTTGAAAAAATACTATTCCTATTAACTACTAGACTCCACTTTGTATGGTATGTTTAGTGTGAGTTTTGCAAGGGTAGGCTGGTTGGATGTAGTCGATGTCGAGAGTATGGTGCTGGAAAAGAACATCTGGTCAGGCAGCATCTGAGGAGCAGGAGAATCAATGTTTCAAGCATAAGATCTTCATCACAAGCACCACATTTCATCACAAGCATCTTAAGCACCACACTCTTTACTCTGACCTCCAACAGCTGCAGTCCTCATTTTCTCCCTGGATGTCGTCAATACGTTGCTTGTTATGTTGTTTGATATAACTTGACTGTCTTTGGGATTTGTGGCCTACAAACCTAGCATCATAGTAGCAGTGAAGTTTGCATACAAAATTCTGCATTTGTGGGTAGGCAGAAAATGATTTTGGCTTGATGGCAGTATGAGGTGGTACCACGTGTATTGCATCTGCATAGTAACAGCTAACCTCACCTGTTTCCCATCTGCCTGTAGTTGAAAAACATAATACACAGTGTTACAAATGATCCTGTGATTGGACATAATTTGCTGGATAATACTGAATATGTGAAGAATTACATTGAAAACTAATGGGTACCCTGTTCTTTGTGGACAGAATGAACACATTCATGCATTGCACCTGTTTCAAATCAACAAAATAGTTGCCTGCCATTCTCTTATGCATTTATCAGGGCAATGCCTTGACCAACTAGATGGTATTTTTAATTTAACCAAAGCTTGGCAGTTTACTGTCAGTCAGTATTAACCAGTGCATTCTCCTTGACATCACCTCTATCAGAGTTATTTAACAACTAATTTAAACTTTCTTCTCATAAATAAAAAGTACTATTTTTTCTTCACTTTGGTATTTCTTGTGATTTGCCTTGTGAGTGATAAAAGAAAAACTTTGACCAAATGTGTCCTATCTCAGCAATATTTATTCATATTGAAATCTATATACATCTGTATTTCTCATGTTTAAAATTGTTAGATCATATTCAAAAATTAGCAATTTAATATAGTTTTTGCTAATATGAAAAAATGTATCATAACTGAAAATAATATGATTATGTATATTAACTGAATTTTAACAAAGACGTAGTCAGGTTTTGCTAAATGTCTGATATTGTCCATGCAGGTTTACAGTTGTGTGTATAATCACAGTCAATAATCAATAAAATAAACCTGAATAAAAAATTTCCCCAGCATCAGTTAAAAGTAAAAACACAGTCTGTGGGAATTTCCGTGTTTATTATCCTGGTTGTGTTTTTTGACAGTCTTATTGTGCAGTAGTTTGAAGTTTAGCAGAAAGAAAGAACAGTTAATCTAAACCAAATCTAAACTAGGGTGGCACGGTGGCATAGTGATTAGCACTGCTGCCTCACAGCGCCAGAGACCCAGGTTCAATTCCTGCTTCAGGTGACTGTGTGGAGTTTGCGCATTCTCCCCGTGTCTGCGTGGGTTTGCTCCGGTTTCCTCCCACAGTCCAAAGATGTGCAGGTTAGGTGAATTGGCCATGCTAAATTGCCTGTAGTGTTAGGAGTAAATGTAGGGGTCTGGGTGGGTTGCTCTTCGGTGTGGATTTGTTGGGCCGAAGGAGAATCGACGTTTCGGGCATAAGCCCTTCTTCAGGAATGAGGCTGGTGTGCCAGGTGGGCTGTGATAAAGAGTAGGGGGGAGGGAATTTGGGGGAGGGGCGCTGGGAATACGATAGGTGGAAGGAGGTGAGTGTGAGGGTGATAGGCCGGAGAGGGGGTGGGGGCAGAGAGGTCGGGAAGAAGATTGCAGGTCAAGATGGTGGTGCTGAATCCGGGGGTTGGGACTGACCTGCAATCTTCTTCCCGATCTCTCCGTGCCCACCCCCTCTCCGGCCTATCACCCTCACCTCCTTCCACCTATCGTATTCCCAGTGCCCCTCCCCCAAATTCCCGCCCCCCTACCCTTTATCTCAGCCCGCCTGGCACACCAGCCTCATTCCTGAAGAAGGGCTTATGCCCGAAACGTCGATTCTCCCTGGATGCTGCCTGGCCTGCTGTGTTTTGCCAGCACCACATTTTTCAACTCTGGTCTCCAGCATCTGCAGTCCTCACTTTCTCCTTGTTGGGCCGAAGGGCCTGTTTCCACACTGTAGGGAATCTAATCTAATCTATTTATTGAGATTTAAGTAAAGATAGGTCAGAATATTATAGAGTTCTAACTAATTGCTGTTAACGTTTCAAAACTGATGTTTGGTAGGCTTTGAGATGCCCAGAAAATTAAACAAATATTTATCAAGTGGAGTTGAATCATGCAAATTAATTCTACTAGACAATATAAACGTTATCCCCAGACATAGAAAATCTTACATAGGTGCATAAAACTGGTCTGTAGTCATATGCATTTCAGTTCTTGATCCCTGTATCCAAAAAATCATTGAACAAATTAGACTTTAAAAAATATAAAAAAGATGAGAATGAATAATTTTCATTATACTGCAATAAAAATCCTTGCTACTTGTCTTGCATGAATCAAAATTAGCTTTCCATGAAGAAATTATGGTATCGATGCCAGATAAAAGTGATAGTCTTTGTACTTGGCAATGAATGATCATATTTCAAATCATCAAGATATCTCTACTGCAAGATGATATTTTAAAAGCTCCAGAACTTAAATCCATGGACATTAATTTTCATCTTATTAAGAATTATTTTATAAGTTCAAGTGTAATTTAATGGATTCATTAGAAATATGGTGATAAAGACAACCTAATAATTATTTGATCTTACTCAATCTCAACTAACAGATCTGAAGCAAAAATACATAATTAGCAAGACAATTTGGAGTGAAGTTAAGTGAATCATGGCTAACTGACAGATATCAAATCAATAGCCAACTACTATTGCATGTATGTCACTGCTGAAAATAATTTACCATTTTCATCTCTTGAACACAGAGGCTGGCATAGGCATTGAAGAAATTCAGTCTTCCGATTTGCTGCGGTTGTTTTTACAAAATCTTTTATATCTGTGAGGAAATCCAACAGAATTTCCCCATTTTCTTTCCATCAATGAAATACTCAGTAACATCCAAGTCAGAGGAAATTGTATAGATCTGATGTTTTAGTTTCAATGCAACAAATACTTAGTAGACATCAAGGCACATTCTGACTGCAAAACAGGATCTACATTTTTTCCAAAGTAAATGATGTCTGCTCTCATCTGTTAATAATATTGGAAATATAATTGAAAAATAAAATACATGTAGTATAGGTTTCTTCTACAAATTATTTGCCTGCATTTTGATAGAGTTTTCAATTATTCTTGCTTTCCAGGAAAGAAAGTATCCTACTGAAATGTTTATCTGCTATTCTCACCAAAGAAAGACAGTGCATAATAGAAAGTGTTTGAAAACCCTAGCAGGTCTGATACCATCTGAGGAGAGAGAAACAACATTGATCTTTGGAGACCAACACAAATCTTCCAAAGGACTGAAGGGTCTGGAAAAGTGATAGTCTTTGTGCTTATTGAGAAAAGAGGAAGGAGGAGCAAGATGGTAAATGTGCATGAACAAAAGAAAAAGGAGTGCTAATGGTCATGAAGAAGTGATCTATGATGTTAGTGAAGGATTAGTGTTAATGGTGAGTACTAATAGCAGAAAATTAGTCATCTCCATTGTAACAAACCCAGGCAAACAGATATTGAGATATAGATGGAGGAAGGGGCACTTAAGTTGGAGTACAGAATTCATATTCTGAAATTGTTGAATTCGATGTTGTGCTCTGAAGTCTGAAATGTCGAAGATAAAGTAATTGTTGCTCTTCCAGTTCGCATTAGGCTACTCTGGAACACTGCAGCAAGCCATGGACAGACATTTGTATTGAAATTGCAATTGATCAAGGTAATTCTTGCGGACAGAGCAGTTGTGTTCTGCAAAGCAGTTATTCAGTCTATCTCTGGTCTTGCCAATGTAAAGGAGATTGCATTATGACCAGCTAATACAGTAGACTAGTTTGGAAGAAATACATGTAAGTTGCTGCTTCAACTAGAAGATATGTTCAGGGCCTTGGACAGTGAGGAGGGCAGAGTAAAGGGGCAGAATTACACATTCAATAATTATAAGCGAAGGTTTCATGGGGTTTGAAAATATGTTGGGAATGCCAGAAGCTAGATCAGTGTGTCAAACAGGGAATGGTCTCTGTGGAATTCTGATGGTGGGCGTAGAGGAAGGTGTGTTTGGTAGTGGTGCTGGAGCTAGTGGAAATAGGGGAGATAATGATTTGAAGGCAGAGGCTGGTGGGGTGAAAGGTGAGAGCGAAAAAACCCTGTGAAGGAGGGGAAGGGGTGAAGGAGATAGAAATGTGGGAAATAAGTCAAAAAATGGTTGAGGTGTCTTTTAGACATAATGGTAGGGTGGGAGAATGGGATGGGCATTCTCAGTTTCAGGAAACAGGAAGACATGTCAGAAGCATCCTTGTATAAGGTGGCATCGTCAGAACAGATGATCCTCTGCCCCTGACCGTTTGCATCCCATGAAGTTAAAGGGAGTGACTGAAGAGATTGATGATGCCTTGATAATCATCAATACTGTGAAACATCCATAGATTCTGGAATGACTCCTGCACCTAGGACACTTATGAATGTCAGACCACTATTTAAGAAATGTGCGAGATGAAAACAGGGAACTACAGAACCATCATGGTAAGGAAAATGCTAGAATCCATCATAATGGATGTAATAAATGGACCCTTGTATAAAAATTAGCTTACTGGGCATAGTCAGCATGGATTTGTGAATGGTAGATCATATTTGAGAAACTTGTGGGAGTTTTTTTGAGAATGGTACTGACAAAAATTATATGGGGGAGTCTATAGATGTAGTAAATTTGGACTTTCAGAGGGCTTTTGTTCAGGATTTCCAAAAGATGTTGCTCAGACAAATTAAATCGCATGGTATAGCAGGTAATGTACTGGCATGGATTGAGGATTGGCTAACAGAAAACAGAGAGTAAGAACACAGAGCTACATTGCATCTGGTGCACTATGACGTGTGTGTGTGTGCATGCATACACTGATTGCACCCTTTCCCAATTTGAAGTTAATATAAAGCTTAGCAGGAATGTATGTGCAAGGAAGATGTCAAATTATTTGAATTGATTTAGTTACTGGGTAAGAACATGGAAGATGAAAATTAACATGGAAAAATGGGAGATTATCCATTTTTCTTGTAAGAACAGATGTGCAAAGTATTTCTTATGTAGTTGGAGATTGGAAAGTGTAAAGGGACTTATGTGTCCTTGTCAATAAATAACTGAAAGTTAAAACGCAATTGTAACAAGCTGGAATGTGAGCCTTTATTGCAAAAAGAATTGAGTACAGCAGAAGTGAAACCTTCCTTCAATTGAATAGGAGATCAGTTAAATCACACCTGGAAAATTGTGTGCAGTCTTGATCTCCTTTTCTCAGGGAAGTTATAATTAGCATAAAGGGGCTGCAACAAAGGTTCACCAAGCTTGTTTCTGAGATGTAAGGAGTTTCTTATGAAGGGAGTTGGGTAAATTGGGTACGTATTCTCAAGAGTTTCAAAGAATGTGAGGTGATCTCATTGAAGCTTGCAAAATACTTACCAAGATAGACATAAAGATTTTCTCCTGACTGGGGAGACCAGATTCCGAGGGCAAAATTGAAAATACCATTTAGGACTAAAATAATAAGAATTTTTTTTACTCAGAGGATTGTGAACCTTTGTAATTTTCTACTCCAAATGGCTGTGGGAATTAAGTTTTTTAGGAAATTTAAAGTAGTGGTTGATAATGTTTTGATTATCGATGGTGTAAACAGTGTAGGTAAAGATATTGGAATGTTTGCGCAGCCACAATTGTATTAAATGGTGGTGGAGACTTGACAGATTGAATAGCCAATTCCTATTCCTATTTTGTGATGCATCAGTCATGCATTTGCAAAGTACAAGTTGAAATAATTTGCAGTCATGTCAAATGCATACAGTGTGCAACTGTGTGGAGTGCAACTTCAGGTGACAATCAATCTTGACCATGTCACTTGTTCTTGCAGGTAGAATCTAGACATCTCTGAGAAGCAGAAGTAATCCCAGGTGACTTTAAAAGAGGCAACTGCACTGCACCAAGCACAAAGCTAATGTAAGACTTCATAAGCTACACAGGGACACTGAACTGAATTCCTCTCAACTTGCTTTATCAGTTCAATGTCAAAAGGTGTTTTACACAATGATGCTTTTCACAGCTTATGCTTGAGACAGCACTGTAGCAGTGGGTCCTTCAAGCCAGACAGGCCTTAATTGACACCCGATTTCAGTTGATGAGACCTGGGTGCAGTAATCGTTCATTGGCTCTAAAATTGTTAACTCTCAACATGCAAACAGTTCTTTTTGGTTCTGAGAGGCAAATGTGCCTCTTGATGGTTTGATTTCTATCTGCTTCTGGTATTAGTGAATACAAGTGAATGCTTTGGACCATTTTAATCTTCCTGAATGTGACGGTTCAACGTGGAACATGATATGAGGCAAGGCTGCATTGAGCACTGGGTAAAAAGTAACAGTGACCTAGAAAGTTATAAGAGGGAATGTGGCTTGATGCTCAAAGTGTGAAATGTGTAAAAACGTGAAAAAAGGTGTTAGCCATGCAACCTGTAGGTCATGAGAGGCATTTGTTTGTGGTTGCTATGCCACTATGTTGCTGGTGACAGGTAATTCCAGACAGCTAATGCTTGACTTGGTGTAGGTCTGGGGATCAAAGATGGCATCAGCACCAAGAATCCCAGGATATCCCACCAGTGATGAATACGTCTGGCTATGGTAAATGGGAGAATCAACAGCATCTGATGAGAGGGGTACTGTAGGGATTTAAGGTGATAATTGAGTGAGAAAACCCATTAGGTCTTGCTAAGAGAAACGCTCCACAAAACTCAACAAAAATAAGTCAAAATATGGGAAGATTCAGCTCTCAGAGTTAAAGAAAAATAACATACACACACTATTGTTTTAGTTTCTCCAATCTCAGATATTTAGCACAGAAAACATGCAACAACCCACGTGTTCTTTCTGTATATAATGCTTGAACACCCCATACTGTCTGGAATTGCCCTTTTTTAAACATAAAATTCATTTTGAATTGACTCTATTGACTCTGCTTCATCTATGGTTTATGCAAAGAATTCCACATTCTATCAAGCTTTCTTTTTCTAATCATTAATTATGTCGCTTCATGTTAATATTTCAATAATGGAAATATTCTATCACTACTTATTTTTACATAACTGAAGATTATCAGTTTTCCTCTCAACTGCTGAACAAAAAGTACTAAAGTCTTTCGTTCTAAATGTAAACCTTCATCACTATCACCTCCTGAATGAATGTGCGCTCTGCTTATTCTGTTGCTGTAATCTTTTGTAATAAAATGGCTCAATATGTCCCGAATGTCTTGTGTAAGCTACTCAACATGTTTGTTCAAGTTCCATGTTGCATTTGAGAATCTGATATTAATGTGGTGTTGGGTAGTGGGTTGGGAAATGTTTATTGCCGGAAAGAATGTGCTGCTGATAACAGAAAATTTCCGTAGCATAGGGGCATCTTATTGCATTTGAAATGTCTGGGAAATATGCATGGCAAATCATGGATTAGGATTTAAAGAAACCTTCTTGGAACTTTTATTCCTGCGCCTACATTCTCAATTAGCCAACAATGTTACAGTTACAGAACCGTCTCTAAGTGCCTAAAATATATTTAGACTGGAGGCAACTTACCATTTCTAACATATACTCTACGAATATAAGATAATTGAGGGCTAGTTACTAAAAGATGAAAGGTGAACATTGCTGCTTGTTCCAAAATCCAACATTGATGCAATTCTCTGTTTAATCTAACTCCACTAGTCCTTGCCTTCTACCCCACTAATCTCTGTATGCATTGCATTATCCTCCACCATTTCTGCCACCTACAATCAGACTCCACAACCTGAGATATATTTCCATTCTCACCTCTATCTGCATTCTGCAGAGACCATTCCTTTCACAACTCCCTCGTTAGGTCCATGCACCCACCAACCCACCCTCCACTCCTGGCAACTTTCTTCGCCACTGCAAGAGATGTAAAACCTGCGCCTATACCTCCCCCCTCGCCTCTGTCCAAGACCCCAAAGGATCCTTCCACATCCAGCAGAGATTTTCTTGCATATCCAAACACCTCATCTGCTGTGTCCGTTGCTCTCGATGTGGTCTCCTCAAAATTGGGGAGGCAGGACGCCAACTCTCAGAATGTTTCAGGGAATATCTCTGGGACACATGCACCAAACAACCTCACTGCCCTGTGGTCTACCATTTTAATTCCCCCTCCCACTCCCCAAAAGACATGGAAGTCCTAGGTCTCCTCCACTGCCAAATCCAAGCCCTCTGATGCCTGGAGGAAAAATGCCTCGGCTTCACCTTGGGACCCTCCAATCACATAGCATCAATGTTGACATCTCTAGATCCAATCTTCCATCCCAGCACCACGCTCTTGAACTGTCCTACCTGTTCATCTTCCTTCCCACCTATCTGCTCCACCCTCCCTGCATGTGCAGTCCTCACTTTCTCTTAATATAAGCTAATCAATCTTTATGTACTCAGCATTTATTTTTACTCTGTTCCTGGAACCAATCCTTTCATTATAATCTTTTTTTTGTTTGCACACGTAACACACTGTATTTAACTAACCTTCAGGAAGAAAATAAATGGCAGAGATAAAAAGTTTTTAACCTGTAGAAGACTTTGGAAATATTTGGTGGTATTGTATAGATTTCCAAAAAAATAACATCAAGACAAGAAAAAAAAGCTTTCATTCAAGCTAAATAATTATCCCAAAATTGAATAGTTTTATTAATAACTGCAGGTTATGAATATTGTGTATTTTACTTTACTAGAGTAAACATGAGAAAAATTAATTCAGAATTAAGAACATAGATTGCAAGAGAACTATCTAGAAGAAACAATACAAAAAGAAACTTCTGTCTCATGAAAACAATCTTATTTCACTTGTCACAGGATGTTTTGGAACTACAGAATATACATCTATCTTTAAAAGCTGGATTTTAATGAAATACTGTTTTATTTAATGTAAAAAAGGAAAATAGAACAGTGTAAAGTGTCTGAAGAAGTCATATGAGACTTGGTTAAAAATTTCACAACACCAGGTTATAGTCCAGCAGGTTTATTTGGAAGCACTAGCTTTGGGAGCGCTGCTCCTTCATCAGGTGGTGGTGGTGTGTAAGATTGTAAGGCAAAGAATTTATAGCAAAAGTTTACAGTGTGATGTTACTGAAATTATATGCATTGTTTGTTCAGTCTCTAATCTTTCAGAATGAACATGTTGGTTTTAGTTCTTTCATTTATAAATTGCAGAACTTTTTAAAAGTTACATTCTCAAGTGAACTTTAACAACTGGTGTCATGTCGGCCCAAATAATGCATTGAAGGTGTGAGGTGCCCTGGGAGAGACTGTCTGTGCCACAATGTTCAGACTGATTCTCATCTAAAAAATGGATTTACAGAATCTTACATGGATTTGAGCAAAATAAAATGTAATTCTGCAAGTACAAATTCACCCCACAAACTTGTGTGTGTGTGTGTGTGCACGTGTGTGTGTAGTGCACTGGGGTCACCTGTAATGCGACATGAACCCAAGGTCCCGGTTGAGGCTATCCCCATGGATATTGAACTTGGCTAGCAGCCTCTGCTTGGCCACTTTGCAATGTTGCTGGTCCCGATGTCTGCCTTGGAGGACGGTCACCTGAAGGCTCGAGGTCGAATGTCCCAGACCACTGAAGTGTTCTCCGTCTGGGAAGGAACACTCCTGTTTGTTGATTGTTGTGCATGTTCATGCAATTTTTGAGCAAAATAAAATGTAATTCTGCAAGTACAAATTCACCCCACAAACTTATATGTGTGTCTGCATGTGGGTATGTGTGTGTGTGGTGGGGGTGGGGGGGGGGGGGGGGTTGGGGAGGGTTATGAGTGTCTGTGAGAGAACGTGTGAGTGTGAGTGTAAAGGGGTATAAGTCTATGAGAGGGTGCGTATGTGCGTGTGACTGTAGGAGTGTATGTGTGAGCATATGCACAACAATCAACAGACAACAGGCATCACCAAATCAATACTAGACTTGAAACGTTAACTCTGTTTCTCTCCACAGATGCTGCAAGACCACCTGAGTTTCTCCTGTATTCTCTGTGATTGTTACAATATAATGGTAATTTCTTCCCCTACTTCTAGATGTTGGTGTATGCTGGACAACTGCTTGTTGAAGTTGACAAACAGCACAATGAGTTAAGTGACCTTTAGGTAGAATACCTCCCCGTGTGCTAGTTGGAAAGTTTTCAATGACCTGGATCATGTGAATGAAATTAAATATTTGGTTTTCTTTCCTCCCTTTGCTTCTGATATTCTTCTGAGTGCATTTGGTGCCACATGAAGGAGGTATTAAGGTCCTGACGCTTTCATAAGTTCAACAAAAAGACAGAATTAGAAGGAATTCACTTTCATTCATAAAGTGCTTGGAAATAGTTTTTGTTTTTGCTATTTCATTACATTCAGGCACACATTTTATTGATGAGGTATGTGTGCTATGCCTGAATGCAGCACTTCATACATAGTCTGTTAATGCTCCATCCTAAGCTGCTTTTCATTGCCTGACATTTTCAGGAGCAGGGTGAGGAAGCAGACTATGTCAACCCCAATAGGAATCAAACCTGTGTTGTTCTGAACTATTCTGAATTACCTGCATTACTCTGAATCATATGTTGACCATCTAGCCAACTTAATTAACTGGCCGGCCCTGAGATACAAGTCTCTATTTTATATTTCCCCTATCACCTTAAACATATGCCCTTGAGTTCTGGAGTCCCGCACCCCAGGGAAAATACCTTGTCTATTTATCCTATCCATGCCCCACATGATTTTACAAACCTCTAAAAGGTCACCTCTCAGCCTCCGATGCTCCAGGGAAAAAGCCCTAGGCTCTCCCTATAGATCAAATCATCCAACACTGGCAACATCCTTGTAAGTCCTTTCTGACCCTTTCAAGTTTCACAACATCCTTCAGACAGGAAGGAGAACAGAATTGCAAACAATATTCCAAAACTGGCCTAACCAATGTCCTTGTCAGCACCAGCATGACCTCCCAAATCTTATACTCAATTCTCTGAACAATAAAGACAAGCATACCAAACGCCTTCTACACTATCTTATCTTCCTGTGACTACTTTCAAGGAACTATGAACCTGCACTCCAAGGTCTCTTCGTTCAGCAACACTCCGTGGGCCTTCACCATTAAGTGTACAAGTCCTCTTCTGATTTGCTTTTCCAAAATGCAGCACCTCACATTTATCTAAATTAAACTCCATCTATCACTCCTCAGCCCGGAATTTATGGAGGCTGGTACAATTACAGCATTTAAATGGCATATGGATGGTTATATTAATAAGAAGGGTTTAAGAGGGATATGGGCCAACTGCTGGCAAATGGGATTCAATTAGTTTGGGATATTTGGCTTGCATGTACAAGTTGATCCGAAAGGCTTTTCTTTGTGCTGCAGCACATCTCTATGACTATGATTTTAAGACCGTACATTGGTATGGAAAAAGAAAAAAACAATGAAGCATGTAGTTTACAGTTCAATGTGATGTATACACTATTGAAAGGCATTAATTGCTTTGTCAAATAGTTTGCATCATCTATCACAAAATCAAGTTACACAATGGATTTGAAATAAAGAGAAAATTTGTAACAGCAGGCACTGAGAAATTCCTTACGCAGGCACCATTTTTCAGCTCAGAAGGAGGTAGTTGAAAATGCTCTCACTCCCCACTATTTTAGGTGACCACAGTCAGCTTTTGCTGAACATGTCCGCCCTCTTTGAAAAATCCATTGACTAGTCTCACTCTCGTGCTCTTCTCCTATAGCCCTGAATTTTTTTTTCCCATTTTCAAGCATTTATCCAATTCCCTTTCGAAAGTTTCTATTGAATGTGTTTTCAACACCTTTCAAAAAGTACACCTCAGATCATTTTAATTCAATGCCTGTCAATCAAACTGTTATCAAATCATATGTGTGAAAGCTGTCAAAGGGCAGCTGCTGCTGGAAGCTGTTTGGATATCATTTGCATTTGCAATTTTCCTTCTCACCTCTAAAGTGATGGACTGGATTTTATATTTTCCAGCAGGGTGAGAGAAGTGAAGGGGAATCAGAGACTTGCTTGCATGCCATGCCTGCTATGTGACCATGTTCAGTCAAGTATTGGATGATCAGTGGTTATCTAGTGGAAAGAAAGCTAATGAAAGGTCCAAAAGAAACTTGTTTCCTAACCACAAGTCTTCCCCTTTGCACCCTTTCAATGTTGCAGTTATTATACTTGCCTTGCAAGCCGCAATATAGTCAGCTCTTGTGACTATGAACCCCATAACAAGTATTTATGGTATTCAGTTTTTTTGTTGCTGCAACATTTGATGTGGAATATGAATCACACCTTGCTGAGATACATAATTTATGGAGAACTAGTACTTTAGTTTGGGACATCAGCAGAAGAGTAATGCTGAGCTCATGATGAGAATTGTAAAGGCTGCCTGTTTTCAGATTCAATTGTCTACTTTTCATTAAAGATGCAAAAATGAACTAAAGCATGACATTAAAAATGTACAGATGTTCTCAACTTCCCCAATAGAATCTGTTACATTAAACCACAACGGGTGGCAGATCTTGTCTACCACCAAACCTTTTTCTGCCTGACCCCTAACAAATGCAGAGAGTAATGGATAATTGACTTGTTAAAAAGCACAATAGCTCATCAATTAATTATTTTTAAAAGGGTGGGCAGACAGCAGATTTAGCACCCAACTCCCAATTTGCCACAAAATCCTGATATTGCAGACATCACCTCCAGCCATAGTTCAGCTCAGAAATGGATTTAACTGAGTTTGATCTTTCACTTTTAGTTCAGAATGTTAATGCTCCTTAACATTCTGGGCTCTTTTCATCTGCTTCTTTTTCTGTTTATTCTTTCCCATCAATCAATTTCTAGTCTCACTCCAGTGTACACACTAAAACTCATCCACAGGATTGTTTGATTGAAGTTAATAAGCACTGGTGTTATGGACTAGGCCAGAACACTCAAAACATTCTCAAGCAGGCAGCCCAGACCATAACTTTGCAGTTTGTTTCAGTGAGTGTGTAGTGAAAATTACCCGGAGTAATTTAGCTAGTTTGACTACCAGTTTTTAAAACAAACAACAATTTATTCACAAAATTACACAATGAAACACAAAGAACAGAATAAAGAATCCCTACAGAACTCAGTCTATTCAACCCAGACTTAATTATGCTGTTCCAAATATACACAACAGTCCCAATAAACAAACCCATTAAACACAGTAAAAATGAAACAAAGGCTTACAGGTTGAAATTAGGAGGGCAGAAGGTGAGAGAGTCTAGCAGCCTGTTTCCACACAGCCCACTGTTGAACCCCCTCTAGTTCTGGACTAAACTGCTCATCTGGAGAGCTGGCCATGCCCGCTTAACTTACAGGTTACTCTTATAAACATAAAAGCTTTGGCCTAAGACTCATCTGTTGCGTATAAACAAAAAAGCCTTTCATCTGTGTAACAAACCCAGCCATTTCAGAGCCCAGAAAGTTTTATGACCTCTCTGAAAAAAATCAAGGACACAGTATCCTTGAGAAAAGGAACAGCTTTTAGAGAAAAAAGGACCAGCTTTGTGACACTTAACAACATGCATGGCTAGGCCCCCTTGACCTACACAGGTTACTTCTAAAAACATAAAAGCTTTGGCCTAAAGACTCATCTGTTTACAGAAAAAGTTTACAGAAAAAGCCCGGAGTGTTTTATGATGTCTCTGAAAAAAATCAAGGGCACAGTATCTTTTTCTGAAGCTTTCAGGAAAAAAAGACCAGCTTTGTGACACCTCCTCCCTTACAAAAATGAACCACCATATTCAAATATGGCTTCATTTTTAAAACCCTTAAAAAAAACTGGTTAGTTGTCTAAAACACATATACACTATACTAACTATACACATGCAAACATGCACAACCATTTGCAATTTCAGGCCATGGCACACCCGCCACCGAATACCTCTATATTTCATCCGAGTCTCAATCACGCTTTCACAATCTGCCACTTGCACAATTGTCAAATTGAACGGCTGCAACAACAAGCTCCATCTAAACAGTCTGGCATTTTTGTTCATAAATTTCTTCACAAATGTCAATGATCAGTGTATACAATTGTCTCAGATGCACTGCTGGTAATATAAACACAGAAATATCGTAATGCTAACACCAAGCTCAAAGTCTCTTTCTCTGCCATTGAATATTTCTGTTGATGAATGTTCAACATCCTGGAAAAATACCCGATGAGTCTTTCTATTCCGTCGTCATCCTCCTGCAGGATCACCGCACCGACACCCACATCACTGGCATCGATAGCCACCTTGAAAGCCTTTGTGGAATCAGGTGTGGCTAATACTGGGGCAATGCTTTACAAAGTTTTTAGGCTGTCAAATGCCTTTTGACGGTCCACTGTCCTTTTTTGATGTCTCTCCCTTTTTTAACAATTCGATGAGTGGAGCAGCCACACTACTAAAATTTGGCATAAACGTTCGGTAAAATCCATTTAATCTCAGGAACCGTAGTACTGCTCTTTTCATCAAGAGTATGGGAAGTTCCTCCATTACTTTCATTTGCATCCTATGGGGCCATTTGTCTGTGTCCAATAAGATGACCCAGGAAGGTGACTTGTGCTTTGGCAAATTCAATTTTAGCTAGGTTTACCACCAAACCTTCCTTCCGAAATCGATTGAACAAGTCCAATAAATGCTGTAAATATACCTTCCATGAGTGACTAAAAATCACCAGTTCATCAATGTAAACATACAGTTAGGTAACCCAGTATTAAACTTATGTTAATCTCTGAAATACAGCCAGATTTTTCATACCAAATAGCATGACTTTGAACTGATATAGTCCATTTGGTGTGACGAAAGCTGAAATCGCCTTTGCTCTCTCTGACAGAGGCATTTGCCAGTAGCCTCTGAGCAAGTCTAACTTAGAAATGTGAGTTACTTGTCCCACTTTTTTGACACAGTCCTCCAACCGTGGAATTGCATATGCATCAGGCTTTGTAATAGTGTTGACTTTGTGATAGTCCACAATAACCATTGTGTACTATCTGGCTTTGACACCATGACAATGGGTGAGCTCCAGTCACTGTAACTCACTTCGATTATGCTACCTTGGAACATGCATTTTATCTCATGTTGAACCTGTGCCAACTTTAGAGGGTTATGCCGATAAGGATGTTACTTAATTGGAACAGCATCTCCTATTTCTACACCATACACGATTAGGTTAGTACTTCTCAGTTTATTTACAAATATCTCCCCATGTGATAGTAATAACTCTTTCAGGTCATTTTGATTTTCTTGTGAAAGTTAACTTAATAATTATCCCAATTTTTGACAACTTCCTTATTGTCCAATTTGATTTGAGGAACGTCCAATCAGAACTTGGTTCTTCCTTCTGTGCTGTAATCATGAACGTCTTGTCCTCTTGCTTTCCTTCCCAATCAAAATAGTTTTTGAGCATATTCACATTGCACACTCTGTGAGATTTCTTCCGGTCTGAACTCCTTATCAAGTAGTTCACCTCACTTAATTTATTCTCGATTTGATACGGTCCACTAAATCTTGTTTTTAAAGGCTCACCTATCACTGGAAGTAAAACCAATACCTTATCCCCAACTGCAAAATTGCAAATTTGTGATTTCTTATCCACTTGCTATTTCATTGTATGCTGTGATACGTTTAAATACCGTCTAGCCAACTCTCCAGCTCTATTTAGTCATTGTCCAAAATTTGACACATAGTCCAAATGTGTGGTCTCTGAATTCTGGCTTATTAATTTCTCCTTAATCAATTTTAACGATCCTCTTACTTCATGCCCAAAAATGAATTCAAATGGACTGAATTTGGTCGATTCAGTTGGTGCATCTCTGATTGCAAAAAGTACAAACGGAATTCCATTATCCCAATCATCTGGATAATCCTGACTATAAGCTCTCAACATGGTCTTTTATATTAGATGCCATCTCTCTAGTGCTCCCTGCGATTCTGGATGGTACGCAATAGATTTGAATTGCTCTATTCCCAAGTTATCCATAACCTCCTTAAATAGCTCAGATGTGAAGTTTTATCCTTGATCTGACTAGATCTCTATTGGTTCCTTAAATGCTGGAATAGGTATTAAGGGTGCAGGTTTTATTAGTGCCTGTGGTTTTCTGATTAGCTGACATGTATGATATATCTGGCAAAATTCAACTACACCCTTTGTGTAGTCCAGGCCAGTAAAAATGTCTTTGTATTTTAGCCTGTGTTTTCCTCACTCCTAAATGACCTCAAAGCAGTAGCTCATGCACTACTCAGATCACCTCCTTTCTCTACCCAACTGGCAAAACAATTAGATAAATCTCTGTCCATTTCTCATCTGCTTGAATATGTGATGGTCTCCATATCCTCATTAAGGCATCATTTGTTAAGTAATAACACACAGGATGCATTCGCTCCCCTTTTCTGTATATGCCTTTTGATATAACTGTTATAAATTCTCATATTTCTGCTGTAACTCAATAAGCTTAGCAAGGCTAAAGATACTTATTTACTTGCTCCTGCTCTGTCCCATTTATCTGATCAAAAGAAGTCCCTGATAAAACGATGTTAGCTTCCTTAAACATGCCTTGTGATCTCTCCTGCTTCAGCCCTGATAAGCTATGTTAGCTTCCTTAAGTGTGCCTTTTGTTCTCTCCTGCTTCAGCTTGTGCCTCTGTGATTTTCTGACCACACAATCTGGGAAATTTCCTGAATAAACGTCCTACATTTCTTCAGTTGCCTGCGTCTCGACTAGCTTTTCAACTAGAGTAGGCAGCACACCTACCAGTGAATCAGTTATATCATTTGCAAGGACAAATTGTATTCCTGGAGCTGAGAGTTTGTCCAGTGCTCCTCCACAAATTCTCCACTCTTTTCTGGACTCTCTAGCCTCACCTTATGTAATTGAGCACTTTTTGTTTCACCATGAATTCCTGTTACCAGTACCTTCTCTGGCAATCGTTCTTCAGGAGTATATATCTCCTCATCCTTCAGCATCACAGACTGAGAGGATCCTGTGTCCCTTAATATTGTAACCTCTGTACCTGCTACTCCTGGCCCTGCATGTATATTTTTAAAGCAGATCTGGCACTTCCTCCTTAACAAACCTCTGATCATTTTGTACACTATGAGGCAATTGTCTAACTTCTCTTATGCTTTTTGTTACTAGCCCAACAAAACTCCTAGACTTGTCTGGTTTTCTTACATCTGGCTTTCTACTAGCAACCAACACTGTGATGTCATGTAGTCCACTTGATTTTTATGAAAACACCGGAGCATTTTAACTCATTTGTCCCCCTCAAGGATTTCTTTTTTATCCTGTGGTAAGTTATCCTTATGATCTTCACTGAGATCTACCTTTCCCTTTCTATGTGAGGATTTCTCTTTGCCCCAGTTTCTATCCCTCATGGAAATTGATTCTGGAAGCCAAACTGTGATTTATGGACCAGCTCATAATCATCAGTCCCTTCCTATTCTAACCTTGCCATTTTAACTCTCTGCTCTTCCACATGAGTCTGTGCTGCTTCAGGCAATGAATTTTTTAATTCCTCCAAAATAATTACTGCTCTAAGGGCATCGTAGGTTTGCTCTATTTTTAAAACTTTTATCCATCTATCAAAATTACTTTGTTCGATCCTTTCAAACTCAATGTAAGTTTGACCAGGGTCCGCCCTTAGATTCCTGAAATGTTGTCTTTCATTTCTGCTACAGGTTGATATGCACTTAAAATGGCTTTTTTCACCTCCTGTTACTCCCCAGATACCTTCTTTGATAGTGATGCAAAGACCTTACTACACTACGTGCAAGTTTTGTTTTGATAAACAAAACCCACATGGTCACTGACCACTGCATTTGTTTAGCCACTTTTTCAAATGAAAAAGACTTTCACATTTTCTCATCAAATTTAGGCAATGCTTGAACATACTTATATAGATTCTCATGAGGCTTTCCTTCAGCCTTCATCTCCATCCTTTTAAGCTGACTTTCCTTTTTAAGCTCTGGATTATTGGTGCTGGAAGAGCACAGCAGTTCAGGCAGCATCCGAGGAGCAGTAAAATTGACATTTCAGGCAAAAGTCCTTCATCAGGAACACCTTTTTAAATGTCAGTTTCTGAAGTTCAAAGTCCCTCCCTTTTTCTTTCTCTTCTGCTTTTAACTGTAACTCAAGCTGTTTCATTTCTGCTGCCCTTTCCTTATCCCTTGCCTCTGACTCAAGCTACTTCATTTACAATTGAATTTTTGCCATGTCTACAGATTCTGATGGTTTCTCCAGCAATTTTAGATGTTAAGCTACTGCTGAAATTATCTCTCCTTTCCTCACAGAAGCAGGCAGATCCAATCCCAGCTGGTCTGCTAATTCCTACAGCTTGGTCATATTAACCTTTTGCAAAACTTCCAAAGTGACTGCCTCCACTTCCAGAAAACTCTTGGCGACTTAAAGAGCCATTATTATCTCAAGCTTTGTCTACCCAACCCAACCAACACCTGAAATAAAGACACTAGCACTGACCACTCGCTGTTTAAAATCCCGCAAAGAGCTCCCAATCTGTTATGGACTAGGCCAGACCACTCAAAACATTCTTAAGCAGCCAGCCCAGACCATAACTTTGCAATTTGTTTCAGCAAGTGTACAGTGAAAATTACCCGGAGTAAATTAGCGAGGTTGACTACAAGGTGTTAAAATAGACAACAATATATTCACAAAATTACACAATGAAACACAAAGAACAGAATAAAGAACCCCTACAAAACTCAATCTATCCAAACTAGACTTAATTATGCTGTTCCAAATATACACAACAGTTCCAATAAGCAAACACTTTAAACACAGTAAAAATGAAACAAAGACTTACAGGTTAAAAGTTAGAAGGACAGAAGGTGAGAGAGTCTAGCAGCCTGTTTCCACACAGCCCACTGTTGAACCCCCTCTAGTTCTGGACTGAACTGCTTAGCTAGAGAGCTGGCCATGCCCACTTGACTTCTATAAACATAAAAGCTTTGGCCTAAGACTTATCTATTGCATATAAACAAAAAGGCCTTTCATCTGTGTAACAAACCCAGCCATTTCAGAGCCTGGAATGTTTTATGACCTCTCTGAAAAAAATCAAGGACACAGTATCATTACGAAAAGCTTTTAGAAAAAAAGGACCAGCTTTATGACACTTAACAACATGCATGATGAGGTAATCATAGATATTTAAAATTCAAAATGGGACATTTACTTTCTCAGAAAAAAATGGTTACCTTACCTTTACAATTGGTCACTATCACTAGTTTTGAGATTGATCAAAAGGATAAAGATGTTTTATTTACATTGCCACAAACCAATGGGTGTTTTCAGCTGGACACTCATATTTCATGTAAGTATTTAAGTTTAAAAATAAACTATCTTTGTATTTGGAGATATGCTCAGGATTAAGCTCCAACACTTCATTTTGAATTGAAAGACCTGGATATTTAGATGGAATTCTGCCAGGTTTTTGTAAGTCTATTTGACCTGAATTGTAAAACAGAATATTTATGAATTCTTCTTTCTACTTGAAGTAATTAGGCTGTGTTAAAACTGCTCAGAATTTAATTGTTCATGTATATTGTTTAATTGTTCTCTAAACCATTTTCATTGAATTGCAAACACTTCTATTTTTTTTGAAAACAATGCTACTAAACTGTTTACATTGAAGTTTGGATTGGGCCAATAATTTGAGGCAATACAGTGGTTCAGAGATTAGCACAGCTGCCTCACAGTGCCAGGAACCTTGGTTCAATTCCAGTCTTGGGCGACTGTCTGTGTGGAGTTTACACATTCTCCCTGTGTCTGTGTGGGTTTCCTCCGGGTGCACGGGTTTCCTCACACAGTCCAAAGATGTGCGGGTTAGGTGGATGGGCCATGCTAAATTGCCCCTAATGTCCTGGGATGTGCAGGCTGGGATGGGTTGGTCATGGGGGTGAGGAGTTGGAGGAATCGGGTGGGATGCTCTATGATGCAAACTCAGTGGGCCGAATGGCCTGCTTCCACACTAGGGATTCTATAAAGAAATAGACAATGTACTTTAGATTTTGCCAAATTTGGAAAAATGGCTATCAAAATGAAATCATTTTGTATGTTTGAGCAAATTGTTTTTTCTCAAATTGTTGAGTTTTTGTTTGAGCATGGGAACTGATGAATCCCTTTTATCATTAAACCTAATTCTGCTGTTATTCGAATAACAATATTGCAATTGTTTATTAGCAGACTACTCTCCTCAAGGATAATGTTGTGCTCATCCAAATTTAATTTGACATATTTCCACTCATGACAAGAGCACAACTAGAGGCCATCAATATAAATTTTTAAAATTCTTTCACAGGATGTGGGTGACATTGGTGATGCCACCATTTGTTGTCATTCCAGTCACTAGAAATTCTGAAAAGAGAATGGAAGCGAACAGACCACCTGACATCAATCTTGGCATCAGAAACAACAATGAACTGTGCCAAAATGCAGCAAGACCTGGTCATTATCTAGGCTTGGGCTGAAAAGTGGAAAGTAACATTTGCACTACACAAATGCAAGGCAATGACCTTCTCTAACAAGTGAGAATCTAACCATCATTTGTTGACATTCAATGGTGTTACCATCACTCAATCCCCATCATCAACATCCTGCGGGTTACTGTTGACCAGAAACTGAAGTTGATTAACTGTAGAAATATAAAGGCTACAAGAGCTGTTAGAGGCGAGGAATCCTGCAGTGAGTAACTTATCTCCTGCTCCTCAAAGTCCACCCACCATCGAGAAGGCACAAGTCAGGAGTGTGATGACTTATTTGGATGAGTGCAGCTTCAACCACACTTAAGAAGCTTGACACCGTCCAGTAAAGCAGCCGACTTTATTGGCACCACATCCATAAACATCCATCCCTCCATCATCAATGCTAAGTAGCAGCTATCGCCAAGATGCACTGCAGAAATTCATTAATGATACCAAGACAGCATATTTCAAAATCCTGACCATTTCCATCTAGGAGGATGTTGGCAGCAGCTACATAGGAGCACCAACACCTGTAGGTTCCCCTTCAAGGCACTCACCATCTTGACTTGGAGATATATTACCATTTCTTCAGTTTCCCAGGATCAAAATCCCCATACTCCCTACCAAATGGCATTCTAGATCTACATAAAACACAAGGACTGCAGTGGTATGAGAAGGCAACTCATGACCAGCTTCTCAAGGGCAACTAGAGATGGACAGTGAATGCTGGACCAACCAGTTACGCCCCATATATCACAAATGCTTTTATTAAAAATGGGGAGTGTAGGCCAGGATGTCATGAAGCAGGTTAGGTGTAGTGGTCATGTAATGGTAATATCATCAGATTGGTAATCCAGATCTCCAGGTTAATAGTCTGGGGACATGGATTTGCATCCTGCCATGGCAGATTGTGAAATATGCATTCAATAATGATCTGAAGTAAAAAGCTAGCCCAACTATGACCATGTGACCACACTTGGTTGTTGTAAAACCTCTTAAAATAATAGAAATAGGAATAGGCCATATGACCACTCAAGCCTAATCCACCATTCAGTGGGAATCATGGGTGATCTGACACTCTTTAATTCCACTTTCCAGCATTTTCCCCATAAGCTTTGATTCATCTACTTATCAAGAATGCATCTATTTTCATCTTAAATATACACGAGGACCCTGCCTCCACAACTCTTTGTGGCAAGGAGTTCCAAAGACTCTCAACCTTCTGAGAGCAAAAGTTCCTCTTTATCTCAGTCTTAAATAGGCACCACTTCTTCTGAGACTCTGCCCTCTGGTCCTAGATTATCCCATGAGGGGAAACATCCTACTTTATCAAATCCCTTAAGAATCCTGTAAGTTTCGATAAGATCACTTCTCATGTTTCGAAACTCCTATGAGTAGAATTCCAACCTGTTCAGCTTTCCCTCATAAGACAAAATATTCAGGGATCATTCTAGTGAATCTTCTCTGTCTCCAAAGAAATGATATCTTTCCTTAAATCATGTGGTCTCACCAGCACCTTGTACAGTTGTAGTCAGACTTGTCTACTCTTATACTCCAAACTCCTTGAAATAAATGTCAACATTCCATTTGCCTTCCTGATTACCTACTGTATCTCTGTGCTAGCTTTCTGTGTTTCATTTCAGTCCCTTTCTGTTACAGCTTTCTGCAGTTTCTTTACCTTTTAAACAATACTCTGATCTTTTAGTTTCCCTGCTAAAGTGAACAATGCCACATTTTATCAGTATCTATCTATAATGTTATGCATCCTGTCTTTCCACCTGTTTTTGTATCATCTGCAAATGTGGCCACAGTACATTCACTTCCTTCCTCCAAGTCATTAAAAGATATTGGAAATAGTTTTGTTCCAGCACTGATCTCTGTGGAACTCTACTGGTCACGGGTCACCAAACTGAAAAAGAATCCCTTATTCACACGCACTGTTTCATGCCCATTAGTCAATTCTGTATCCATGCCAATACACCTCCTTCAACACCTAGGGTTCTTAACTCATGACTTAATCTACGTGCCCCTCTATCCACTCTGGTAGAGAGTGAATGAATCAAACATGATTTTCTTCATGTGATGCCAAGCACACTCTGCTTAATTAGATTATGATTTTCCAAATGTGTTGCTGTTATTTCCTTAGTAATTGATTAAAACATTTTTCCTATAATAGTTGTTAGACTAACCGTCCTATAGTTACCCACTATTTACCTCTTTCCACTTTTGAATAGGGTATCACATTGGCAGTCAATATGACTCCAGAATTTAATAACTATTAATCTAGGAACTCAGCTAATGTTCGGGGGACCTGGGATTGAATCCTGAAATGGCAGATGGTGGAATTTGAATTCAATAAAAAAGAATTTGGAATGAAGAATATACTGATGACCATGTTGGAAAAAAATCATCTGGTTCACTGATGTTCTTTAGGGAAGGAAATCTGCCATCCTCACCTGATCTGGCCTACATGTGACTTCAGACCCATAGCAATGTGTGACTCTCAATAGCTCTCTGAAATGGACCAGCAAACAATTCAGTTGGACCAAACACTATAAAGTCTCAAAAAAATGAAACTGGATGAATCATCGGGCATTGACCTAGGCACCGGAAAAGACAATGGCAAAAACAGCTCTGTCAATCCTGCAAGGTCATCTGGGGTTTGGATGAAAATTGGGAGAGCTGTCTCACAGACTAGTCAACCAACCCCTGACATACTCATACTCACGGAATCATACCTGACAGACAATGTCCCAAATACCATCATTACCATTCCTAGATATGTCTTGTCTCATTGAAGGACAAACCTTGCAGAGGGGGCGGCACAGAGGTATACAGTCAAGAGAGAGTTACCCTGGGAAGCCTCAACATTGACTCTGGACTCCATGAAGTCTCATGGCTTCAGGTTAAACAGGGACAAGAAAACACCTAGCTGATTACCATGTACTCTTCTCCCTCAGATGATGAATTATTACTCCTTCATGTTAAACAACACTTAGAGAAAGCACTGAGCATTGCAAGGGCTCAAAAATATATACTGGGTGGGGGATTTCAATGTCCACCACTAACAATGGCTCAGCAGCAGCACTACAGATTGAACTGGTCAGGTTCTAAAGGACATAGCTGCTAGACTGAGTCTGAAGCTGGTAGTGAGAACACCAGCAGGACAGGAAAGCATACTTGACCTCATCCTTATTAATCTGCCAGCTGCAGATGCATCTGTCCATGACAGTACCAGTAAGAATGACCTCCACACAGTCCTTGTGGAGACAAAGTCTTGCCTTCAGATTGAGAAAAGCCTCCATCGTGTTGTGCGGCATTATCACGGTGCTGAATGGGACAGACTTCAAATAGCTGTAGCAACTCAAGACTGGGTCTCCATGAGGTGCTATGGACCATCAACAGCAGGCAGAATTGTCCTTCAGCATGATCTGTAACCTCATGGTCCGGCATATCCCCCACTCAACTATGACTGTCAAGCCAGGAGATCAATCATGGGTCAACGGTGAGTGCAAGAGGGCATGCTAGAAGCAGCATCAGGTTATTTGATGTCAGCTCCAGGACATCTCTGCAGGAGTTCCTCAGGGCAGTGTCCTATGCTCAACCATCTTCGGCTGCTTCACCAATGATCTCCCCTCTATCATATGGTCAGAAGATGACGTGTTAACTTGGTGAAGCCATTGAATGGGACTAGTTGCATGCCGAACAATATAAGCAGTAAGTGAGAGACAGAGCTAAGTGATCCCACAATCAACAGATCAGACCTAAGGTCTGCAGTCCTGCCACATCCAGTCATGAATGCTGGTGAACAACTAAACAATTCACCATTCCACATGTATCCCCATCTTCAATAATGGAAGAGCCCAGCACATCAGTGCAAAAGATAAGGCTGAGGTTTTTGCAGCAGTCATCCACCAGAAGTGCCAAATGGATGACCCAACTGAGCCTCCTTCAATTGTCCCCAGCATTACAGATAGCAGTCTTCAGCCAATTCGATTCACTCCAAGTGATATCAAAAAATAGTTGGAGACACTGGATACTGCAAAAGGCTACGAGCCCTGACAATATTCCAGCAAAAGCACTGAAGAATTCATGCTCCAGAACTTGCTGCTCCATTACCAAGCTGTTCCAGTACTGGCATCAACCCGACAATGTGGAAAATTCCCCAAGTATGTCGTGTACTTAAAAAGCAGGACAAATCCAACCTGCTCATTTACCCCCTCATCCACCTACTCTTGATCATCAGTAAAGTGGAAGGTATCATCAACAGTTTTATCCAGCAGTGCCTCAGCAACAACCTGCTCAGCGACGCCCAGTTTCGGTTCTGGCAGGGCCACTCAGCTCCTTATCTCATTACAGCCTTGGTTCAAACATGAACAAAAGTACTGAATTCCAACAGTGAGGTGAGAGTGACAACCCTTGCCATCAAGGCTGCATTCAAACAAGTGTGACATCAAGGAGGCCTAATGAAGCTGGAATAAATGGGTATCGGGGGCAAACACTCCAGTGGCTAGAGTCATACCTGATACATGGGAAGGTGGTCATGGTTATTTGATGTCAGCTCCAGGACATCTCTGCAGGAGTTCCTCAGGGCAGTGTCCTATGCTCAACCATCTTCGGCTGCTTCACCAATGATCTCCCCTCTATCATATGGTCAGAAGTTGACATGTTCACTGGTGTTTGCACAATGCTCAACACCACTTACGACTCCTCAGTTACTGAAGCAGTCCATGTTCAAGTGCAACAAGATTTGGACAATATCCAGGCTTGGGCTGATAAGTGGCATGTAACATTCAAGCCTCTTAAATGCCAGGTTATGGCCATCACCTTTAAGAGACAATCTAACCACTGTCGCTTGGCATTAACAGTGTTACCATTACTCAATCCCTCATAATCAACATCCTGGGGGGTTATCATTGACCTGAAACTCAACTGGACTCACCACATAAACACAGTGACTACAACAACAGGTCAGAGACTAGGAATACTGCAACGAGTAAATCAAATCCTGATTCCTCAAGTATTCCACAATTGCCTGGATGGGTACAAACCCAACAACATTTGAGAAGCTTGACACCATCCAGGACAAAGCAGCCCATTTGATGGGCTCCACATCCACAAGTATCCATTCCCTCACCACCGATGTTCAGTAGTAGCAGTGTGTGCTATCTAAAAGATGCACTGCAGAAATTCACCAAAGATCAACAGACAGCACCTTCCAAACTCACAACTACCTTTCATGTAGAAGGACAGGGCAGCAGATAAAGGGGAACACCACCACCTTCAAGATCCCCTCCAAGCCACTCACCATCCTGACTTGGAAATACATTACAGTTCCTTCACTGTCACTGGGTTGACATCCTGAAAGTCCTTTCCTAATGGCATTGTGAGTCAACTCATAGCAAGTGGACTGTGGTGGCTCAAGAAAGCAGCTCACTACCTCCGTCTCAAGGGCAACTAGGGACAGGCAATAAATACTGGCCAGCTAGCAAAGACCACAAAATTAATTTTAAAAACTCTATCCACAGGTGATAAACATTAGAATTGACCTCAGCACACTTGAAAGGAGTTTTCATTCCTCGCTGATACTTAACTGATGGTGAGTGTATTTTATAAGGCCAACATTTGTCTTGATCTTTGATATTCGCTCCTCCATGATTAAAAAGCTTTCTAACCAAGGGTGCCACAGCTCATTCACAAAGAATGTTGAACCTGGTGTGATATTGGAGCGCAGCAATTGAAATTTCATGAAAGAATTGAAGAACAGTTGAAGAAGAAGAGATTCTAAGATTCTATGATAAGAAGGAGAAAAATGGATGCCAAGTTATTTAGCAATGAGCCAACATGGGCTCTGAGTTAACCTTTGTTACAGGTAGATTGTACATTTTAAAACAAATCTCTCTCCCCATTCTAATCACCTGTTCTTAATCAGATCATAATTTTATTTTCCCATTTTTTGAACAATGGGAACATTGCAAGGACCGAAAAAAAAACACTATGATAAAGTTAATCGTGATATGGAGGTGCCGGTATTGGACTGGGGTCGAGGAAGTCAGAAGTCACATGACACCAGGCTATAGTCCAACAGGTTTATTTGAAATCACAAGCTTTCGGAGCGCTTCACCTGATGAAGAAGCAGCTCTCCAGTAGCATGTGATTTAAAATAAATCTGCTGGACTATCACCTGCTGTCATGTGACTTGTGATAAAGTTGACAAAGAAGTAAGATTTATTTCGCACACGCTTAAGCATCTGGGAGGTCTCATAGCACAAGCACATTTACAAAAATAGAATGATATATAAAACCATAACAGATAAAAAAGATTATTCAACTTGCAATTACTCGAGTACCAAACCTTCAAGGGATACCAGTTTATTGCTTTATGAATGGAGTCCAAAACTCCAAAATATAGGTGCAAATTACTGCAGATACTAGAATCTGTACTGAAAAGAACAAATGCTGGAGATCACAGTAGGTCAGACAGCAGCCATGGCAAGAGGGCAAGCTAACATTTCAAATCTAGATGACTCTCCATTAGAGATCTGAAGAAGAGCCAGTCCTGCAGTTTCTTTGATGCAGGTCAACCCACAATGCAGTTAGGCAAAAGTGAGGTCTGCAGATGCTAGAGATCAGAGTCAAGATTAGAGTGGTGCTGGAAAAGCACAGCAGGTCAGGCAGCAACCAGGGAGCAGGAAAATCGAGCAAAAGCCCTTCGTCAGGAATGAATGTGCTTTTGCTGTGCTTTTCCAGCATCACTCTAATCTCCACAATGCTGTTAGCAAAGACATTCCTTGATTTTCACTCAGTGACACTGAAGGAAGAGCAATATATTTCCAAGTCAGAATGGTGGATGGCTGGGATAGGAACTTGAAAATGGGACTGTTCTGCCCTTCAATTCCCTATGATGTGGAAACAGGCCCTTCGGCCCAACAAGTCCACACTGACCCCCCCAAAGAGTAATCCACCCAGACCCATTTCCCTCTGACTAATGCACCTAATGCTATGGGCAATTTAGCACAGCCAATTAACCTGACCTGCACATCTTTGGAAGGAAACCGGAGCACCTGGAGGAAACGCAAGCAGACACGGGGAGAACATGCAAACTCCACACAGACAGTCAACCAAGGCTGGAATCGAACCTGGGACCTTGATGCTGTGAGGCAGCAGTGTGAACCACTGGGCTACCATGCCACCCTCAAGAAAGTGGAGTTATGATTAGATTAGATTAGATTCCCTAAAGTGTAGAAACAGGCCCTTAAAGTCCACACCGACCCTCTGAAGAGCAACCCACCCAGATTCATCCCCCTACATTTACCCTTGACGAATCTATCTAACACTACAGACAATGTGGCGAACCACTGAGCCACCGTGCTACCAGACCTGCTGAGTGTTTCCACAAACTGTTTTTGTTTTACAATATCTGTAGTTCTTTTGCTTTTTAAATACTTTCACATGTGGACATTTATGTCAATAGGCACTTCAAAGATTTCAAGTGAGGCATGGGGGGATCCACTGAGAAACAGAGAGCTTTGGTTGAGAAAACATGGCTGACAGCTGACAGAATTTCAGCAATACAGTTGGGGGCATCACACCTAAAGTTAAAGATAATCTGTCATTAAATCCCAATGCTGTCGGGGGCAACGGTGGGGTGGGGGGAATCGGGTGGGGGAGGTGTGGGAGGGCTATGATAAATTGCCCCACAGTGTTCAGGGACGGGTAGGTAGAGGCATTAGACAGGGGGAGCGGTAGATGAATGGGGATTGGGTCTGAGTGTGATACACTTCGGAGTGTCGGTGTGGACCTGTTGGGCCGAAGGGCCTGTTTTCCCACTGTACATGCTGTACATCTCTATGACTCTAAGTAATTCTCCAACATAGTGTACGCTATGCGTTCCCCAAAAGTTGTCTAAAAAGTCTCTCTTGCATTTCCTTAAGGGGATGCCCTGGAGCATGGGTGAAAAATGATTTGAATTTACAGAATCATAAAACTGTTAAAACACAGAAAGTAGACCATTCAACCATGTACATCCATACTGGCTCTTCAAATGTGTATCATTATCTAGTGTCAATTTTCTGCTTTATCCCCCAAATTCTTGCACATTATTTCTACTGTAATAAACAGGCACAGATGGTGCAAGAATAACAAACGATACTATATACTAAATGGCAAAATCTGAACAATGTTAAACTTACAGAAACGACATCAGAAATAGGACTTGGGAGGGGTTAATTAGTCCATTAGACCTGCTGCACTATTGAATATGATCATGGTTGTATGCATGAATTTATAGAATATAATCTTTTACATCAGCAGCAGTTATGAACTATTGTAATGTTCAAATTAAAAAAAATTAAAAGTAACTAAACACAAATTCTGACTGATTAATTAAGAATGTGCTAGCTTATGGTACTTACAGATCAACACAGAAATCTAACAGTGCTGTACCTGGTCATTATGTCCAGTACATACTTGTCAATGATTTTTTTTTATGCACTGATGTTCATTAGAACATTCTAAGAAGACCTCCAATGATTTCCTGTACATATCAAGATCTGAGGAGAGGAATTTCACTGCAGGCATCATCTCTTGTTTCCTGCAGCTGAGATAAGGTCAGAGTGTAGTTCACTTCAAGTTTTGCTATAGATGCTGAATTATTCTCAACATTAATGCTCTGAGTAAATGTTAGTGCCAAAACTTGAAATGACACCACTAATGTCTACAGCTAACACATCTGAAATCCCAAATGCATATCTGCTTAATTATCTTCCTCAATTTTAATCTGCTGTCAACCCATTGCCTTAAATTTACCTGCACCATGCTAGACGGCAACAGAAACTTCAGTGAAATTTAATTAAAACTAAAGCTCTGAATCTTCTACTTATTGCACTGTGTCAATCAAGTTCAAACTCACAACATTTTTAACAAGGACACTTTCTGGAAAGGTAGAATTGAAAGATCAATTTATTAGAATGGGCAGAAGATGATAGGAACCTGAAAAATGCAGGAGAATCACATGGAAAGTTGGTAGAGCCCTTCTTTCATGTTTGGAACAATGATTTGCATTTTCAAACAGAGACCTGGGTGTCAAGGTGACAGTCTTACTAGGAAGAGGTGAGGTGCCTATTGACAGGAAATGTTGCTACAAGGACAGAACGCCCCTGGTGCTCACCTTCCACCCTACCAACCTTCGCATAAACCAAATCATCCACCGACATTTCCGCCACCTCCAAACAGACCCCATCACCAGGAATATATTTCCCTCCCCACCCCTTTCCACCTTCCGCAAAGACTGTTCCCTCCGTGACTACCTGGTCAGGTCCACGCCGCCCTACAACCCACCCTCCCATCCTGGCACTTTCCCCTGCCACCGCAGGAACTGTAAAATCTGCACCCACACCTCCTCCCTCACTTCTATCCAAGGCCCTAAAGGAGCCTTCCACATCCATCAAAGTTTTACTTGCACATCCACTAATATCATTTATTGTATCCGTTGCTCCCGATGCGGTCTCCTCTATATTGGGGAGACTGGGCGCCTCCTAGCAGAACGCTTTAGGGAACATCTCCGGGACACCTGCACCAATCAACTACACCGCCCCGTGGCCCAACATTTCAACTCCCCCTCCCACTCTGCTGACGACATGGACGTCCTGGGCCTCCTTCACTGCCGCTCCCTCACCACCAGATGCCTGGAGGAAGAACGCCTCATCTTCTGCCTCGGAACACTTCAACCCCAGGGCATCAATGTGGACTTCAACAGTTTCCTCATTTTCCCTTCCCCCACCTCACCCTAGATCCAAACTTCCAGCTCAGCACTGTCCCCATGACTTGTCCGGACTTGTCCTACTTGCCTATCTCCTTTTTCACCTATCCACTCCACTCTCTCCTCCCTGACCTATCACCTTCATCCCCTCCCCCACTCACCCATTGTACTCTATGCTACTTTCTCCCCACCCCCACCCTCCTCTAGCTTATCTCTCCACGCTTCTGGCTCACTGCCTTTATTCCTGATGAAGGGCTTTTGCCCGAAACGTCGATTTTGAAGCTCCTTGGATGCTGCCTGAACTGCTGTGCTCTTCCAGCACCACTAATCCAGGAAATGTTGCTTGTTAACAGTGACATTAATAACAAACAGAATCATAGAGATGGACAGCATGGAAACAGACCCTTCAGTCCAACTCGTTCATGCTGATCAGATATCCTAACCTAATCTAGTCCCAGCACTTGGCCCATATCCCTCTAAACCCTGCCTATTCATACACCCATCCATGTGCCTTTTAAATGCTGTAAACATACCAGCCTCCACAGATTCCTCTGGCAGCTCATTCCATACATGCACCACCCTCTGTGTGAAACTGTTGCCCCTTAGGTCCCTTTTATATGTTTCCCTTCTCATCCTAAACCTATGCCCTCTAGTTCTGGACATCCCCACCCCAGGGACAAGACCTTGTCTGTTTATCCTATTCATGCCCCTCATGATTTTATAAACCTCTGTAAAGTCACCCTTCAGCTTCCGACGCTCCAGGAAAAATAGCTCCAGCCTATTCAGCCTTTCCCTGTTGCTCAAATCTTCCAATCCTGGCAACATCCTTATAAATCTTTTCTGAACCCCTTCAAGTTTCACAAAATTCTTCCGATCAGAAGGAAACCAGAATTGCACAAAATATTCCAAAGGTGGCTGAACCAATGTACTGTACGGCAGCAACATGACGTCTTAACTCTTATATTCAATGCTCTGACCAGTAAAGGAAAGCATACCAAACACCCTTTTCATTATCTTATCTACCTGCGACTCTACTTTCAAAGATCTCATCTTATTAATAAGCAGCTTCCTTTGCAACCACCTGATGTGAGGAAACTAGAAGCAGACAATTCCTGACATGAAAGTCAGACCAGGTAACCTGGCAGCTTCAGTTCATTACCATCTTCACATCAGGAACAACATCTTCAGACATACCCCATGGTTCTTGACAATTGACAACAGCTATTGGGATCAAGCAGATCAATCTGTGGTTCAACCTCCACCATCATAATATATGCAGTTAGATCAGGAAAACTGAACTATTTGCTTTATGTAAAACACGTCAGCTCACATTCAGAAACATTGGGCTGAATTTTACAAGGGCAGGGTGTAGTGAGGAGTGGCACACTGCATTCCCAATCCCTTCCCAGAACCGAAGTTAGAAGAAGTTCTCCCAGCAGCAATTACATGCAGGAGTTGGGCTAAAGTGGGTGAACTGTTGACCAATGTCATTGGCCAGAAGCTCCAGCAGAACCAGAACCTTGAGTCCTAGAGTTCAGGACACAGTAGAGAAAGGGGGCAGGGGCTAATGCTTGGAGAAAAATTTGGAGTAAGCTTAGGGGTGGGCAGGAATTTAGGAGGTTAGCTACCTGATCTGTGCTACCCACAACCCCATTGAAAATAGCAGTGACACATCAAATCCAAATAACTACCTTTGGTTTATTTACCAAGAAAAATACAATTGGTTTAATGTTTGGAAATATGAAGCATCTCCAAAAATGCTGGTGTTCAATGAGGTTTCATTTTTCAACAATAAATTATTGTATTTAAATGACCTATTTAGTCTTCAATGGCTTGAAAAATAGCAATTCCAAAACAAAACAAAGAATTATAGAGATTCAATTTGGTAAATTCCATTTTGGAGTCTAAACAACTTGATAATGTTACCCATTTAGGACATTCCAAGAGTAACAAAGTACATCGGGTAGAACTTGTCATACCAAATCTAGTTTAATCATGAAAACTGGGTGGCATGGACAGGTTGAGCCAAAGGGTTTGTTCCCATGTTGCAGACGTCTATGACACTACATCAGAAAGCAAAGACAAAATACATCACCACAATATCAGCTTCCTCACTTTAACCTGTTCATTTATTTATTCAGGGAGTTGAACTCATAGTTTGGATATTGTTCATTTCTCCTCAAAGAAATGTGTCTCGTCTATACAAGTTTTCTCTCCTTTGGTGGCTACTTGCTGATCATTTATAATTCTATCTATTCATCCTTTATCCCAGTCTGGGCCAAATCCATTTCAAATCACTGAAGAAATCAGCCCAGATATTCCAATGGTCATATAATTGTCAGAGCTAGAATTGCACATTGCGATCCTGTGGAATCCCAGAAGCAGCAGACTTCATAAAATTTACCTGGGAAAATTGAAGGTTCTGATGAGCAATTTTCCTGCATCTGGAGCCCTCTGAGAAAACCCATAAATGTCAGTAAATTTGAAGAGATTTGCTTCCTTTAAGTTAATTGTTACACAGGAAAAAAATAGACAATTAAAAACCTAAGGTGGAAACTTATTGGGGTTTGAGCATTGTGTCAGAATTAAACAAGACATCAGCAAGGCCTATCATGACATTGGGAGTATCCTCTTCCATCCTTTACGCTTTTCAAAAGAGGTGTGGGGTGGGTTTCCCACGAGGCAATAGTGAATTGCCAATTAAGTGGTGAATAATTGTTTATTAAATGCCTTGCTGATGGCCCAACATTCCTTATTAATATTCAGCATTCTAGTTTACCAAACTCATCAGCTAAGCTAAATGTCAAGAAAAGATGACATAGAAAGCAGAACAGGTACCTGGTGAATTCAGCTCACCACTTGTTCCAAGCGACCTCCACGCTGCACAGCATCTCATGGCATGCTTCATGAGAAGTGACAACACCACATCCATGGACATTGATTTCCAACATGTGCCAGCCTCTGGCAACTCTCATGGCACATTTCCAATCCACTTACAGGGAACTCCTGCACTTCAGTTTTGCTCCTTAGGGTTCACTGTCAAATATTATTGTAATGCTGCAGCAAGCACACTGTGTACCCAGGGACACAGACACAGCTCATGAACTGGACCAGGCTGTATTTCTGAGCACTGAGCTAACTAACATAGTACTCTGAACTTACCTGAATGCTTACAGCATCTCCACCTTGCATTTCCTTCATCCTCTATGATGTGTGTTATACCATCAAATAGAGATACTAGGCTCTTATTACCTGGCTAAGCGGGAGAGTGGGGTGGAAATTGGAAGCAAAATTGATAGACATTTCCAATTTCAGATAAGAGAGGGAAGCAGTACCAATCATATAATTGATGTGCTGCAGAAAGAGTTGTGGGTAGGGGCCCAGAATAGGACTGGAACAAGGAATGTTCCACAAAACGTCATGAAGAGACAGGCATAACTGGGGCCATTCGGGTACCTATGACCATCCCTCTGACATGAAGAAAGTGAGAGGAGTTAAGGGACAAGTTGTTCAGGGTGAGGATGAGCTCAGCCAAGTGGAGCAGAGTGGTGGTGGATGGGGACAATTCCTGGAAAGAAAAGGACTGAACCATCCCCAACTGCCACTAGGCCATCTCCGATGAGATTAATTTAGAATATCTGGTCAGCATGGACGAGTTGGACAGGAGGATCTGTTACTGTACTGTACAACTCTATGACTCTATAATTCTGTGATCTTTACTTGGTCCATCTCTAACTCCTTTTTTCCCTTCCTCGAGTTCTCTGTTCCCATATCGGGGGATAGGCTAGCCACTAATATCCACTACAAACCGAGTTCTTCCACAGTTAACTTTACTATAAATTCTCACATCCTAATTCCTGTAAATACTCTATTCCATTCTGTCAGATCCTCTCATCATTGTTACATCCATTCTGATGATGCCAACTTTGATAAGGGAGCCTTTGAAATGTCCACCTTCTTCATCAACCAAGGATTCACCAGAACCGCAGTTGACAGAACCCTCAGCCGGGTCTGATCCATTTCCCACATTTCAGCCGTCACCTCTTCCCTTTCTTCCCACAACAACGAAAAGGTCCTTTTTGTTCTCATCTACCATCCCACCAGCAAACACATCCAAAGGATCAAGAGCCGTCATTTCCACCACCTCCTGTGGCATGCCACCACCAGACACATATTTCCGTCCCCTCCCTTCCCTTGTCAGCTTTCCACAAGAACTGTTCCCTCCAGGACACCCCGGGCCACTCTTCCCTCACTCCCTTTCCTCCCATTGTCCCATGCAATACAAAAGGTGTAACACCTGGCCATTTACTTCCTCCCTCCTCAGTATCTAAAGTGTCTAGATACACCTTCCAGTTGAAGCAAAGTTTTACTTGCATTTCACAAAATCTAGTCTACTGCATTGTTTTTTAAAATAAGCACAAACAAAGCTAGAAATTATTAGAAGTAAGAAAGCAACTCAAGGCTTCCAAGATATTAAATCAGTTGTGCAACATAACCCAAATTCACCTCTTCCTGCATGTAACAGGCCTAACCTTTTCTATATTTTCAGTTAGCAGTTCACACTCTGCAGTAATTCCATACCAAATTATATTGGTGAGGTATACAATGATGGACCCTGGGTGCAGGAGAGCTATTTTGGAAAGCAATTTCTGTTTTACACATTTAACTGCCTGCATACAGATGCCAGAAGTTAATGTGTGCCTTAACCTTTTATTACTTCTGTAATAGCAATGCTATCAAACTTTCCAGGGCTCTCACAGCATTGTTGATCAATCATTCATTACTTTCAGCAAACCCAATTCCTCCCGATTGCATTGTATATTAAGTTCTCATTCCTCCCCTTCTTTGAGCAACATCTCTGTTATTGCTACATTACTTTAATTACATGAGGCAATGGATACTTCAAAGCTACCTTAGGCTGCTGTGTTCCCACTTTGTCCGAACACTCCTACTTCTGAATTGCTAATTCTTCTCATACTAAAAGGAGAAGATGACTGTAGCTCTGGAATCTGTACTGAAAACAAAAAATGCTGGCAATCACAGTGGGTCAGGCAGTATTCATCAGTCAATCTGAAGTCTCAGCATCTTTTCTCCCCTGGCAATCCACCCTCGTCCACCACCCCCTGCCATCCCCACTATTACATAAATGCTGCCCCCTCCACACTTCACATTAGCTCTGATGAGGAGTCATCTAGACTCTAAATATTAGCTTGCTTTCTCTCCATAGATGCTGCCTGACCCACTGTTTGCAGTTCCTCTCACAATGTTTGTCTCTCTCAGTGTAAACCTGGATTCCACATTCAAGTTCTGAAGTGAAACTTGACCTACAATCTTTGAACTCAGTAGATATGTATTGCCAAAATGGATATAAGATATATAAAAACATTTAAATAAATAGAATATAATATTCTGTCAATGAGATGTGATTCAGCAGTCTTTGGAGATTCAATCAGAAATGTGTTATTGAAATAGTGATAGCAGTATAGTGACACTGAGTGAACAACAATGCGGCTGAGAATATGGTCCGGGAGGGGAAATTAGAGGTTTCTGGGGTATTGGGAGAAATTCTAAGGCAGGTGGTTAGTACTGTTGCCTCACAACGCCAGGGATCTTGGTTCAATTCTAGTCTTGGGTGACTGTCCGCGTGGTTTGCACATTCTTCCCATGTCTACATGGGTTTCCTCTGGATACTCCAGCTTCCTTCCACAGTCCAAAGATGTGCAAGCTAGGTAGATTGGCCATACTGAATTGCCCTGTGGTGTCCAGGGATGTGCAGACTAGGTGGATTAACCATGGTAAATGTGGCACTACGGGATAGAGTAAGAGTTGGGTGGATCTGGTTGGGATGCTCTTTGGAGGGTCGATGGAGACTCTATAGATGAATGACCTCTTTCCATACTGTAGGGATCCTGGATTCTAATAAAACTGCAGTAAACTTGGAAAATAATACAGAATAAAACCCTGTTTGTAATCAAATCAGAGAGATCATTACTCTGCCTGATGTATGTTCTACTCTGCATTTGCTTGAATAAAGCTGATGAAACTAGAACAAAGTTTTGTGTGGTGAGTAAGAGAATTGTTTGAACTCTAGTGAATGGGTCGTCTTCAGCTCAGCGCCATGAGCAGGGTGTGCCCCAGGTCCTGTGATGACGGAACCATGATTTAGTGAGTAATGTTGTCATTGAAACCAACTCAACTGACTGTACAGCGCAGGGGGAAAAAATACTAATAGAAATTAGTTGCACATTAACATACTGGTTGTACTGTGATTTGAGGAACCGGTACTGGACTGGGATGGACAAAGTTAAAATTTACACCATGTCAGGTTATAGTCCAACAGGTTAATTTGGAAGCACTAGCTTTTGGAGCGCTGTTCCTTCATCAGGTAGTTGTGGAGCAGGACCATAAGACACAGAATTTTTATCAAAAGGAGTTCTGGGATTTACATATTAACAAACCAAAACGAGCAAAACCATGTTTAGAGATGAAAGCCTTAATCTAAGTTGAATATATTTCAGCTACATGACACTGTAACCTTTTGCTACAAATTCTGTGTCTTATTGTCCTGCTCCACAACCACCTGATGAAGAGGCAGTGCTTCAAAAGCTAGTGCTTCCAAATAAACCTGTTGGACTATAACCTGGTGTTGTGTGATTTTTAACTTGGTTGTACTGGGGCACTGTTCAGAAGCATACAAAACAAGTCAGACCACTTTGTGCATTTGCAAGTGTTGCCCGAAAGGAATACTCAACCTTCTCTCAGGTGTTCTTCCCTTGTGTGACAGACAAAAGGCAGGAGTCATAGACTCATAGAGCATAGAAACAGAGCCTTCAGACCAACTCACCCGCACTGACCAGACATTCCAATCTGACCTAGTCCCATTTTCCCATATCTCTCTAAACCATTCCTATTCATATATTCATCCAGATAATTTAAAATGTTGTAATTGTAGCAGCCTCCACCACTTCCTCTGGCACTTCCATACACACACCACCCTCTGTGTGAAAATGTTGCCCCTCAGGTCCTTTTCAAATCTTTCCCTTCTCACCTTAAAACTATGCCTTTTGGATTTTGACTCCCCTACCCTGGGAAAAAGACATTGACTATTCTCCCTATCTATGCCCCTCATGATTTTATAAACCTCCAGAAGGTTACCCCTCAACCTCCGACACTCTAGGGAAAAAGTCCCCAGCCTATTCAGCCTCTCCCTATAACTCAATCTTCCAGTCCCAGCAACATCTTGTAAATCCATTCTGCACCCTCTCATGTTTAACAACATCTTTTCTACAGAAGGGTGACCAGAATTGTATTTATAAAGCTGGTGAAACTAGAACAAGGTTTTGCATGGTCAGTCAGAGAATTGTATGAATTATGGTGAATTGTCACTCTTCAGTTTAGTGCCATGAGCAGGTCCTGTGATGATGGACATTAACATACAGGTTGTACAGTGCACTACTCAGAGGCAAATAAACAGTCAGACCAGTGTGTGCATTTGCAAATGTTGCCCAAAAGGAATACTCAAACTTCTCCCAGGTGTCCTTTCCTTGCGTGATAGACAAAAGACAAGGAAGTCAACTCAGACTCTTGTTTATTTTCACTCTTTAAATCATAATACTAAACATAAAACGTACATTGATTTCTTATTTCATCTAACTTTAACTCCTTGCATTGGACTTCACTTTATCTTACCTTAACTTAATTCACATTTAACCCAAAGGTTAATTCTTTAAGTTTGGCTTGATGCAAATACTACTCCAATTCGAGTGAAGTGGCCAACTTTGCTCTCGGTGTAGCTCTTTGTTCTTTGTCTTCTTTGAAGATAACGTCAGGGTACGCGCTTCTCAAATGTTGGGCTTGAAGGCTCGCTCCTGAAAATTCTTTGTTCTGCTAACTTTTATCACAAAATGCGCTCATTTCCATAAACTTCTTTGGATCTCAGCCAATGAATTGACCAGACAATGATCACAGTCTTTGATCTCAACCAATTGAGTTTACTGGTAAACAACTCCTAAGTGTTTACGCCAAATTGCAAACACCCACATTCTATGCTCCATGCAAGGTGACATAGTGCTGTTTTATCTAGCAGACAACCATAAAACCTGCCTTATTTAGTCAATACTGGAAACTGTAGGTTGCAGCTTGCAGATTGGTTGCAACATGTCTTGGTTACAGTTTTAACCGAGGTCAGAGTATAAACTAGTTTGTCCGACATTCCCAGCTTGATTGCAGCTCTTAATTGAGATCAGAGTGTAAACTATGATAATGTGGAGGTGTCGGTGTTGGACTGGGGTGGACAACGTTAAAAATCACACAACATCAGGTTATAGTCCAACAGGTTTATTTGGAAGCACTGGCTTTCAGAGCGCTGATCCTTCATCAGGTAATTAGTGGGGCAGGATCATAAGACACAGAATTTATAGCAAAAGATATTATTTCAATTGCATGCTACTGTGATCTTTTGCTATAAGTTCTGTGTATTATGATCCTGCCCCATTAATTACCTGATGAAGGAGCAGTGCTCTGAAAGCTAGTACTTCCAAATAAACCTGTTGGACTATAACCTGGCATTGTGTGATTTTTAAGAGCATAAATTAGTTCATCCAAAATTCCCAGTTTAATTGCATCTCTTAACCAATTGCCTAACTATTCTGCTGGTCATCTGATCACACAAAAATTTTACCTTTTTCCCTTCTGAAAGGCAAAAGTGGGACTACTGTAGCACACCCAGACAACAGACTCTGAGGTTCTCTCTTTCTCTCAGATGCTAAGCAACCACAATGAGTCTACTGCTACTCAGGAACAGTACGATACTCATAATCTGGGATGGTGGGAATAATCTGGCAGTGTTGAATGCTGAGGGAATGGAACATGACTTGCTGGGAAATGAGGGACCAAAAGGGAGTATGAAGGAGGAGCTTATAGATGGGAATGAACATAACATTGTACATGTATAGGTTCCATAGAGTAAGAAGTAATCCCGAGAACAGAAGGTGGCACAGAAAAGTGGTGTTATGTTATGGTGGGGGAAATTATCAAATGAGAAATCCATCCAGGTAGCAGAACTGAGGGCAGTAATTGATGCCACACAGGTGGCAAAAGGAAAATGGGCTAATATAGACACAGTCATTACGACTTTGGAATAGTGCATGAACATGCAGGGCTGTGAAGCAGAAGGAGATAAGTGTTTTCTTACAACATGAAGAATTAGTTAAAGAAGTGATGGAGATGAAACAGCGACTGAGTGAAATAACAGGTATCAAAATAAAGGTGTACCACAGGTTGGAAACACCAAAAAGAAAGGAAACAGCCAGGCTGACAGGTTAGCCAAGGGAATGACAGAAAGTCCGTGACAGAGACAACCAGTGGCAGCTATTTGGGTGAAGAGGTTCCCATAATAGACATTAAGGACGTTGCGGCAGGAGTGGGAAGGATGGGGAGTTATGAATGATGAGAATGGGGTAACAAATAAAAAAAGGAAGGATCATAGCCCTAGTGAATATCGCCAAATGTTATTGAGTGTACATATTGCACATCATGTAAACCAATGACCAGGAGAAACAATTTGATAGATCTGATGAGCTGGTGGAAAGCAATGGGAAAGGAATAGAAAAGGAAGTAACTAGGCATTGCCAACAAAGTGTAACTTGAGAAGTATAATACTAGTAGGACAGTGAAAATTAGGCTGCATCACCAGCCTTGTCCACAAAGATCCTGGGAACAGATCCAAAGCGTTGCTACTGGACCTTTACCCATACCCACACTAAAAGATAAATATTATTGTCTTGTGATTATAGATCAGCTCACCAGGTGGGTTGTAAGATTGCTAGCTCCTGTTCCTTGCTTTTACGTTTGCATGTATGTTTATTTTTCCTAAATTGTGACAATTTCAAAAGTGTTGATATCCAAAGGGACCTGGGTGCCCTAGTTCTTCAGTAACCAAAATCTAGCTTATATGTCCAGCAAATACTTTGGTAGAAAATTGCATGTTAGAGTTCTTTGAAAGAGGATTTGAGTGCAGAAGCAAAGAAGTCTTGCTTCAATTGCATAGAACACTGGATAGACTTCACCTGTGGTATTGTGTTCAATTCTGATCCAACTGCTAAGGAAAGATATACTTGTATTAGTGGAAATAAAATATTTAGACTCTAAGGGTTAAATAATACTTCCATTCTAGAAGTAAGAGGCAGATTTCAATTTTGTATGGAGTGAGGCTTTTGCAGCTTAGAGATAAGTCTCATTTGGATCCCTGCAAGCAACTGTATAAACAGGAGGCAATGTTAATGAGTTGGGCAGAGACCATGTAGAACAAACACTGATAAAGGAAGAGACAACAACATCCAGGGCTATTCCAACCAAACTCTTCTCCAAACTCCGAGACCGAAGACTCTGCTCCTCCCTCTGTAACTGGCTCCTCAACATCCTGACCCATTGACCACAATCAGAAATGATAGGTGATAACACCTTCTCTATGATAACCTGCAACACCAGTGCCCCACAAGGCTGCATACTCATCCCATTACTATATTTGTTATACACTCATGACATTATAGTCAAATTCAGCTCTAACACCATTTACAAATTTGCTGATGATATCACCATAGTGGGTTCGACCTCAAACAATGATGAGGCAGAGTACAAGAAGGAGATAGATAGCTTAGTGGCATGGTGCAAAGACAACAATCTTTCCCCAATAAAGCAACATGAAGGAGCTGGTCATCGACTTCAGGAACAGGAGTGGAGGACACGCCCCTGTCTGCGTCAATGGTCCCTTGGGCATAGAGATGGTTGAGAGCTTCAAATTCCTGAGGGTAAATGCCAGCAATCTATCCTGGTCCATCAACTCTACAGTCAAGAAAGCATATCAATGCTTCTCCATCCTCAGAAGTCTTAGGAAATTCAGCATGTCCACAATGATTCTGACCAATTTTTACAGATGCACCATAGAAAGCATCCTACATGTCGTTCTGTTATAACATGACAGTTGTGTCCCTTTGCAACCTTGCGCTGTAGAAAATTGCATGATGGAAAACTGCTATAGAAAATCGCACTGTGGAGAAATGCTATAGAAAATTGTGCTATGGAAAAGCACTATAGAAAAATCGCACTATGGAAAACCACCTGTAGAAAATTGCACCATGGAAAACTACCTATAGAAAATCACACCGTAGAAGATTGCTAACAGAAAATCGCTATTACCGTTCAGTAGAAAGTTTGCATTATACAATGTCCACAATTCATCAATCGCATTATAGCCAATGTATGCTGTTGAAATGTGTGTTAAAGCAGAATGACCTGTGTTTGGATGCATCATAGCCTGGTACAGCAACTGCTCTCCCCAAGACCGCAAAAAATTACAGAGTTGTGGACACAGCCCAGCCCATTGTGAAAAACAGCCTTCACTCCACTGACTCCATCTATACTTGCTGCTGCCTCAGAAAAGCAGCCAACATAATTAAAGACCCCTCCCACCCCATTTAAACTCTCTTCCACCTTCTTCAATTCTGCAGATGATAACAAAAGTTTGAAAACACGTACACCAGATTCAAAAATAGCTTCTTCCCCATTATTATCAGACTTATGAACAGACCTCTCTTTTATGAGAGTTGGTTATTCTCTGCACCTTCTCTATTCTGCATTCTGTTCTGTTACTCTGACATATTTATTTAAAGTACGATTTGTCTGGATAGCATGCAAAACAATACTTTTCACTGTATCTTGGTAGTTGTGACAATAATAAATCAAATTAAATCAAAGCACACCAAATCAAATGAATGGTTGAAGGAGACCTTAATACATTAAGCTCTAACACAGAAGGATGTTTGTTTTCTTTGCTCTAAATGAAGGCAGATTGTAATGTAGATAAGAGAATACTAATAGCATAAATTAACCAACACTTTTGTATGATTTAGAGTTTTGCTTCAGCCTAATAATGAAGGTAAACCTCTCACTGTATTGCTTGAATGAGCAAGTGTAAAAATCTCAATCTCTAGCAGCTGATTATTTAAATATCAAGATAACACTTGCTATGGAGGGAGAGCAGTGAAGTTTAATCAGACTAACTACTAGAATGGTGGGATTGTCCTATGAGGAGAGATTGAGGGACCTGAGCATGTATTCTCTAGAGTCATAAGCACCACTATGAAAACGCCATATGAACCTGTGAGCAAAATCTCAAAGGATCTCTGATGAACAAGACCTAACATTTAGTCCTCCTCAAAGTATGTGTAACCATGGTCAAAAAGTGTGCTGGAAAAGCACAGCCGGTCAGGCAGCATCCAAGGAGTAGGAGAGTCGCTATTTTGAGCATAAGCTCTTCTTCAGGAATGGGGAGGGGGGCAAGGGAGCTCAGGGATAAATGGGAGGAGGGTGGGCCTGGGGGGGAAGGAAGCTAGGAATGCAATAAGATAAAGGTGGGGTGTGATAGTGATAGGTCGGAGCGGAGGGTGGAGTGGATAGTTGGGAAGGAAGATGGATAAGTAGGACAGGTCAAGAGGACGGTGTCGAGTTGGAAGCTTGAATCTGTGAGGAAACTGGTGAAATCAACATTCATCCCGTGTGGTTGGAGGGTCTCAAGGTGGAAGATGTTGTGTTCCTTCTCCAGGTGTCGAATGATGGAGGAGGCCCAGGACTTGCATGTCCTTGACGGAGGGGAACGGGGAGTTGAAGTGTTCACCCACATGGCAGTGAGGTTGTTTGCTGTATGTGTGCCAGAGCTGTTCCCTGAAATGTTCTGCAAGTTGATGTATTGTCTCCCCAATGTCAAGGAGACCACATTGAAAGCAATGAGCACAGTAGATGAGGTGTTTGGATGTGCAAGAAAATCTCTGCCGGATGTGGAAGGATCCTTTTGGGATCTTAGATGGAGGTGAGGGGAGAGATGTGGGCATAGGTTTTACACCTCTTATGGTGGCAACAGAAGGTGCCATGAGTGGAGGGTGGGTTGATGGGGGGCTGGACCTAAAGAGATCATCGCAGATGGAATGGTCTCTGTGGAATGCTGAGAGGGGTGGGGTGGGAAATACATTTCTGGTGGTGGAGTTTGACTCTAGATGGCAGAAATGGCAGAGGATGATGCACCGTATCCAGAGACTGGTGGGTTGGAAGGTGAGGACGGAGGATGGGAATGGAGGAGCTCTATCCTTTTTGTGGTTGGAGGGGTGGGGTTCAAGGGTGGAGATGCATGAAGTGAGGAGTTGCACTGGATGGCATTGTTGACCATGTGGGAGGGAAAATTGCAGTCCTTGAAGTCGGAGGCCATCTCAGATGTTCTGTAATGGAAGTGATCCCCAAGGAGCAGATGTGACAGCCGCTGAGGAATTGGGAGTAAGGGATAGGTTCTTACAGGAGTGAGGATGGGAGGAGGTGTAGTCCAGGTAGCTTATGAGTCAGTGGGTTCAAAGTCAATGTCCGTGTTGAGTCAGTTGCCGGAAATGAAGATGGAGAGGTCCAGGAAAGGAGGGAGGTGTCTGACATGGTCCAGTTGAAATTGAGGTCAGGGTGAAAGTTGTTCATGAAGTTGATGTACTGTTCAACCTCCTCGTGGGGGCACATCTCTGTCACCACGTCAACTATATCACTACCTGTAACTCACTATTAACATGAATTAAACTGTGTTGTGATAACAATCAGACTCCTCTAGTTATACCCTGAGGTGAATTTCTTCGACTACACAAGACCAAACAGGCTCTGTGGTTTTCTACACTTAAAGGGATATTGGCAGCGAGGTTCATCATGAGCAGGAGTTTACACAGCATAGTTAGCTGGCATGTCCATATAACAAGCTGTCAGGCATTTCCATATGACAAGCAGGATATCACTAAAATCTTCCTATCTTAGCAATACGAACTGCAGCCTCAAAAAAGGCAGCATTGTAAGTATCTATGAAGGGGACCAGAGCTTTTACCTTTCATGCATCATCCTTTCAGACTATAGCTCATTTGGTATTTGCAAGGTATCATAGTTCACCATCCACGGTTGCATCAGGGAAGTTCCTGGGTTGAGCTACGCAAAAGAGATTGGAATCCATTTCATTATTTCTTGCCAGAGAGAAGCAGAATAAATAAGTACAAAAGCTTGCGAGAATTGCAACAATCTCCATGGCACATCTGCCACTGAATCTACACACTGCTTCACTTTGCACATTTTGAGAAGTAGTAAAATTGGAAGGGACTTTATGACTTCAGTGTCTGGCTCGACCACACTCAGCATATCCGGCAGACTAATATCTAGTGTCCTGATAGCAGTCAAGGAAGAAATTCTGAAAGAATATGTGCTAAGGGATGCACTAATGTTTGGGGAAACTGCTGTAAAGGCACAGTGGGGAAAGACCACCGTCGAAGGTTTTTCTGCCAAAGTTAAATGGGGGACCATTCAGATATCGGATCCTCCCCGTGCCACAAATATATGTAAATATAGTCCTGGACAAATAACAAACGCTTTTGGTTTGTATCCTGGATAGAGTCAAACTTCAATGTCTGTTGCTTCATATGCTACTGGACAGAACCAAACTGCTTTAGGGACTATGTGTATAAAGATATTTTATCAATAAAGCATATTTTTGTAATTAAAACAGAACAGTCAAGAAAGAAATTCTACACTATCTCTTTGTTGCATACATATCTTTTAAGTGAGGAATGAGATAAAACAATTATATTTATGTTGTGAGCAGTGGAGCTGTGGGAGTTGAAAAGACAGTGCACTCCTCTCATCTATATTGTATGATGTTGCAGCCATGCAGAGCAATGCACCAAACAGATTGTTTATAAGGAATACTTCCAAGCTTTACGATAGACCATCTGATATTCTGCCAGAGGCATTTGCCTGAAGTACTTGATGAACCAGAAGACGACTATTTACATATTAAGACAATGAATGGTGAAGATATATTTCACACTGCCAATTTTATCAAAAACTTCAATGTCAGTAAACCATCTGAAGCATTTGCAAACATTCAAATAATCTGCCCCAAAATTGGCGATTATCCACTATTGACTAAATTCAACACAGGGCAGTGTCACCACACTACCTCTGTGAATTTTAAAAATACACATATATCTAAAGACAAGTGAAGCTGTGACAAAATAGCTATTAAAGTAATTTCCGATGCCTGGCTCATGAGACTAGTTGTCTTAAACTGTGAACAGACTAGGGCCTTTGGTTTCTTTAGAAACTCAATGAATACAACCTGCATAATCTCCTCAGGCAGGAATCCTGGTCTGTAGTTTGTTGCAGCCGTCTCTCAACATCCAATCATTCAGAATTTTCAGACATTCTGTTGGTATCTCATTGATTACGGGTGCTTTCTTTGCTTGATCTTTTTGATTGCTGCACTTACTACTGCCTGGTGATTTTGTTCCTTCCACTGGGACCAGTTCACTTTTGTCTTCATAGTCATGCAGCTCTCCATCCTATTCTATGCATAATTACCTTTCAGTTCCTTTTTGAAGGGAACTTAAGAACAACTTCCTTAATGTTTTTATCAACTATTATTTGCAGTTATTCTTTTCTTCATATCTATCAGTGCTTTAGCTTTCTCATACAGTGCTCTTATGCTGTGCTTTTTCTCTTGTTTCTTATATTTCTTCAGTGGCCTTTACACCACTTTAGTTGTTCCACATGCAATTCTTATTGGCTTTTTTGATTTTGTTATATTTTTCTTTTTTTCGCTCATTCTGCCTCCTTTGCTCCATCACAACTGGTATTTCATCATTCATCCATTCATTCTTCCTCTCTTTCTTAGAGATTGTCTCAGTTACTAAATGCGAGATGCTTTGTTTCACTCTTCGGTCGTGCCTCTCTGTTTATATTCTCCTCACTAAGATTTTGATCTGTCACCTACTGAACTAAGGTAGACAAACAGGAAGCTGCAAGAACACAGCAAGCCAGGCAACATCAGGAGATGCAGAGATCAATGTTTTGGGTGCAACCCTTCTCCAGGACTTCTTCACATCCTGAGGCTGCCTGGCTTCCTATGTTCCCCCAGCCTCCTGCTTGTCTACCTTGGATTCCAGCATCTGCAGTTTTTTTGTCACTTGCTGAAATGAAGCACCAGATTAGCTCATAACATCCACCATAAGTCTCATCATCATATCCCTGCTGTCAGTCTACCTCAATTGGCTAGATCTTTAATGGGATATCATCCACAAGTACCCGTCCAAGCTACATTTAGTCCTGGCCTAGTAATATATCATTGTTCCTTCACAGTTGTTAGGTCAACATCCTGGAAACCCCTTCCTAACCTGCTCCTCGCTCCACAGGAGACCTCGGGCTGGGGTGGAACCGCAACTGCCTCATCCTGAAGTTTGCATTACACGTAGATAAGGTGGTTAAGAAGGCATTTAGCATCCTTGTCTTCATTGCTCAGACCTTTGAGTATATGAGTTGGGGCATTATGTTGAGGTTGTACAATACATTGATGATTACTGTGTCCAGTTTTGGACTCCTGTTATTGGAAGGATATCATTAAGGTGTAGAGGATTCAGAAGAGATTTACAAGGATGTTGCCAGGAAGAGAGGCTGGACAGGATGGGATGTTTTTTCATTGCAGTGTAGGAGGTTGACAGGTGACTTTATGGAGATTTGTACAATAAGGTATAGATAAGGTGAATGGCAGGTGTTCTTTTTTCCCTAAGGTGGGGGTTTCTCAACTCAGGGTGTATTTTTAAGGTGAGAGGAGAACATTTTTAAAAAGACGTGACAGACAAATTTCTTTCTTACACAGAGGGTCGTTCGTTTGTGGAGTGAACTTCCAGAGGAAGTATTGAATGCTGCTACAGTTACAATATTTAAAAGACATTTAGACAAGTACATGAATAGAAAATGTTTGGAGGAATATGGACCAAGTTGCAGGGAGGTGGGACTAGTTTAGTTTGGGATTATGGTCAGCATGGATTGGCTGGATCGAAGGGTTTGTTTCCATACTGTATGACTCTAGGACTTTAAACTGCTGATACTTTATCTTACCTGACTGTTTTCTCTCTTCTCAGTTTAATTCCCTCTTACCTTTCCTTGTTGCTCTTCATATTCACTGCCATCCCCTTATTCTGATGATTTCATGTGGTCTTGCTATTCCCATTGTAACAACTGGATAAGGCCTTCTCTGATCACTTCCTTATTTCACTCTCTGTAAACAGTCCACTTTCATATACTACCTCCACCTCCTCCAGTCTTCACCGCTAGAAAAATCTATGCTCTAATGCATTTCTCACTTTTCAAACTCTTAAATATCTAAACTTTACTTCTCTATTCACCAATATAGTTTTACCATGACTGATTTGCTCAACTGCATCTACACTACTGATGTTCTTGTCACCAAAAAATCCATTGCTCTCTGACTCTGAACCTTCCCTTGGCACAGCTCTCATCTTTCCTTTGAGACTTCACAATATTGGAGAATGATCAATTCTCTGGAATGGTCACTGTGCCTTCAAACTAAGATAATCTATCCATTCTGACATCTTTATATCTCATAGATGGAACAAAGGGTGATATTCATCAAAATAAGGGATTCTCCTTGTTAAGTTGTCTGCCCACCAATCTCCGTCACCTGACAAGGCCAGGGCAATGCTCATCAAATGAAAGCTCTATAGGCAGTGAAATGTGATCTTTAGTATGTGTGATGAAATCTTCTGTTTTCAGCAGCAAGGGTGAATGTAAGTGTGAGGTGTTATCTGCACGGACTTTGGTATCAAACTCTTTCTTTCTTAGACAGTTCAGAAGGGGACTGAATGGCTTCAAGAAATGGAGTTGTGACTTTGGGTTCCTACTTGAGATATTAGATTTCTGAGAAAACAAATTGTGACCTCAGGTTGCTGGGAAACGGAGGCTGGTTCAAAGCAAAAGCAAACAGGGAGTCTCAGAGATCAGATTACAATAGAAACAGTGCAGGTAGACTGGAAAGATTTGGATGTGTATGACCAAAACATGGAAATCAATGGCTGAATTTATTAATAGTGATATTGAAATAAATTGCTCTATATTACATGCTGCCACAAGGCAAGAATTCAATAGGGATCTTACAAAAGGAGGAAATGTGGGAAATCAGAACACTTCCAGTGTCTATGGTGATCACATATACAAAAGTATGATCAGCTGCAGCTCTTGCTTGACTGCATTGAAGGTGCTGGAGCTGTGCATGGAGTCACTATAGAGCATCCATAATACTGAGGATGTCATGGATGGCTGGTCACACCACAAGTAAGGCATGCATAGGTGGAAAAGTGTTGAGTGACTACCAAGGAAATGAGTAAGCATGGGCAGGAAATGCAGGAGATCCTGGTGGTCATCCCCCTCTCAAACAGGCATACAGTGTTAAATACTGTTGGGAGGAGGGCCACTCTCAGGAAAGCCGCAACAGTTAAGTTTGTCTCACCACTGTTGGCTCTGCTATACAGCAGGGAAGAAAAAGATATATCAGTGCTTTCGCGATAGTGGAATTGATAGGGAATCTGACAGGTAGTTGTGTGGCAGCAAATGAGACACTTGAATGCTATGTTGTCTCCCTTATGCCACGGTCAGGGATGTCTCAGAGTGGCTGTCGGGTATTCTGAATGGGAGGGTAAGCGTCGTAGTACATGTTGGTATCACAACTCTGGGTAAAAAAAATGAAATGAGGCCCTGCAACAGGAATTTGGAGAGTGAGGTAAAATGATAACGTGGAGGACTATGGTTGTAATCTCTGGATTACTTCCTGTGCCACATATTGCTGAGTTTAGGAATAGGAAAACAGGTCAGAGGAACATATGGTTAAAGAGATGGTGTAGGAAGGAGCACTTTAGAGTTTTGGATCACTGGGACAGTCTCTGGGGGAGATAGGACCTATGCAAGCTGGATGGGTTGCACCACAATAGAATGATCCACCATCCTTGCTGAGAGGTTTGCTCATGCTTTTGGGGAAGTTTCAAACTATTTGGCTGGGGGGATGGAGCACACTAAAGTCAGGATCAAGGTTCAATTAGATAATGAAGGAATATTAGGGCAGTCCAGCAGTTGGAGAAGAGAACAGGTATGATAAGGCACGTGAGAAGACCAGAAAGATAAATTGTATCTATATAAAGGACTGGTAAGGCGGATGAATTTAGACCACTGATCACCATGTGGGAATATGATATTGTTGCAATCACTGAGACATGGTAGAAGAAAGGGCAGGACTGGGAACTCAACATTGCAGATTATAAAGGTTTCGGTTATGTTAAGGGTGGATGTAAGAGAGGTGGGAGCACTGCATTATTGATAAATTAAAACATCACTTCAGTAAGGAGGAGGATGTCTTAGAAGACTCTTCAAAAGATGCCATCCAGGTAGAGCTTTGCCTTTTTTTAAATTCTTTCACTTTGTTGGGATTATATTACAGACGTCCCAAAAGTCAGAGGGAGATAGAGGAGCAGATATGTAGGAACACCACAGAGAAGTGTCAGAGGAATATAGTAATAGTTGTTAGGGATTGTTAGGGTGTCATTTTTAAAGTGCATCCTGGAGAATGTTTTGTGCCGGTATGTAGATAATTCTTCTAGAGATGGGACAATGCTCGACCTAATCCTAGAGAATGAAAAAAAACTTCGAGGAGAAAGTGAGGGCTGCAGATGCTGGAGATCAGAGCTGAAAATGTGTTGCTGGAAAAGCGCAGCAGGTCAGGCAGCATTCAAGGAACAGGAGAATCGACATTTCGGGCATAAGCCCTTCTTCAGGAATGGAGAAGCCCTTCCTGAAGAAGGGCTTATTCCCGAAATGTCGATTCTCCTGTTCCTGGGATGCTGCCTGACCTGCTGCGCTTTTCCAGCAACACATTTTCAGCTCCTAGGGAATGAAGTCAATCAAGTGGTAGAAGTGTCAGTGGGTGAGCACTTTGAGGGCAGTGACCATAACTTTGCCAGTTTAAAATCATTGTGGTAAAGGATAAGGATAGTGCAGAAATTAAATGTCTAAATTGAGGTAAGGCCAATTTCAGTAACATCAGACGGGATCTGAAAAACAGACTGGAAGCAGTTACTTGCAGGTAAGCCAACATTTAGAAAGTAGGACTCTTTGAAAAACAGGAGTGAGAATTTAGGGCCAGCGTGTTCTTCCAAGAATAAAGGGCAAGAGCAGCAAGTCCAGGGAACCCTGGGTATTAAGGGATATCGAGAGTTTGATAAGGAAAAAGAAAGAAACATACGTAAAGTTCGGAGCATTAAAAACAGGGTAGACCCTTCAAAGATATACAGGATGTACAGGGATGCTTAAAAAAGAAATAAGGAGAGCAAAGAGAAGCCATAAAATATCTTTGGCAGATATGATTAAGGAAAATCACAAAGCATTTACTAAGTATATTAAGAGCAAGAGGATCACCAGGAAAAGAGTGGGACCTACTACAGACCAACGGGCAATCTGTACATGGAACGAGAAATTTGGGTGCGATCTTAAATGAACACAGTCAATTGCTTTGACAAATGATAAATAGCTTGTAACTGGATATTTCAGTTGGGATGTTGAGGTTCTGCAGAATGTTAAAATTACTAATGAGGTGTTGCTCGATGTTTTAGCAAGCATAAAGTCTATACATCCACAGGACTTTATGAGGCATATGCCAGGTTGCTATGGGAGGCAAATGAGGAGATTACTGGGGTTCTGGCAGAAATATTTAATACTTTGCTGATCACAGATGAAGTGGGAAAAGACTGCACGAGAGCTAATGTGGTTCCCTTGTTTAAGAAGGACAGCAGGGATAGGCCAGGTAATTACAGACCAGTTAGTCTGACCTCAGTCATAGGAAAATTATTGGAAACGTTCTGAGGAGCAGGATTGACCAACACTTGGAAACACAAGTAATGATCAAGGATACAAAAAACAGAAATTGCTGGAAAAGCTCATCAGGTTTAGCAGTGTCTCTGGAGAGAAATCAGAGTTATTGCTTTGAATCCAGTGACTCTTCCTCAGAATTTCCCCAGTTCTAAGGAAGGGTAACTCGACCTGAAACGTTAACTCTGACTTATCCCCAGAGATGCTGTCAAACCTGATGAACATTTCCAGAAATTTCTGATTTTATTTCTGATTTACAGCAGCTACAGTTCATTTGGTTTTTAACGATCAGGGATAGTCAGCACAGATTTGTGGCTCGGAGATCCTATCTGACTAATTTAATTCAGTTTTTTGAAAAGGTGACTAACTAAGTTAATAATGGGAATGCAGTTGACCTGATTTACATGAACTTTAGTAAGGACTTCAATCGGGTAAAAGTGAAAAATCATGGAAAGTTAAGTAAATATAAGAGCTCAGCTTACTTTGCACTTTATTACCTTTAAAAATAAACAGGATGCAGACTTTGAATTATGAGACTTCAGTCATAATATCTTGATAAACTTTGATATAGTTTGCTGTTGACACTCTAAATTCTGCAAGGCAAGTTGATAAACTGGATTCAAATTGGCTTACAAATCAGAGACAAAATGTGATGGTGGAGGATTGCTTTTGTGATTGGAAGCCTGTGACCAGTGGTATACAGTACCACAGGGATTGATGGTGGGACCCCTGCTGTTTATTAAGCAGATTTACAATTTGAAGTGAATGCAGAAGGTAAAATTTGTAAGTTTTCAGATGCCACAAAAATTAGTGGTTTTGTTGATAATGAGGGGGATGATTAGTAGAAAGTGAGGGCAGCAGATGATGGAGATCAGAGTCGAGAGTGTGTTGCTGGAAAGGCACAGCAGGTCAGGCAGCATCTGAGGAGCAGGAGAATCGACGTTTCAGGCATAAGCCCTGATGAAGATTCCTGATGAAGAGCTTATGCCCAAAACATCGATTCTCCTGCTCCTTGGATGCTGCCTGAGTGAGGAGGATGATGTCAGGTTACAGTCTGACATAGATCAGCTGGTAAATTGGCAGAGAAATGGCAGATGGAATTTAATCCTGATAAGTAAGAGGTGATGCATTTTGGGAGGACTAATAAGGGAAGGATATATTATGAGTAGTTAGTCCCAAGGGAGAGGGACCTTGGTGCATAAATCCGTCAATCCCTGAACAGGCAGACACAGTGGTGAAGAAGGCAGGAGCAAGAAAGTCTTGTTACAACTTCATAAAACAATGGTTAGACCATAAATGGAATACTGTGTGCAGATCTGGTCACCATACTATAAAAAAGACATGATTGCATTGGAGGGGCGCAGAAGAGATTCACTAGGATGTTGCCTGAGATGAAATGTCTCAGTTGTGAGGCGAGAAAATATAGGCTGGGTTTGTTTTGCTTGGAGTAGAGAAGGGGGGGGGGGGGATGTGGGATCTGAAAACTTACAAATTTTACCTTCTGCATTCACTTCAAATTGTAAATCTGCTTAATAAACAGCAGGGGTCCCAGCATCAATCCCTGTGCCTTTCCAGCAACACACTCTCGACTCTGATCTCCATCATCTGCTGCCCTCACTTTCTACTAATCATCCCCCTCATTATCAACAAAACCACTAATTTTTGTGGCATCTGAAAACTTACAAATTTTACCTTCTGCATTCACTTCAAATTGTAAATCTGCTTAATAAACAGCAGGGGTCCCACCATCAATCCCTGTGGTACTGTATACCACTGGTCACAGGCTTCCAATCACAAAAGCAATCCTCCACCATCACATTTTGTCTCTGATTTGTAAGCCAATTTGAATCCAGTTTATCAACTTGCCTTGCAGAATTTAGAGTGTCAACAATGAGTTATACGTAATTATGAGAGCCACAGAAAAGTAGATCATGAGAATTCTTTCCCCATGGCAAATGTTTCGAAGATCAGAGGGCGTAAGTTCAAGGTGAGGAGTTGTTGGCTTTGAGGGGATCTGAGGAATTTTTTTTCCCACCCGTGGATGGTAAAAATATGATAGGTGCTGCTCGAGAGGGTGGTGGAGCCAAGTACTCTCCCAACATTTAAGAATCAACTGGACAAGCAATTAAAATGTGAGACCATAGCAGGTAATGGACCAAGTGCAGGTAAATGGGATGAATGAAGTTTGATGTTTGCTTGTTGTTAGAGACATGGAAAGCCAAAGAGCATGTTTCCATGCTATATGACTCTGTGACTCTAAAACATAGAGTAAGCGCCGAGCTCACCATCTTCAAACTCAACCCTGAGCTCGTTCCCATAATAGTGAGACTGCATGGGTGCTAAAATTGACAAACTGAGCACCTAATGTAATTGAAAAACTTAGGGACAGTCGAGCACGTTAAAAGTAAAGAAGCACTGTCTTAGGGGAACAGTGTTGTTCACCTTTCACTTTACAGAACTAAAGACAGGCGATTAACATTGATAAAAATAACTAAGCAAAACATACATTGCAGAACTTAATGATTGTCAACACCAAACTATACCAGAGTTTGTCAAAATTTTACGACTGAATTCTTATTGGTTTAAATAAAAGTCCACATCCTGATTTAAAAAAAATAGATAATAAAGTTCAGAGTAAACTGGGCAACTTTTTCACGCAGAGGATGGTGTGTGTATGGAATGAGCTGCCAGAGGATGTGGTGGAGGCTGGTACAATTGCAACATTTAAGAGGCATTTGGATGGGTATATGAATAGGAAGGGTTTGGAGGGATATGGGCCGGGTGCTGGCAGGTGGGACTAGATTGTGTTGGGATATCTGGTCGGCATGGACGGGTTGGACCAAAGGGTCTGTTTCCATGCTGTACATCTCTATGACTCTATGCTGGAAATAAAAGATGGAGTCTTCCATAAAATCCCTCTCCTCAGACTACACTCTACATTTCGGTAATTTGAGATCTCCTTATATTGCTCCACAACTGAGTAAGCGCTTGATTAGCTCATAACCCTTTCCAATTCCTCAGTTTTGAACAAAATACTAAACATTCTTCACTGTTGTAGTTTGCTAAAAATCAGATTGGTTTGCCGTGAGGCAACAAAATAAAACCAGACTTTGGAATTACCAGTTATAAAAAAGATTTGTGATTGATCAACCATGGGCCTAAAATTGGACATTCTAAATTGGCCCACAGCTGGAGAAATCAGGCCTGACAAAAACATTGGCCAAACTAAATTAAACAGCACCCAGCAGCTATCAGCTACAGAGAACAGTGGAAATCAAGATCACATGATAAAACTAAATCAAAGGTTGAATATTGGAGAACTGTCAATCAGACCATTTGGTATCTCGACTGCTTTTGTCTGTGCGCTTATATACCTCCCCAGCATATGAATAGTGAAGGGTTTTGGCATGACCCCATTGGATGATTTGATCCAGCTTGAGACCCGATTGGCCAAAGGCCACAGAGTATTCTGGAAAGTCAAGTGCAAAGGGTAATCAGTACACACAGCTGAACGCCATGATGCAGTGAGGACACATTGGAGGTTCAGTGAAGACTCAGCAAAGATGCAGAAAAGACTCAACCTGGCCCAGCAGTGGAGCTCCAACCAACTGGACAGAGAAAGAGAGAGAGAAAAGATGACCTCTGACCTGTGATATGAGACCCATCTTCACGGAAGAGAGGAAATCCTATGCAGGAGAGGGAGGAATTTCCAATGGACCAACTCAAACACATGGATTGTTGTGGGTAGCCTATTTCTCAGATGGAGATAGCGAGATTGACAGTAAATATTGTGGAAATTTGGGAAATGTTCACACGTATTTTAATAGGGAATAATTTGTTAATAAAATCAAGTTGAACTGTAAACAGAATTCATGATCTCTTTTGAAAAATGTGGTGCTGGAAAAACACAGCAGGCCAGGCAGCATCCGAGGAGAAGGAGAATCGATGTTTTGGGCATAAGCCCATCTTCAGGATTCCTGAAGAAGGGTTTATGCCTGAAACATTGATTCTCCTGCTCCTCAGATGCTGCCTGGCCTGCTGTATTTTTCCAGCACCACATTTTTCAACTCTGGTCTCCAGTATCTGCAGTCCTCACTTTTGCCTTCATTATCTCTTTGTCCACCTTACTGACAACATCACTTATGTGAAGTGTTTTTTAAGTCACAAACTTGGCAAATATCCAAAGGATTGATGTTTCTGGAAGGCTCTTTAATTAGAAATATTTGCATCAACTTGCAGTCAAATGCCACACACCTTGAATTCTCAGCCTGAGCCTGAATAAGAAGGCAGCTGCCCACATTATCGCCAGGTTTATGTTGGCTGAAAGAGGGTGAAGGTTTCTAATCAAACCAAAAACCAAATGTATGTAATCCAAGGATGACTAACAACCTGTGTTAATATAGGGTCAGGTACCCGCAGTAATAAAGGAGGCAAGGAAACCAGAGAGAGCTTCAAATGACCCACGAGTGGCAAGAAGCTAGACACTGAGCTGGTGACATGTGAGGATACACAGAAACTAGAGTAGGATTAGGTACCCAGAGAAACACAAAAGCAGCAGTGACGGGGATCCAAGGGAGAGAAAGTTGGGGGGCGGGGTGGGGGGGGGGACGGCGGGGTGTTGCAGAGAGAGAGAGAGAGAGAGAGAGCAGTATAATGAAAGAAGACAATACAAGAAATGACACAGAACCCAGACTGGGAGAGGGTACTAAGAAAGTACCGAAATAAAAAATGGCTCAAATGGATCAACAGTCACAGTGAGCAAATATTGGGTCTGGTATCAGCAAGATAGAAATGCTAAGAGGTGGTGTGAAAAGATAAAGGGAAATGTGCTTTAAACCTTAGTAAAGCTATATTGATAGTCACCTGCACGGAACAGCTGAGAAGTAGAGAATGGGAGAAGATGAAGTGAAGTAAGGAGCTAGACGAAGTAAAGCAGGAACTGGAGAAAGTAAGAGTCCAAGCAGCAGAACAGCAACAGATGATCCAAGGGAATGTGGTATACTTGAGACAGTTTCAGACCCTATCAGTGTGATAAAGTGCACAGTGTATGGTCAGTGATTGGGACTCAGCCCAGAAAGCTGTTGATGAGCTAACCAAGGAATGCAAAATCCTGTAGCGAGTAAGAGGAGCATTTAGGGCAACAAGATCAGATGGGGTTTGAGATTATGGGACAGACTAGGAGGAAACAGAAGAACAAGCCCATTGATATGCTGAGAGTGGCAAAGATTGAGGTATAGATCATTTGGCATGACCCGGATTAACCCTGCTTCAATGAACCCACTGACCACAATTTATCAGGCTGGCCAGAATAATACTCCAATTACTTACACAACCCTGTTCAAAGTGATGCAGAGAAAACAAAATAGATACCTGTATTAGAACCCACAGCTAAACCCTACATGTTATTTAACAGCATTGACCAATAAAAGGTTATCCATGGTCTCAATGATATCAAGAAGGTGAAATAAAGTTAGCGTGCTTGAGACCCATGATCTGTTCTGCCTTACCCAATCCTCAGCATGACAACAGAAGGTAGCTGCAAGTTATGAAGATAGCAATCCTAACCTACAACAGAGGAGACCCCTTGGAGGGATTCATTATGTGTAGGCAGTGAAAGGGAGAGCACTCAATTGCATTTGCCAGATAGCAGTGGACACGGTTGACAGGAGTCTTCAGTAACCTAAATCAGACTGTGCTGACACTGAAAAACAGGGTAAATTGGAACAGAATACTTGTCTCATATGCCACTGAGGCAGCAAGGAAATCCTGCAAAAATTGTGATCTCACAAAAACACCCAATCAGGGCAATGGGTGATGAAGTGGATGGTCTGGGCTTGAGAGAAAATAATTCAGGAATCAGAGCACTGCATATCAGGTGAGAGAAAAATGGAAACAATCAAAGCCCCAAACCCCGCTCCTCTGTGGAGGAATGAAGACAACAACCGAAACAGTGGGAGATACTATTACAGCAACTATTTGCCATCCCGCAGTAAGAAATAGAGATCAGCAAGCAGGGAAAATGTTATAACTATGGGTGCCCAGGTCACTTTGTTTGAGATAGAATGGCATCAGCATGCATCACTACGGGAATAAAAACAGAGACTGCAACCCCTGCGGCTGAGGGGACCAGTGAGGCAAGCCACGGTAAATTTAGTTGTGGAGATTACACACTCTGGCCTCTGGGTATCCTCAGTTGGATATACATGTGCTGAAGCATGAAGGAGAGTGCCTCTCCTCAGTGTCTGTGCAGCACCAAATGGAACAGTGTGGGATCACCCCTAGGAGACAGCAGGTTGGAAGACTGCCCATTTTGAGTTTGAAATGGAACACTGGGGGGTCCAGAATGACATTTAACAAATCCTGAGATTCTGATAACACATGGCACACCCATAAGAAAATCCTTCTGAGCGGTTTCACTGGACATCTACAGGAGGGGGTGCAAACAGAACCTATAGAATTTAAACCAGGAGACTTAGGCTGCCACCACCAAGCAGTGTTGCTTAATCTCCACACAGATGCTGAGCATGTTTTAGCTCAGAGCACATGAGGAAATGTAATTTATCTTCTGACATAACCGATTGTTGTATTTGGCAAATGCCCACACGTGATAAGACCCAGCAGAAGTTGCCCACAGGCAAATAATTAGAAATAAGCTGTACTGTTGAGAAATGATTGATTAAACTCATGGAGATAACTGAGGACCCAGCAGCACTGCTAATTCTCACAATGTGGATGTGCCAGTGTTGGACTGGGACGGACAAAGTCAAAAATTACATGACACTGGATTAGAGTCCAACGGGTTACAACCGTGCATTGTCAGTCACAAATACGACTACAGTCATATAGACACCAAGTTAGTGATGGACAGACTGAATGCAAATCCACAAAGGCAATATCTTTGCCCCAAGCAAGCAGAGGAGAAGATGGCCACAGTCATTGGCAGCTTGTTAAAGCAAGTAACCCTCCATCCTGTAGTGTCTCACAATAACTCTTACAATATGGCTGGTAAAGAATCTGGATGGCTCCTGGATGCTCATCATTGATTTTGGGGAGCTAAATAAAACCACCCTAACCAGGGCACTGACAGCAGTGATTATTCCTGAAATCACCATGCGGCAGACCCCGTGGGGCAAAATATTTCATTGTACTGGACATTAATAACTTTGGACAAACTCTCCACTGACACTGGCCATATAAATTCACTTTCATATTTCAGGGTGAATATTATTTATGGACCTGCTTGTCCCAGAAGTTTCACAGGTCTCCATCAATATTTCATCAGTGGATGGCCAAAGGGCTAAAGACGTTTTCCTGACTAGACTGTTTGTTAGAGGATGTGGACAATCTCCTCCTGCTGACACAGATAAGGACTGAACTTTTGACACTGTTAAAGGAACTGTTAACCTTCCTGACCACCCCAGGACTAAATGTCAAACTCAAGAAGGCACAGATCATGAGGTCCCAAGTCTTATACTTGGGAACTATGATGGCTGAGGAAAAACAGGAAATAGAAAGGAAATTGATCGAGGCCATAATCCACTTGCCCCTCCTCAAGGATGTGAGCTCCTAGTTTTCCTTTCTAGGCTTAGTGGGATAATGTTTGAATCACATCAATTGTTTCACCATTAAAGCCGTCCCACTCTCTGATCTCTTTAAAAGTAATGCCAGCTGGGAACAGACTGAACTGCACATGGATGTTGCTGCTGAATTAAAACAGGTCCTAGCACAGGCCCTCACTCAGCAGGGGCCTGATTCAGAATTTCCTTTCATCTTGGAAGTTGCAGCCACTGGCAGCCAGACATCTCCAAGACAGGCACGTTGAAGTCAGTCTGTTAGCCTATTCTCTCGGACTCTTTCACCAGTACAGCAAGACTCCCGTATGAATGGGAACCTCCTGCTAGCTGTATTCTGGGCTGTACAACATTTTGCTGATATTATCAGCCTGTAACCCGTCACCATTCTGATGGAGCGCTCCCCCATTCAACTGTTGCTGGGCAATAGCACTAAAGATGGTACAGTCAGTCAAAACTGCACAGCGTGCAGGACTGTAATGTTATAGGATCAGAACATTGCAGTCAAAGGTATCAAAATGCCCACCTTCTTCACTGACAACGTGAGCTAAGGAGGAGAAGCCCATTACTGCCAGGTTGTGGCAAGACATATCCCCAAGGAAGGATCTGTGCCAAAACAAAACAGGGAAGACACGAGGGATCCTTGGGAGAAGAAGAGGGATGCCCTGTAAGCATATTTGACGACAGGTTCTGTATGGTGAAGAATAGACACTGAAAGACAAGGCATGGAGAACCACAGAGGCAACCCCCTAACAGAGTTACAACTTAAGGTCCCCAATAAAATGAACATTCAGGCTGCAAAGCAAGCAGCTGCATCCAGTCCAAATGATTTCCCCCACCAGCAGACAGACACTCAGACAGCATATATTTCTACCACAGTTTAACTGACTTCTTGCCACTGCGGGAAACGAGAAGATTTGTCTCAGCAGATGAGCATGTGATGAGCATGTGATCTCATTTTCACTAGATGATTTAATGAATCAACAAAAGGGCCTGTGGTCAAGTGACCATGGGCTCAGACTTGGACATTCTAAATTGACCCACAGTCTGAGAAATCAGTTCTGATGGAAGATTAGACTAACTAAATTAAAGCGTAGCTACAGAGAACAGTGGAAACCAAGATCATAGAGGTTACAACATGCCGAAGGAAGAAGTATCAATCAGATGTTCTGGCATCTTGACTGACTGAGTACATGCATTTTACACCTCTTGGCATGGCAATAGTGAAGTGTGTTGAAAACAATCAATTAAATGATTTGAACTCAGCTCATGACTCCATTGGCCAAAGGCCACAGAACATTTAGAAAGTTCAGGGGTGAGGAGGGAATAAGAACATGCACTTGAATGCCACTTTCTCAATGATGATGCAGTGAAGGCTCAATGGAGGTTCAGTGAAAATGCAGTGAATGCTCAATGAAAATGTAGTGAAGATGTACAAAGCGTTATTGCATAAAGCGTATTTCAGGAGTGCAATTTGGCTATAATGTCAATGAAGAGTTAGGAAACAGTATTTTCGAGAACTCTTACCTCCACTTGCAGTAGCGCGATTCCAGCGGCGATCATTTCACACACTTCATTCCGTGTACGCGCCAATGTCAGCTGCTGTCAGAGCATCTGAGAGGTCAGTACGATACATTGAGCGGCTTCATCTCAAAAATTAAACTAATGAATGTTCATTGCTCTCCCTGTGAGACTAGAATATTCTCGTATAATTCCTGCAGGACTGTATTACTCTTATATACCCCATTTGCCTTTCTAATTTATTCCAGTACCTGCATATCCCACAATCTAAACCAACCCCCAAGAAACAGTCAGAAGTCAATCAGCCACAGCCATCCATTTCTGCAAGCACAACTGCACCTGAAGGTGGTCATGATGATGACCCTCTGTCCTTGCCCAAACAATATATAGTTAAATGCAATGCATTAAATCTACTCATGTTTTATTAATAAATATGGTTTAAACTTTCATTCAGGCTGTTCTATAGTTGGTGTTAGGCTTTTGGTTGAGTTTTGAGCGAATGTGAGTGTTATTTTTTGCTGGTCTGCACTTTTCCCATAGGCCCATTATTTATATTAAACTATTTTCTATTAAGTGAGGTTTCGCTGGAATGCAACTACGGAGTTCCAGGAAGTAGTGAAGATTCAGTGAAGGCTCAGTGAAGACTCCACCTGTCCCAGCAGTGGAGCTCTGGCTATCTGGTAGAGAAGATCCATTCCGACATTTGAGACCCACTTTTGTAGAAGAGATCCAGCCCTATGGCCCAATTCCAATGGCCCAATTCAAACACATAGATCATTGTGAGTAACAGCCTTTCTCAGATTGATAGAGCTAGGTAGAAAGTAAGTATCGTGGGAATTTGGGAAATGCTTACTTAGTGTTTAATAAGGAATATTTTGTGAATAAAATCGAGGTGAACTGTAAACAGAATTCTGTGTCCCTTTGTCCTGTCCACTGACAAGAGCTTTTGAGTAAAGTGATTGTAATACATAAACTGGTCAAAGTGTTCAAAGCACAGAAAACGCATAAATCAAAGTAAAAAGTTACTGACCTGAAAATGGTGATAGGAATAAGGATTGTGTGGATTGTTTATGCTTTCTAGCTACATTGATATTTGGATATTTGTTCCCTGAAGACACATAGGAGATCATAAATAGATATGGTAGCATCATAAAATATGGCTGCCAAATATTTCCTGAGCATTAAAATGTTTTAAACTATTACAGTTCTGAAACCAGAATAAAGAAGAAAAATAATATAAATTTTGGAGCAGCCATTTTTCTATCCTTTATTTAATTTACAAGTTTGCACATGGGGGCACTACTCTAAATTACCATTGCTTTCACTGAACAATAAAAAACTTCTAATTGCATTCAATAATTATGCTTTCTATCTATTTTCTGAAGACTGAGCTCGAGAACACTCGATAAGCTACAGTATTGTGCACAATTCTGGAATCTACATGATAGAAGTGGTGTGATAGCATGAGAGAGGGTGCATAGATCATTTATGAGGATTTTGCCTAGGCTAGAGAGTTTCAGTTATGAAGAGGAATTGTACAGCCTGGATGTTGTTTCCTTCAAGCAGAGGAGATTAAGAGGAGGCATGATTGAGAATGTATTCAATTATGAAGGGCATAAATAGTGAAGCCAGTAAAAACTTTTCGCCTTGATATAATAATCAGGGGGAATAGATTTAAGATAAGCAGCAAGGGTTTTCGAGGAGATGTGTGGAAAAACTTTTTCCCCCAAAGGGCGGTGAGAATTTAGAACTTACTGCCTGTGAGGGTGGCAGAGGCTGAACCTTCATACCATTCAACAAGTATTAAGATGTGCACTTGTGATGCCTAGGCATATGGAGCTATGGGCTATGTGCTGAAAAATAGGATTGGAATGTTTCGGTGCTTGTTTTTGACCAGTGCAGACTCGATGGGCTGAATAGCCTTTTTCTGTGCTGTAGACCACAATGACTCTATAACACACCCTTCCTATAATGTGGTAACCAGAGCTGCATTGAATACAGGTCAGGTATCCATTATCAGTATGTCTGAAAACTGAAGACCTTCTTGGAAGCAGTCCCGAATGGGATGTGTCGAGACGATGAGTTCTGGCCCTTTGGAAAAACTTTCTCGACTTGAATGGACCTATAAGCAAAGTTTTTTTCCAAAGGGATCAAATGAACCTGTAGATGAGCTGAGTTTGGCGTTTTGGAAAAAGGTTTCACTTTTAGGACTGTTTGGATCAGAGTGAGGTTTTGTTTTCCAACTTACGCAAACAGACTATCTTGAACCTAAATCTGAAAATTTTCCTTTTTCCGAAAATCAATAGGTGCCAAGCTTTTTGAATAAAGGGTTCTCAAACTGGACTCCAGTTGTGACTTAATTAGTTCTTTATACAGCTCCAGAATAACCTCTTGTTGTATTCCATGCCCCAGCTAAAACAGGCAAGTATCCCATATGCCTTCTTAATCACCATATCTATTTGCTCTGCTATCTTCATGAACCTGTGGATAAACACCAAGGAGGGAGCTTTCAAGGATCTAATCAGTTATAATGTAAGCACTTACAATGTTAGCCCCCTCCAAATGAAAATTCATTGAAGAGAAGAGGCTGACCAGGGACTTGCATGTGAAGCCACAGAATTTAGAAGGGTGTTAAATGCTTCAGTCTTCACTCTGGAAAAGGAGAACATAGGTACAGAATTCAGGAAAAGGTACTGTGAGGAACTTGCACAGCTTGACATAGGATATGGAGAGGTATTGGAGTCTTTGTCAGGCTTAAACACAGACAAATCCCTTGACCCAGATGAATTGCATCCTACGCTGCAATGGAAGGCAAGGCAGGAAATTGCAGGGGCTCTAACACAAATTTTTAATTCGTCTTTGTCCACAGGTGAAGTGTCAGAGGACTGGAGGAAACCTAATGTGCTTCCACTTTTGAAAAGGGCTAGTGGAGATGAACCAGGAAGTTATATACTGGTCAGTCTCATGTGAATGGCAGGGAAATTATTGGAGAAAATTCTGAAGAAGTGAATTAATACCAACTTGGAAAGAAATGAGTTAATTAGGTTAGATTACTTACACTGTGGAAACAGGCCCTTCAGCCCAAAAAGTTCACACCAACCCTCTGAAGAGCAACCCACCCAGACCCATTCCCCTACACATAACACTATGGACAATTTAGCATGGCCAATTCACCTGACCTGCATATTTTTGGACTGTGGGAGGAAACCGGAGCAAACCCACACAGAGACAGGGAGAATGTACAAACTCCACACAGACAGTTGCCTGAGGCAGGAATTGAACCCAGGTCTCTGGCGCTGTGAGGCAGCAGTGCTAACCACTGTGCCACCGTGCTGCTCCTAATGGCAAATTAGGGAAAGTCATTATGGTTTTGTCAGAGGGAGGTCACACCTAACAAATTTGTTAGAAGTTTTTGAAAATGTGACCATGTATTTATCTCCGCATACCTTGACACCGTCCTGTCCCCCTTAGTCCAAGAACTCCCCACCTACATTCGGGACACCACCCATGCCCTCCACCTGCTCCATGATTTTCGCTTCCCCGGTCCCCAACGCCTTATTTTCACCATGGACATCCAGTCCCTGTACACCTCCACCCCCCATCACGAAGGACTCAAAGCCCTCCGCTTCTTTCTTTCCCGCCGTACCGACCAGACACCCTCCTTCGACTGACTGAACTGGTCCTCACCCTGAACAACTTCTCTTTCCAATCCTCCCACTTCCTCCAAACGAAAGGAGTAGCCATGGGCACCCGCATGGGCCCCAGCTATGCCTGCCTCTTCGTAGGATATGTGGAACAATCCATCTTCCGCAACTACACTGGCCCCACCCCCCACCTTTTCCTCCGCTACATCGATGACTGTATCGGCGCCGCCTCGTGCTCCCACGAGGAGGTTGAACAGTTCATCCACTTCACCAACACCTTCCACCCCGACCTCAAATTCACCTGGACAGTCTCAGATTCCTCCCTCCCCTTCCTCGACCTTTCTATTTCTATCTCAGGCGACCGAATCAACACGGACATCTACTACAAACCAACCGACTCCCACAGCTACCTGGACTACACCTCCTCCCATCCTGCCCCCTGTAAAAACGCCATCCCATTCTCCCAATTCCTTCGACTCCGCCGCATCTGCTCCCAGGAGGACCAGTTCCAAAAACGCACATCCCAGATGGCCTCCTTCTTCAAGGACCGCAATTTCCCCCCCGACGTGGTCGACGATGCCCTCCACCGCATCTCTTCCACTTCCCGATCCTCCGCCCTTGAACCCCGCCCCTCCAACCGCCACCAGGACAGAACCCCACTGGTCCTCACCTACCACCCCACTAACCTCCATGTACAGCGCATCATCCGCCGCCATTTCCGCCACCTCCAAACGGACCCCACCACCAAGGATATATTTCCCTCCCCTCCCCTATCAGCATTCCGTAAAGACCACACCCTCCGTGACTCCCTCGTCAGATCCACACCCCCCACCAACCCAATCTCCACTCCCGGCACCTTCCCCTGCAACCGCAGGAGGTGCAAGACTTGCGCCCACACCTCCCCCCTCACCTCCCTCCAAGGCCCCAAAGGAAACTTCCATATCCGCCACAGATTCACCTGTACCTCCACACATATCATCTATTGCATCCTTTGCACCCGATGTGGCCTCCTCTATATTGGGGAGACAGGCCGCCTACTTGCGGAGCGTTTCAGGGAACACCTCTGGGACACCCGGACCAACCAACCCAACCACCCTGTAGCTCAACATTTCAATTCCCCCTCCCACTCCACCAAGGATATGCAGGTCTTTGGACTCCTCCATCGTCAGACCACAGCGAAACGACAGTTGGAGGAAGAACGCCTCATCTTCCGGCTAGGAACCCTCCAACCACAAGGGATGAACTCGGATTTCACCAGTTTCCTCATTTCCCCTCCCCCCAGCCTGTCTCAGTCAAATCCATCAAATTCAGCACCGCCTTCCTAACCTGCAATCTTCTTCCCGACCTCTCCACCCCCACCCCAGTCTGACCTATCACCCTCACCTTGACCTCTTTCCACCTATCACATTTCCGATGCCCCTCCCACAAGTCCCTCCTCCCTATCTTTTATCTTAGCCTGCTGGACCAACTTTCCTCATTCCTGAAGAAGGGCTAATGCCCGAAACGTCAATTCTCCTGTTCCCTTGATGCTGCCTGACCTGCTGCGCTTTTCCAGCAATACATTTCCATCTCTGATCTCCAGCATCTGCAGACCTCACTTTCTCCTCCTATATGGATTTTAGTAAAGCTGTTGACAAGGTTCGACATGGGCAACTGATTAAGAATGTTAAAACCCATGGAATTGAGGGAAACCTGGTGAGATAGATTAGAAACTTGCTTAGTAATAGGATAAAGGTAGGAGGCTGTTTGAGTGACTGGGGGCCAGTGTCCAGCAGTGTACCATGAGGATCAGTACTGGGACCCTTATTGTTTGTTATATACATTAATGATATAGATAAAAATGTGGGGGGATTGTTAAGCAAATTTACAGATGACGTGAAGAATGGTAGAATGATTAACAGTGAAGAAGATGGTTGTAGGTTACAGGATGATATAGATGAGTTGGTGAGATGGGCAGATGACAGGCAGATGGCATTTAACCCTGATAAGTGCAAGGTGATGCATTTTGGAAACAAGATGAGGGAGTGTTTAATGAATGACAGGACACTTAATAGCTTAAAGGAACCGACGAATCTTGGGTGATTGTTCACAGATCCCTGAAATTGGCAGAGCGCATGTATAGTAAGTTATACTCTCGACTCTGATCTCCAGCATCTGCAGTCCTCACTTTCTCCTAAAGCGCATGTATAGAATAATTAAGAAGGCACATGGGACAATTGCATCAATCATGGCAGAAGTATAAGAACAAGAAAGTAATGTTAGAGTTGTACAGAGCATTGTTCAGGCCACAACTGGAGTACTCTGTGCAATTCCGGTTACCTCATCACAGGAAGAATGCTTTAGTACGACAGAGGATACAGAGGAGATTCATTAGGGTATTCCCTGTAATGAATAAAGAGAGACCAGTCAGCTTGAATTATTTTCTTTCTAGCAGAGAAGACCTGGGCAGAGGGGGGATGCGATTGAGTTATATATCATTAGGAGGGATAAGGAGGGGGTGGATAGAGAGCAGCTCTTTCCCTAGGTTGAGGGGTCAACCACAAGATGGGATATAGTTAGGATAAGGGACAAGGGATTCAAAGGGGAATTGGGAAAAAAAAAATTTTGGAAATCAGGAATGCATTGCGTGGGAAGGGAGTGGAAGCTGGAAATCTTACAACCTTTAAAAATATTTGGATTGGTACTTCAAATATCATAATATTCAAAGAAACGTGACAAGTGCAGGAATTGGGATTTGCACACTTTTAGTGGTCGTTAGGTTGGTGCAGATTCCGTGGACTTAAGGGGCTTTTCTATGCTGTATGAATCTAAGAATCTATAAGTGTGTTACCTCACCATTCTCATCATTAAATGCATGTGTGCACTAAATGTTTGGTATGATCTGCTAGCCAATGTTACAACAATGTTTCTTTCTAAAACATCGTGAATAATTTGGAAATACCTGTGTGATTCATATGTTACAGAAGAAATCTACACTTTCTGCATCTGAGCTTTAAAAACTTTTTATCAAATGCTACTCTTATCAGATGATAAGAGGGTGGCATTATTTTGGGCAACATTTGGATTGCACTTTTCCATTAGAATTGATTTCTTTGTCCAAAGGTTGCTTGATAAAATGTGAATGAAGTATTGCATCTGAACTTATGCCTGACTTCAATATGAGTGCTTCATTGAAGGAAGTGAAAATGGAGAACTTCTTTTAAATTTCCTCAAATCCAGCACATTTTAAGAAAATTGCCTTTTTTTGATCTGAAGTCTGAACTTCTTCAATAACTACTCCAGCCCCAGTGCTGAAGAGATGAAAGTAGAGAATTATTTTCAAAGCTGCTTTACATTTCACAGAGATTGAGTATTGATTAGATTTCTTTCTGTCAGCAAATATCCAGCGAACTTCACTTCAAATTTTCTTAACTCAAATATATTCTTCCACTCAAATTGTTTTGATCAAGTGCTTTGAATTTATACAATACATTGCTCTCAAATTTTCAAAGCAATTCTTTCATCAGTTTAAAAATTAAAATTCCTGTGTTAACTATTAGAATTTTTAAACTATCATGTAACTGAGTTATTTTGATGCACCTTACACATTCAGTTCTGTATCATTCCCTGTGTTCATGCATGAATCTCTTTGTGAAAAGCTCATTTTGATTCCTAAAATCTCAGAGTATTTGTTTGCTGTTGCAGCCTAAATTTATTTGTTTTTATTTTATCTCTGCTCTTTCTATCCTCATTATGAGTTTGATTCTAAAATAAAGACGAATCTGCTCTATGATATTTCTTATGCAAGAGTCATGAAACCTTTTCTGTACTGTTATCTGTTGTCTAACTAGAGGGAAGAATCAATCAGATTGCTGTAGGTCTGGAGTCATCAGACGAGACCAGTCATGGATGGCAGATTTCCTTCCCTCAAGAAGGTTTGTGAACTCAAATGGGATTTTATGATAACAATTACATGGTCAATATTAGGCTAGCTATTTTTTTAAATTCCAAATTTATTTAGAATTCAAATTGTACCATCTGCAATGGTGGAATTAAAACCATTACCCAAGCATTCTGAATTACTGGTCCAGTGATGTTATCACTTTATATTGCATATAATATGCATTATTATGGACTAGGTCTGTGCATTTGGCATAGATTCTGTGACATTGTTCTCTACTTGTAAGAAGCCTAAAGCTAATAGTAAAACCAATGTATAATAAGGACAACACAGTTACTCTGATGCTGCAGTCGGGTGCCAAGTAACAATATATCAATACAAAAGCCACAAGGAGCATAACAGAAAACGTTTCATCTTACACTCAAAAGGACAAACAGGAAAATTCCAAATTTCAAACAATTGTTGTCAGTCAGTACTACCAGTTCTGAATGTTTAAATTCAACATTTTTGCACTTGTCGTAATGAGTGTAAGATGAAAAGCTTTGCTGACAATTCCCTTTTCAGCAATAGTCATGACTGCTGCACAAGGGGAATTTATTTTAGTTTTATTTTAGAATCAAACTTCAAGGCATTACTTTTATTTATATTTCAGTTCTTCAAAACACATCATTCAGACTTTTCATTCTCTTAGCATTTACTGTTTCACTTAAAGAACAGTACAGCACAGGTCAAGTCCTTTGGCCCATCAAGACTGTGCTGACACATGATGCCTTTCCAAACTAAAAACGTTTTACCTCTTCGCAGTCCATATTCCTCTATTCCCTGCCTATTCATGTATCTGTTAAGATGCCTCTTAAAATTGTTATTGTACATGTAGTTCTGCTATTACACAATAATTATGTTGCTGAACAAAGAGACCTTGGAGTGCAGGTTCATAATTCCTTGGAAGTAGAGTCGCAGGTAGATAGGATAGCGAAGAAGGTGTTTGGTTTGCTTTCCTTTATTAGTCAGAGTATTGGGTGTAGGAGTCGGGAGATCATGTTGCCTGTACAGGACATTGGTTAGGCCACTTTTGGAATATTGCGTGCAATTCTGGTCTCCTTCCTATTGGAAAGATGTCGTGAAACTTGAAAGGGTTCAGAAAAGATTTACAAGGATGTTGCCAGGTTTGGAGGATTTGAGCTATAGGGAGAGGCTGAACAGGCTGGGGCTGTTTTCCTTGGAGCATCGGAGGTTGACGAGTGACCTTACAGAGGTTTATAAAATCATGAGAGGCATAGATAGGATAAATCAACAAAGTCTTTTCCCTGGGGTGGTGAGTCCAGAACTAGGGACCATAGGTTTAGGGTAGAGGGGAAAGATATAAAAGAGACCTAAGGGCCAACTTTTTCACACAGAGGTTGGTGCGTGTATGGAATAACCTGCCAGAGGAAGTGGTGGAGGCTGGTACAATTACAGCATTGAAAAGGCATCTGGATGGGTATATGAGTAGGAAGGAATTAGTGGGTTATGGGCCAAGTGGTGGTAAATGGGACTAGATTAGGTTAGGATATCTAGTCGGCATGGATGAGTTGGACGGAAGGGTCTGTTTCCGTGCTGTACATCTCTATGGTTCTATTACGCAACCCCGCGTTATATGAAAATAGCACTGTAAGTATTGGCAATGCAATCACGTTATAGCCAAAGCACGTTTTAAAAGTTTTTGCTTTAGAAATAGTGTTTCCTATTAGTCAATCACATTACAGCCAATTTACCTTGACCAAACGCGCATTATAGCAGAGCTACCTGTATCTGCCTCCACCACCTTCTTTGGCAGTGCATTGCAGGCACTTACCACTCTCTGTGTAAAAAACCTACCTTTCACATCTCCTTTTTTCCTTAAACCTATGACCCCAGTAATTGACATGTCTACTCTGGAAAAAGACTCTGAATATCCATTTTATCCATGATCCTCAGGTCACCCCTTAGCTTCTGATATTCAAGTGAAAACAAACAGAGTTTTCCCAATCTCTCTTCAAAGCTAATACCTTCCAAAACAGGCATCATCTAGGTAAACTACTTCTATACCCTCTCCACAGCCTCCACAGCTTTCTGGTGGTGTGACGATCAGAACTGAAATGTAGCCAAATTAAAGTTCTGTACCACTGCAACATGACTTGCCATATTTTATACTCTATGTTCCAACTGATGAAGGCAAGTACCTCCTGACCACCTTATCCACTTGTGTTGCCACTTTCAGGGAACTGTGGATCTGTATGCTTAGATCTCTCTTTATGTTAATGTTTTTAAAGATTCTGCCATTCCTTCATTCCTGTATTAGACCTTCCAAAATGCATCACCTTGCATTATCATCGTGCACTTGTGCGGACTAGGTATCCTGTGCTCTACTCTTCTTTGCTCTTTGAATGAAACAGGAGATGCTAAAAGAATGAAAAATCCAAATGGTGTGTTTTGAGTAATTGAAATACACATAAAAAGTAATGCCTTGAAGATTGTTACATGCACTAGATAATATCCCCTTGTACGGCAATTATGACGATTGCTGAGCAAGGAAGTATCACTAAAACTTTTCGTCATGCACTCATTAGAATAAATGTAAGAATATCACTTTTAAATGTCATCTGCTCTTTCTCTGACCAAGTCTCTATATCCTGCTGTTTCCTCTGGAATTCCTCCATGTTTTCCACAACTCCTGCAATCTTTTTGATATTTGCAGACCACTTGCATTCTCCTCCAAATCATAGCTAATAGAATCTCTACAGTATAGCAGGCCATTCAGGCAATCGAGCTCACATCAACCTCCCAAACAGCATCCCACTCAGACCCAGCCTATCTCTATAATTCCCATGGTTAACCCACTAGTCTACACATCCCTTGACACTATGGGCAATTTAATGTGGCCAGTCCACCTAACCTGCTCATCTTTGGACTGTGGGAAGAAACTGGAGCACTCAGACGAAATCCACGCAGATACTGAGAGAATGCTCAAACTCTACACAGGCATTCACCTGACGGTGTAATTAAACCTGGATCCCTGGCATTGAGAGGCAGTAGTGCTAACCACAGCCACCATGCCACCCCTGGGATAAAATCAATTATACATATTACACAATACAGAGATCCTAGCACTGATCCCTACAAAAGATGACTGGTCAGATCTCCAGGCAGAAAAATACCCTTCCACTGCTACTCTCTGTTTTCTACGGCTAAGCCAGTTCTGTATCCATCTTACCAGTTTACTGTGGATCCCATGTGATGTCACCTTTTGTATCACCTTACCATGAGGGACCTTGCCAAAGGCCTTGCTGAAGTCCATGTAGATTATCTGCACCATCCTGCTGTCATCAAACATCTTTATCACTTCATGAAAAAAAATCTCAATCATGTTTGTGAAGCACAACCTCCCCCCCACCCACCCCCCCCCCCCCAAAGCCATGCTGTCTATCATGAATAAGTTCATATTTTTTTCCCAAATGTGAGTCAATCCTATCACAAAGAATGTTCCTGAATAATTTCCCAAATACTGATGTAAAGCTCATTTGCCTGTAATTTCCTAGATTATCCCAATTACCCTTCTTAGCAAAGGAACAACATTGACTATTCTCCAGGCTTCTGGGACCATTCCTATGACTAAAGAGGGTACAAAGACTTCAGAAGCCCCAGCAATTTTCTCCCTCAGCTCCCAAAGTATTCCAGGATAGATCGTAACTCATCGTGGGGATTTGTCTACCTTAATGCTTTTCAAACACTTAAAATCCCCTCTTTCTTTTATATCAACATGCCTTGGAATATTAGCACACCCTTCTCTTGACTCACCATCACTATGTCCTGCTCCTTTGAGAATGTCAATGCAAAGCATTCATTAATGACTTTACCTACTTCATCTGGCTCAGAGCATAAATTTTGTCCTTTGTTCTTTAGTGTATTTAACCTTTCCCTAAGCACCCTTTTGTTCCTGATATATTTTCCTTAATCTTATTTACCAAGGACATCTCATGGACCCTTTTAGCCCTGGTCATCCCTTGTTTAAGTACCTTTGTGCTTTCTTTATGTTCTTCGAGAGCTAATTATGTCTGCACTAGTCATCAAAAAAAGCAAGACAAAAAGGAAAAAAAAAATTGATTAGCTGCATTCCACCTTCTTGTACCTGGTCTGTAGCCTTGCAGGTGACTGCACTTTTGGTGCAGATCTAGGAAACCTTTCAGTGAATTAAGTATTTCTTCCTCACTTAAGATCCCTGGCAAACTGAGTAATAAATTTCAGGCACCCACAACTCTGAATGAAAATGATTTTCCTCATTCTTCTATGAATTATATTGGCGGCACGGTGGCTCAGTGGTTAGCACCATTGCCTCACAATGCCAGGGATCCGGGTTTAATTCCACCCTCAGATAACTGTCTATGTGGTGTTTGCATATTCCCTGTGTTGGTTTCCTCTGAGTGTTCCTGTTTGCCCCCACAGTCCAAAGATGTGCATATTAGGTGGATTGGCCACAGTGGATTGCCCTGGAGTTCCAGGCATGTGTAGGCTAGGTTGATTGGCTATGGGAAATGTGGTATTATCAGGATACTGAAGGGGACTAGGGCTGGGTCAGGGTGGGATGCTCTTTGGAGGGTTGGTAAGGACTTGATGGGCTAAATGGCCTCTTTCTGACTGTAGGGATTCTATGATCTATGACTATCTATGATCTTAAATTTGTGACCCCTATTTGACATATTCACTTGGAGAATCATGTATTTCATGACAACTCTGGAGTGTCAGAGGCTGAGGAGTGACCTTATAGAGGTTTATAAAATCATGAAGGGCACAGATAATGTAAATAGACAAAGTTTTTCCCTGGGGTGGGGGAATTCAGAAATAGGCAGCATAGGTTTAGGGTGAGAGGGGAAAGGTTTAAAAGAGATTTAAGGAGCAGCTTTTTCATGCAGAGGGTGGTGTGTGTGTGGAATGGGCTGCCAGAGGAAGTGGTGGAGGCTAGTACAATTGCAACATTTAAAAGGCTTCTGGATGGGTATATGAAGGGTTTGGAGGGAACTGGCCCGTGTGCTGGCAAGTGGAAGTAGATTGTGTTGGGATATCTGGTCGGTGAGTTGGACCAAAGGGTACTAAGCAGTAACTGTTCAATGTCGGTAACATCCTATAAACACACACTTGGCAAAGGCAAATTCAGTAAAATAGATTGTCTCACTTGGAACGAAGCAGGGAATTTTCTATTCCAACTTTCAAACACAGCCTAAAGGCCACAGCAACAAATGCCACCAACAAACTAAAACAAAAGGGAGCTTGACTCCACCCTTTCAGGCTGCTTATTGTTCCAACTTATAAAAGAAAGAAAGCAAGGTCTCTCAAGCTGCTTGCATGATTCAAATAGATAGTTCTTAACCTCTGTCCTAAAACTACGCTTCAAAAATAAACCCAGGACAAAATACACCTCTTAAAAACATAGTATTGTCACAACATCAGCTGCACTACCCTCATCAATCATCCTTGTTACTTCCTCAAAGAATTCAGTTATGTTTGAACTCATAATAATGATGTGTTCTAATCACCGAACAGAACCAGCCTGACCATCTCTGACTAATATAGGCTGTCCTAATTGACAGCATATCTTGTTTAATGTATTGATTCTACTAATTTGCCCATCACTAATGTTTGACTGTTCCCCCATAACTATTTGGCCTATCCCTTGGACTCTTCTTAAACAAGGATACAACATTGACAGACCTCATCTGTATGATTAGATGATTAGATTACTTACAGTATGGAAACAGGCCCTTTGGCCCAACACGTCCATATTGACCCTCCGAAGAGTTACCCACCCAGATTGAAACTCCTGCCCTATATTTACCCCTGACTATGGGCAATTTAGCATGGCCAATTCACCTAACTTGCACATCTTTGGATTGTGGGAGGAAACCGGAGCACCCGGAGGAAACCCACGCAGACACGGGAGAATGTGCACACTCCACACAGACAGGCACCCGAGGCGGGAATCAAATCCAGACCCTTGGCACTATAAGGCAGCAGTGCTAACCACTGAGCCCCCGTGCCATCCCACGGTATCTAGTGAGAATTGGAAAATTACCTTTCATGGATCTATTATTTTCTCACTGGTTTCCTTTAACAACCTGGGATGCAATCCATCCAATCCTGGTGATTTATCCACATTCAAGAATGTAGGTCTTTCAAATGCTTCATCTTCCACCATGCTTGTTATACTTAATATTTCATACTCCTCTTTAGTTAGATTGCCTGCAGTAATCCTTTACTTTGCAAAGACACAGACAATTTACTCATTAAGTGTCCAGCCCACATCCTCATCATCGATTAACGTGCACATCTCTGAGAGGTCTTACCCCTTCTTTAATTATCCTCTTGCCCTCAATGTACAACTTCACATTATGGCTGGTCACCCTCAACCTTGGCTTTTTCAGCTCTTGCTTCTTCTATTGTATCCTCAAAGAGAAGTAAAATTTTGCTTTCGAGGACTCAGTCAATTCTATCTGTATTACAGCTGATAAAGCAAAGAATGTTTAAAGCTTTCATCAAAGCTCTGTTTAGATTAGATTCCCTACAGTACGAAGACAGGCTATTTGGCCCAACAAGTCTGTACCCCCCCTCCCAGACCCATTCTCCTAGCCTATATTTAGCCCTGACTAATGCACCCAACACTATGGACAATTTAGTATGACCAATTCACATGACCAGCACGTCTTTTGGATTGTGGATGGAAACCAGAGCACCCAGAGGAAACCTATGCAGACACGGGGGGAATGTGCAAACTCCACACAGACAGTCACCCGAGACGGGAATCGAACCTGGGTTCCTGCCACTATGAGTCCGCAGTGCTAACACTGAGCCACAGTGCTGTACTTTTAATAAAGAATGATATTGTTTGGGAATGACATACAGGAGATAATTAATCTCTGTCTCAATGCAGAAAAGCATAGCTAACATCTAGCTTCATGGTCCTATTCTGCTTCCACCTTGAAATGTTGGGCTGTTCATGGCTGAATCAGTATAAATTGGCTTAAAGAAGCTATCGGTAAACATAAAATGGCTGGAGGGGATTTTTAGATGAAGCAGCGTCTGATATGCAAAGTTAAATTATAAACTTAAATAATTGGAACCTTATTGAAGGAGAATATCTAAGGTAACAAGATTAAGATAACACAAAAACAGTCTTGGTGAAATTCAGAAAATAAAGTCCTGTTGAACAGAAGCAAATGCAGTCGCTGCAGTATGGAGACATTCTAACAAGGTCGATCCTTGTGAAATGCTGATAGAAGCCTCCATACCAGGCTGGTGCAAAGTCTGTCATGGGATAGAAGGCAAAGGTCTGACCAACATCAATTAATTACAGCCCCCATGTCATATCTCAAAATGGAGTTTTAATTATACTGTAGGAAGGGATTTAACTGCATTCCTATGGTTTTCATTCTCGGCAGATATAAAAAAATCCCCTTCTAATCAGTGGGATAGTGCTGTGTAACTGATGTAGAAGCTGTAATGTTGTTCATTAAGATGTGCTGTGAAGGCCCAAGGATACTTGAAAAGGAGGTCTAGTAAACACCATGAGATCATGGGAAGACTATTCACACAATCACATGATTAACTTGATTGGGTGTGTATATAATCAAATAATAACACAATTGGCTTGTCATAGCCAAGGCAGGCTAAAAGCAAGTCTATATAAGGTGTATGTTTCCCTTTGTTTGGTTAAGAAGTCCCTGGACTGTCGAGAGGCTGTCACCCCACTGTTGATTGAAGTGAACCTGGGTGTCGAGTGATTCATTTTGTCATTCTTCCCAACTGAAGACATTGAGGTTTCAACCACAGATCTGACAAAATGGATACATTTTCCCCTGTGATCAGTATTCTTGGCATTATCCATGATATCAACACACCAGAAATAATCTTATGGATCTTCCACATTACCCAAGAAAGTATCTTTTATTCCTTGATAGCATCTGTTTCTTTGGTGTTTGCAAGCTGGAGTAGTCAAGCTTTAGGCAATTGAAATCTCTAATTGCTTCTTTGGTAAACCACCTGAAAAAGGCTAATCTCATGGAAAAGAAACAAATAAGACCATTTGGCTCTTCCAGTCTGCTCTGCCATTCAACTTCAAAATTGCTGATCATCCTCTTCAATCCATTTTGTCCACATCATCTCCATAGCCTTTTACGTTATTGGCATTGGAAATTTGCCAAACTTTGCTTTTACAATATCTGACCATAGCTGATAATGTGTTGTTGGAAAAGCACAGCAGGTCAGGCAGCATCCAAGGAGCAGGAGAATTGACATTTCGGGCATGAGCCCTTCTTCCTGAAGTAGGGCTTATGCCTGAAACATCAATTCTCCTGCTCCTTGAATGCTGCCTGACCTGCTGCGCTTTTCCAACAACACATTATCAGCTCTGATCTCCAGCATCTGCAGTCCTCACTTTCTCCGAGAAGATTTTAACCTACTGCAAATCCTCTTACAAGGATGCCTTCCTTGAAGAAGCTCTCTTCCTCCCTCTGGAAGGATTTCAGTGAGTCCCTCTCTCCCTGCACACCCCAGGTCATCTCCTCTGCCCAGAAGCTCTTCAGCCACGTTCTCAAACAGACTCACTACCACAGCCACATCTCGTTCCTCAGCACCTGCCTACAGAACCGACTGACCCCGCACGGACTCCGGACTACGTTCAGACCAACAAAATTTGGACCCAACCAGGACAACCAGTATCTGCAACAAATCCAAAGCCTCCAGCAACAGACCTTCCTCCGGATCCTCCGCTCCACGCTTGCAGCCATGCGCCGCTACTGTCATTCCCTGCAGTCAGCCCTACACCAGCTCAGGACAACACTCTCACAGACTTGCAAAGGACCTCTACTCTCCTTCATCCACAGAAGAATCCATACACTAAACAAACAGTTCTTCCTAGCCATACCGGAAATTAAAGACAGTAAGTACCAAAAACTTTCATGTACTTACCCCCACACTCTGGGTTCCTCAACCATTCCAGAATCTTCCATCGGCCTCTGGAATCATTCAGGCGCCATTAACCACGCGGCCGCTGCAGCAACCGCCGCCACGAACCATGACGTCACTTCTACCCCCACTGACCATGCAGCCTCCGCGATCGACGCCCAGACAACCGCCTCCATGATTGCCAGGAAGACCATCGCCGACAGATACATGTCCTCCGCAGGGTCCACTACCACCGGGAACAACACCGTTCCTGCCGTTGCCGCAGCCACTTCTGCCCCCAGTGACATCACTCACCTGCACAACGACCACGCCGCATGCGTCTCCGCCCCCATGTCGATCTCCGTCCGCACGCCTCACTCCGCTCCCATGCCAATATCGGTCCACACGCCTAACCCCGCCCCCATGCCGATCTCGTTCACACACCTAACCCCGCCCCCACGCCGATCTCCGTCCCCACGCCGAACCCCATCCCCGCTCCGATCTCCGTCCCCACCCCGATTCCTGCCCCCATGCCTAACCCCGCCTCCACTCCCAGCTCCATCCCCACATCAGGTCCTAGCTCCCAGCCCTGCCGTATTTTCGCCATCCCTCCAGAACTACCCCTTTCTGATGATGAAAGATCAGTCCTCGGCAGAGGCCTCACCTTCATTCCCCTACGCTCTCGGATTAACGAGTTCAACACGCGGCGAGACATTGAATAATTCTTCCGCCGCCTTCGCCTCCGCGCCTACTTCTTCAACCAGGATTCTCGCCCACCCTCTGACGACCCCTTCTCCCACCTCCAACACACCCCATCCACCTGGACACCCCGTACTGGCCTCTTACCTGCCCTCGATCTCTTCATAGCCAACTGCCGCCGCAACATTAACTGCTTCAACCTCTCAACCCCTCTCACCCATTCCAATCTCTCACCCTCTCAACATGCAGCCCTTCACTCCCTCCCTTCCAACCCCAACCTCACTATCAAACCAGCAGACAAGGGAGGCACGGTGGTACTTTGGTGCACTGATCTTTACATCGCTGAGGCTAAAAACCAGCTCACGGACACCTTCTCCTACTGCCCCCTTGACCATGACCCCACCTCCTACCACCAAACCATCATCTCCCAGACCATCCATAACCTCATCACCTCAGGGGATCTCCCATCCACCGCCTCCAACCTCATAGTCCCACAACCCCGCACCGCCCGTTTCTACCTCCTGCCCAAAATCCACAAACCTGCATGCCCCGGACGACCCATTGTCTCAGCCATTCCTGAAGAAGGGCTTATGCCCGAAATGTCGATTCTCCTGCTCCTTGGATGCTGCCTGACCTGCTGCGCTTTTCCAACAACACATTATCAGCTCTGATCTCCAGCATCTGCAGTCCTCACTTTCTCCTAAATATCTGACCATAGCCAATTCTTTGTTGTTCCAAACTCTCGTCACCCTATGAGAAAACAAATTCTCTTCTCTTGGTCTGAAGTGGCTTCTTCCATTTTTTGAAATGGTGTTTGCTGGATATGGATTCCTCAGCCAGGGGAAACATCTTACCTGCATCTACCCTAAGTTTCCTGTTTATTTTTAGGTTCTGTATAGATCACCTCCCATTCCTTTAAACTCTAGAAAATACAAGCCCAGTTTTTACCAGTCTCTTTTGATAGGGCAGTTTTGTCATCCCAGGGACATATTTGCAAACCTGTTGTTGCACTCCCTCAATGACAAAAATATCTCTCCTCAGCTAAGGAACAAAGAACTACACATTGTACTCCAGCTTCCAAGATTCTACGTGATTGAAGCAAAACTTTACTATTCCTGAACTCCAATTCTTCTGAAGGCTAACATACAATCTGCCTCCTACGTGCCTGCTGCATAGGCATTTAGCATTCAATAACTTACTGTGAATACACGCAGGTAACTTTGTTAATCAAATTACCAGTGCATGGCATTCAGTATTGCTGGCTATTCAGGATTGGAGGTTTACTGCCATACCACACAAGAAGCAATGGACTGAGAGCCACCATTTCCCCATTGTGCCTGCTGTCTCACAGACACGCTGACAGACATCTGGTTAACAAATGGTCTGCAGTGTTGTCAGTTGCCAGCACTAAGAAATTTTTCAGTTCTCTTACATCAAAGCTAGTTTGCCTCAAAAAGCTCAGCATTTGGGGTCTGGTAAACCATCGCACTGCATTGTCACTGGGTTTCACTTGTAGTGTTTTCAGATGTCCCTTTGATTCCTTAAGTCTGGTAAACATTGTCACTATGTGATAAGGAGGAGAAAGTGAGGCCTGCAGATGCTGGAGATCAGAGCTGAAAATGTGTTGCTGGAAAAGCGCAGCAGGTCAGGCAGCATCCAAGGAACAGGAGAATTGATGTTTTGGGCATAAGCCCTTCTTCAGGATTCCTGAAGAAGGGCTTATGCCCGAAACGTCGATTCTCCTGTTCCTTGGATGCTGCCTGACCTGCTGCGCTTTTCCAGCAACACATTTTCAACTATGTGATAAGGTCAGGACTAAATCCCAGAGGTAAACATTGATAGCTCCTATAAATTAATCATATACAAAGGATGGTAAGGGGAAAAAATTTGCTGAAACATCATAGACGTGGGGCCCAATTCCATGTGTTCTGATATCACCATGAACTCACTCTGCATACACATGCTCAATAACTGTATTTTGAGTAAACAAATTGTTTACTCCAAAAAAGTCAATTAGCATTCTTAACTGCAAACAACCAGATATCTTTGAAACCATAGTACTTACTTCAAGATCAGTATCCGAAGTCATTTGAACTCCTTCGAGAATGCTCCAGTAGACATCAGTGCATAAAAAATGCTTTGACAATGATCTATCAGATGTCATAACTAGGTAGGATATCATGTTCAAAACTGAGAGACCAGAACATAGAGTCATAGAGCTGTACAGCATAGAAACTGACCCTTCGGTGCAACTTGTCCAAGAGGACCAGATATCCTAACTTAATCTAGCCCCATTTGCTACCATTTGGCCCATGTCCTTCTAAACTCTTCCTATTGATATACCCATTTGGATGCCTTTTAAATGTCACACATGTACCAGCCTCCACTATCTCCTCTTTCAGCTCATTCCATAAATACACTACCATTCTCAGCCACATTAGAGAGACTTAAACAATCCTTAGATAAACACTGGATGATTTTGGGATAGTATAGGGGGACAATTTTAGAATAGTTCACAGGTTGGCGCAACATCGAGGGCCAAGGGCCTGTCCTGCGCTGTATTGTTCTATGTTCTATCTATGTAAAGAAGTTGCCCTTAGGTACCTTTTAAATCTTTCCCCTCTCAATTTAACCCTCTTCCCTCCAGTTTTGGTGTCATCTGCAAACTTACTAACTGTACTGCCGATGTTGACACCCAAATCATTTATATAATTAATGAAAAGCAGTGGACTCAGACTGATCCTTGAGGCATACCACTGGTTACAGGCCTCCAAACTAAAAATCACCCCACCACCATTACCCTCTGTCTTCCACCTTCAAGCCGGTTCTGCATCCAAATGATTAGTTCTCCCTGTATTCCATGTGCTCTAATCGTGCTAACCAGTCTACCATGACGAACCTTGTCAAACGCCTTACTGAAGTCCATACAGATCACATCCACTGCTCTGGCCTTAATAATACACTTCGTTACTTCAAAAAAACTCAATCAAGTTAATATGACATGATTTTCCACACAGAAAGCCATGTTGATTATCCCAAATCAGTCCTTGTCTTTCCAAGTATCTATAAATCCTGCCACTCAGGATGCCCTCCAACAACTTGCCCACCCCTAATGTTAGGCTCATCAGTCTATTACTACCTGGTTTTTCCTTACCACCTTTCTGAAATAGTGGCATGACGTTTGCCAACCTCCAATCGTCCAGCACATCACCTGTGACTATTGATGATACAACAGTCTATAGACTGGATAGTCTTTTTATTATTTAGTAGACCCCTATATTTAAATTTATGCTCAGTTAATTTGTAATGGTTTTCTTTTATTCACACATCATCTGACAATAATTGATGACATTCTTGTTCTAAGTTAAATGATGGTTACTCACAAGTTTAGGCATAGCACCCATGATTTGGGAAGTATTGGACTACTTCTGTTTAATGTAGTTAGCAGGAAGATAGATTTCTTGCCAAAAGTACATTATCCAGCAAAATTGGAAATTAAACACTTGGCTGCATGATGTTAAAAGTCAGATTGGTTTTCCTTGAAGAAAGTTAACAAGGCCAGATTTTAGGATTACTAATCAGTAGAATGATAAACAAAAAGAGAAATTAACTGGCCTGAGCAGTTGTGAATGAGGGGTGTGAGAAGGAAGGATTTCAACTTTCATTTTCATTGTACACTTTCTAGCTACATCCATATTTAGATATTTCCTCATGCATGACACATAGGAGATTACAAATAGATACAGGAGCATCACTCACTTTGGCAGCTGGCAATTATTTGATGAGCAGAAAATATTTTAATGCTATTAAATTTGTGAAGCAAGAGGATAGGAGAACAAAAGTAAACTATGTTTTGAAGCCTCAATTTGGTTGATTTATTTGCACATGTGCACTGTGAAACTGACATTACATTAACTAAACAACCCAAAAGCCCTCAAATTATATTCAATAACCTGCTTTGTATTAATTTGATAAAGACTGAACCGGAATCCATTGCGATAAATGAATGCAATTTTATTTCATGAATCAGTTTGAAGGGTGGTTCTCGTTTCTCCTCACTTCCTGTTATACTGGTGCATCTTTTGGAACCGGGAATTATATACCAGGTAGACAAATTGTAAATCTGAACAGAATCACTTTATTTACAGTACTCACACCTTCACAGCCAGTTCCAGACTGAACCCAAGCTCTGCTCCTCCAGGTGACCGTCAAGCTCTCTTAAAGGAGTAGCATTCGCAACTACACACATAACACTTCCCAGAAAGACTGTACATTTGACAGTTCATGTGGATAACAATTAACATCCTCATCATTACCATATTTTTTCTTGCAGAAGTTTTAGGAAAATCCAGGAAGCTTGCACATACTAAAATACAAATATTCTGAAATGAACATTAATCTTAGGGAGCTTGTGCAAACCTAAAATTTTAACAGATGAATAGCACACATAGAAAACTCAGAGTCATAGAGGCCTACAGCACAGAAACAGGTCCTTTTACCCAAAGTGGTCCATGCTGCTCAAAATGCCCATCCACACTAACCCCATTTCCCTTCACTTGGCCCATATTCTTCTAAACCTCTCCTACCCATGTACTTGTCCAAATGCCTTTTAAATGTTGTTAATGTATCCATCTCAAATAGTTCCACAGTTTTTCTAAAATGTCTCAGGCAACTCCATACTTAATAAAACTTCATACCTCTGCTACTTCAGCAATTGTGGTGCGTAGTTCCTACATTCAACAAGTTTTTTTAAACTTGACCAGGCAAAATTCATAAGTGTGCCTATAATTAAAATTACTCAGTCTTAGCACAGTCTAAGAAATTGTTACGATCAGCACTGTGAAGATCGCATCACACCACTTACTATAAGTCCTTGACTCGAAACAGAGCTGAGAGATTGAAAAATTAGTGTACCTAGTGCCCTGGGTCCTCAGCTAAAACTGAAAGGAATTTCAAGACCAGAGATCAGAAGGCTCTCATCGAATCCTGTGGACTTTTGCCACGTAACTGCTTTTCTAAATTCTCTGGCTATTAACTCTATCCATGCTTCTTATTACCCTGTATACCTCAATCAGGTAACCTCTCTTCCTTCTTCTCTCCATAGAGAAAAGTCCGAGCTTAGTCAACCTGTCTTTGTAAGACGAACCCTCCAGTCCAGGCAGCATCCCTGGTAAACCTTCTTTGCACCTTCGCCAAAGCCTCTGCATCGTTCCTATAGTAAGGCGACCAGAACTGGACACAATATTCCAAATGTGGTCTCACCAGGATCTTGAAGAGCTGCAGCAAAACCTCACGGCTCTTAAACTCGATCACCCTGTTAATGAAATCCAAGACACCATATGCTTTCTTAACAACCCTATCAACTTGGGTGGTAATTTTGAGGGACCTATACACTTGAACACCAAGATCCCTCTGTTCCTCCACACTGCCAAGAATCCTAATTTAATCCTGTATTCAGCATTCAAGTTCAACCTTCCAAAATGCATCACTTTGCATTTATCCAGGTTGAACTCCATCTGCCATTTCTCAGCCCAGCTCTGCATCCTGTCTATGTTGTGTTGCAGCCTGCAATAGTTCTCCATACTATCAATGGCACCTCCAACATTTGTGTCATCTGCAAATTTACTAACCCAACCCTCAACCTCCTCATCCAAGTCATTTTTAAAATCTACAAAAAGCAGAGGCCCAAGAACAGAGCCCAATGGGACACTATTCACCGCTGACCTCCAGGCAGCTTACTTTCCATCTACAACCAGGTTCTGCCTTTTGTTAGCCAATCAATTCTAAATCTAGACAGCCAAATTTCCCTGTAACCCATACCTCCTGATTTTATGAATGAGCCTACCATGGAGAACCTTATCAAATGCCTTGCTGAAGTCCACATACACTGCATCCACTGCTCGACCTTCGTCGACCTGTCTTGTCACCTCCTCAAAGAACTCAATATGGTTTGTGAGGCTTGACCTGCCCTCACAAAGCCATGCTGACTGTCTTTAATCACTCTATGCTTTTCCAAATAGTCATAAATCCTATCCCTCAGAATTCTTACCAAAACCTTGCTGACCACAGACATAAGTCTGACTGGTCTGTAATTGCCAGGGATTTCCCTATTCCCCTTCTTGAAAAGAAGAACAACATTTGCCTCCCTCCACTCCTCTAGTATGACTCCTGTGGAGAGTGAGGAAGCAAAGATCTTCGGCAGTGGCTTAGCAACCTCGTTTCTCGCTTCCCAGAGCAGCCTGGGATAAATCTGGTCTGGCCATAGGGACTTATCAATCTTAATGTTTGCCAAAATTTCCAGCACATCAACTTCATCAATCTTGATCTGTTCAAGCCTATTTCTGAGCTCCTCAAAATTCTCATTCACAACAAGGTCCCTTTCCTTAGTGAAAACCAAAGCAAAAAACTCATTTAAAGCTTCCCCTATCTGCTCAGACTTCACGCACAAGTTCTCTACTCTATCCCTGATCGGTCCTACCTTCTCCCTGATCATTGTCTTATACATCATGTATGAGTAAAATGCCTTTGGGTTCTCTCTAATCCTTCTTGCCAAGCCTTTTTTTGTGCACCCTCCTGGCTCTCCTCAGTCCATTTCTGAGCACCTTTCTAGTAAACCTGTAATTGTTGAAAGCTGTGCTAGATCCTTGATTCCTTATTCCTTTTGATGAGAAGCTCCTCTGTTCTCGTCATCCAAGGGTCCTTAATCTTACCCTTTCTTACCTATCTCAGAGGGACAAATTTGTGCATCACTCACAACAACTGCTCCTTAAATAGTCTCCACATGTCTGCTGCGCCCTTTATGTGGAACAATTGCTCCCATTCTGTACTTCTCAACTCCTGTCTGATAGCATCATAATTTCCTTTTCCCCAGTTAAATATCTTCCCTTGGTAACTGCTCCTTTCCCTTCCCAAGGCTATGGTAAATGTGAGGCAGTTGTGGTCACTGTCACCAAAGTGTTCTCTCACCGCGAGATCTGACACCTGTCCTGGCTCATTGCCGAGCACCAAATCCAAAATGGCCTCTCCCCTCATTGGCCTGTCTCCATACTGAGTAAGGAAACCATCCTGAACACACCTGACAAGAATGGCTCCATCCAAACCATCTGAACTAAGGAGTTTCCAGTCCATATTGGGAAAGTTGAAGTCACCCATAACAACAACCCTGCTATATCTGCATTCTTCCAAAATCTGCCCGTCTGTGAGTTCTTCAATCTCCTTACTGCTTTTAGGGATTTGTAGAAACCCCCAATGAGGTGCCTGCTCCCTTACTGTTCCTAACTTTCACCCATACTGATTCAGTCAACAAACCTTCCTCAACAACCTTCATTTCTGTAATTGTGATGCACTCTCTGATTAGCAATGCTACACCACCTCCCCTTTTTTCACCCTCCCTGTTCTTTTTAAATGTTCTGAACACTGGAATATCTACAACAGATCTACATACCCAGATTTAGAGTTGGAGGTAAGGTATGGAATGATTGCAACAAGGTCACCTGAGTGAACCTCAGAATATGAGCTCCCTGATTGAGGCTGTTAACCTAATCCAATCAGGGAGCCTTGGCTGACTCAGATCTATGTGCAACAAATAGTGATTCCTTTTTATATACAGAAACCTAGTCAATTTTTCCCGTTCAACTGAGTTCATCAGACAATAAAATTGGATAATTTGTGAAGACCCCAAGATTACTAGAGTTCAAATATCAATGCATGTTCACAAGGGATCGGGTTCCAAGTGATCAATTCTGTTCAGTTAGGAACCAGCAGGAGGCTAATGGACACATTGGTACCAATGACATGGGAAGGGAAAAGGATAAGATTCTGAATGGAGAATATCGAAAGTTAGGCAGGAATTTTAAAAGGAGATCCTGAATGGTACTACTATCTAGATTACTCACAGGGCTACGAGCTAGTGAGGGTGGGAATAGGAGGACAGAGCAGATGAATGTGTGGCTGAAGAGCTGGTGTATGGGAGAAGAAGTCACATTTTTATATCATTGGAATTGCTTCTAGGGTAGAAGTGACCTGTACAAGAAGGATGGATTGCACTGGAATTGGAAGGGGATGAATTCACTGGCAGGGAGAGTTGCTGGAGCTGCTTGGGAGGACTTAAACAAGTAAGGAGCGGGGGTGGAAAACAGGTAGATACTGAGGGAAGGGATCAATCTGAGGATGGTACAGTTGAGAAAAGAAGCAGGCTTGTGGGCGGCATGGTGGCTCAGTGGTTAGCACTGCTGCCTCACAGTGCCAGGGACACGGGTTTAATTCTTCCCTCGGGCAACTCTCTGTGTGGAGTTTGCACATTCTCCCTGTGTCAGTGTGGGTTTCCTCAGGGTGCTTTTGTTTTCACCCAAAATCCAAAGATGTGCAAGTCAGGTGAATTGGCCATGCTAAATTTTCCATAGTGTTAGGTGCATTAGTTGGGGTAAATATAGGGGTAGGTGAATGGGCCCGGGTAGGTTACTCTTTGGAGAATCGGTGTGGACTTGTTGAGCCAAAGGGCCTGTTTCCATACTGTAGGGAATCTAATCTAAATGGTCAGGTGAGAACAAGATAGGACTGATAAATTAAACTGCATTTATTTCAATGCAAGAGGCCTAACAGGGAAGGCAGATGAATTCAGGGCATGGTTAGAAACATGAGACTGGGATATCATAGCAATTACACAAATGTGGCTCAATGTTCCAGGATACAAATGCTACAGGAAGAATAGAAAGGGAGGCAAGAGAGGAGGGGGATTGGCAGTTTTGATAAGGGATAGCTCCAGGCCCACAGCCACTTTCCCACTCTGGACCTCCACCTGACACTGCTACAGGCCCACAGCCGCTTCACACACTGGACCTCCATCTGACCCTGCTCTGGGCTCACAGCCACTTTTCCACACTGGACTTCCATCTGACCCTGCTCCAGGCCCACAACCACTTTCCCACATTGGACTTCCATCTGACACTGCTCCGGGCCCACAGCCACTTCACGCACTGGGCCTCCATCTAACACTGCTCCGGGCCCTACAGCGACTTCACGATGTGGACCTCCAGCCGACACTGCTCTGGGCTCTCAGTTACTTCCACGCACCAGGCTTCCAGTCGACACCGCTCGAGACTTACAGCCACATGCTCCCCATATGACATTGACTCTGCTATTTCTTTTTCCAGAACTCCAGAAGGTAAGTAAAAAATGACAAGAAGGAAAAGAGAAGAAAGAGCTTGAATTGCGGTGCAGCTACTTAAGTAAGTGAATGACTTACTGTCAATATCCTGTTTTTTCCCATTCTCTTGCACATCATTTCTACCCAAATTATGTTGGTAATAGAAACTCTCAAAGACTTCCAGCAGGTAGCAGAGTTGTCCTTGACAGAATAAAAAGAGACCATAAACGTCAGGTTGATTTCACTGACATATAGATTAGAAGTAGAATTTCCTATGAAAGCTAAGTAGGCAGAAATATTTGAAGGATTGCACAATGTTTTGGCTTAATGGATCTAAAGGAGGGATCAGATGCTTTGGATAGTGAAACATTGGAACCAGTTAATATTGAGTTATAATTAAAACAATTTGAGCATGAAGAAATGGTGAAAAAGCTGGACATGGAAGAAGATTTAACTATTACAGATCATGGAATAAATTGTTGGGACATAGCCAAGGGACGAAGGTGGAAGCTAAAACTTCATAACCTTCAAAAAGTAAAATGTATGTTGATTTTCTTGGCATAAAGAAAAAATTGAATTCAACAAATACAAGATTAAATCTACAGTTTTCGTGATGCTGCTTGGCAATTAAGTGCAAGTGTAGTAAGCTAGTAAAATTTCAGTTACACCTAAATAAAAAAGGCATAACTTTTTTTATTTAGCCTCAGGCTTGGAGGGCCGAAGGGCCTGTTCCTGGGCTGTCAATTTTCTTTGTTCTTTGTTTTTAAGGCATTTTACTAGAAAACTGAGAATAAAATATTATTTTCATCCATTAAATGATTTCTAACTTACTGCATTATTGAACGACCTTAATAATGCAGCATTTCCTAATGCACAGAATCAGTAACAGGAATGTTTTGGATTTCCATTTTAAGTGTAAGTGTGATCTCCATTGCAATTAATTTCTGATGAGTAATAATAGATGCTCAAGATTCACTACATTACTATTGCAAAACTCAGACTAATTTCCTGTTCCTAATTGGTAGCATAGTTTGCACAATTTGATACATTTTGCTTTGTAGGTGTGTAAATCAACTGCTAATCCTTTGAATGTTAAAATAGAGATTTACAATGTTATGAGAAATGTCATTTTACATCACTTAATGTATGTTCAAAATAAAGGCTTTCTTTATTTGTAGTAAAGGGAACATGCTGTGGGTAGGAAGTGGTTCAGGTAGGCCTTGCAGTAACCATTATTTCTTTATAAATATATGTATTTACTGTAATATTTAAGAAAAAGGTCAAGTATTGAATGTTGTTGGAACCCCTGTATTTTATTCTGTAGAAAGCGCAAGAATAATCCTTATGGGGGATCTATAAAAGGATGACAGCTCTGATGTGCATGCAATTGGTTTGAGGCTCCAGCAAATAGCTGTGGCAATGTTGTTACCATTGTAACCATAGAAATCTGCTCAGGACTTCCAATGTATCATATAGTTCCAAGGCAATAAGCAAAAACCCACAGATGAAGCAAAGGAATATAATGCTACTGGCAAAACCAACAACATCTTTATGTTGATTTCAGAATTGCAACTAACATTGCATTTTCTCCCTGCAAAAACTAATTTGTTAACTTCTGAATCAACCAATGTTAAAACTTATCCATAAGATTTTTCTAAATTCCTTAAATAAATGTTACATCAAAGAAACAAATCAAATTTGAGTTTGAAACAGAAATTGCTGAAATTACATGGCAAAAGAAATTTTCTTATGAAAACCTTCACTTGGAAATTGACTTAGCATGGGAGGTGGAATTAGATTCTCCAATAATATTTGCACAGTAGTTACATTCATGGTGTTAGCTTAAAGAAATCTGATTCTCAAATTGAAATTCTCATTATATTGTATTCAATATGGAGGAGAATTTCCTGGAATGACATGTCAAAATTGTAAGACAGAAAAGCAGTGAATGTATTGTCTCATACTCTCATATATTCTGAACATTCAATCAATTTCTTTTTAAAAAATCTGGATAGAAACTGGCAGAAAAATGTTTGCCTTTATGTGTCCTTCATTTCTATCTGATCTGTGTGTGAGAGATTGTATGTGTGAAGGTGTGGCTGAGATGTCTCATTTAATTCAGGGTTTGTGAGGATAAATAGACTTAATTTCTAAACTCACAAAACCTTGTTTTTGCATGATATTGTTTATTGGCTCACAGAATCCAGGGAATTACATAAGAAAGCAAGTAACACTTTCATCACAAAAAGTACTGATCACAAGTCCTAAGGAAACATAGATATATCTGCTCTGTGACAATCAACTAGCATTTTGACAATGGGACTGGCTTAGGATCAGTCAGATGGATATGATATACTGCCAAATATGCTGGTAGATAGGTGAGTAGCTACTGGTCAACATCTGACATCTTGGTGGAGGAGTAGGAAAAGTACAATGTCAGTTATCTGAACTTTCCTTTTCCAACAGCTCTATTTAGCTGTGTAGTGAAATCGTTGGAGGGCACACTAGACTACAACCATCTGGATCCCCATGATGAGGCACTATCTGAAAGGGTGCTTCTACATCTCACCTTTAGGATCCCAAGATCTTGTTCAATTATTTTCTTGAATTCAGCTCCTGTTCTCTTCCAGATCAGCTATAGATTTTCTCACAGACACCATTAGTTAGGTCCTCAGAATATACACCTGATTTCCAAGGAACCAATAATTCACACTCTGCAAGAATACAATAACCTACAGCCAGTTGTGCTATAACGTGTGTTTCCTTAGCTCTTATTATGACCAGGGATAGGAAGACAAACCAAATCACCCTTATTGTCACAGGATTCACAACATCATGAAATTAATATTCAATGACTCTCGAAATTGTCCAATTGTTTCCAACATTTCTTTATGATTAACAGATCTTGGTCCCCAAGTTTATGACAGATAAAAATTAACAAATTATTGTTAATACTGTAACTTTAGCAGGATAAAGCTAAGCAACAAGATAATCTAAGTAATACCTATGGTCTAAATCCAGCCTTCTGTGATCATATGTGGCCAATCACACGTAAAAAGATAGATAGACAGACAAAGTTAAGGGACAAATTAGAAAGAAAACAATTTTAATATGTCATATCAACCAATCAGATTCATATGATGGTGCCAGCCCTTTATCCAGTCCTTGGATACTGAGCAGTTCACAGGCACATATATGTCCATAAGTATTTACTTATTTCTGATAAACTGATATTCTTTTCTCAGATTTTCAATAATTCTTTAACTGGAAATAAAACTAGGGAGAATAAAACATAGAACAGCCAGTCCAAAACTGACATTACACCTGCCAACATCTAGTCAGAACAATTTTCTCTTTTGTAAAAATCAATATTCTTTCTGGTTGGCTGGTTAGCATCAGTATTCCCTTGATTGACCAACTCAGGATCCAATCAGCTATCAGCCCTGAATAAAGCAATACTCGCTTGACAAAATATTTAACATATTCCTTAGATTAGTAATTACCTTTGAACCCAGTCACCAGCAGCAGATATCTGGGCTCATTTTCTTCTCTTTTAAAAAGATTGCCTTTACTCAAAGTTAAAGTTCCCCAACAAAATTTACTACATAATCTAACAGGTTGGCATTGGAATACGGAAAAGAAAAGATACATGAAGACCATCTTGAGATTAATAGGGGAAACACAAAATATCCAAAGTCCCACCAAGATGCTGCAAGATCCCACATGCGGCAGAAGGAAGTTGGAACACAGAACTGAAGAACAAGTGAGCAAGGCTTGAAGCTATGAGCAGTGATGAAGTGACAACAGAGGCAGGAGGACATCCAGGGTTCAAAAGAAACATGGAATCCACACTACCACATCCATAATCTATCCAGCCATTGATTAATCCAGCTATTGCAAAATGGAAACTTGGAAAAAAAATGTTCACCAGGTACAGAACTAATTCAGGTTTGGATAAGAAAGACCAGGACTGCACATTATCTGCTGTGGTGTTCACGACTATGAATGACACATTGGTAAGACAGAAGCTTTGTAAAACTTCCTGATTTGTGTAAAGAGTTAAAATGAGCATTCAGTTCATTTCATACCATTCTTCAAAATTTAATTATCAGCAAAGTTAAATAGATCAAAAACAAGGACAGGTGAAAGCATGGATTTGTTTATTTATGATCTCTATAGACTGGCAGCGCTTATGAAAATGAAACAAAATAGTTGACTTGGAACTGATTTGTTGTCAGGACTGTGTATGAAACATTATTGGACCACTTACAGGCTATTGACAATTTGAAAACAGTTCAAAATATTAGACAAGTTAAACGTAAGAAACAAAATTGGTTATTCATGCACGAAAAAGCAAATGTTCATGGAAGAACAGACATCAAGATGGTCTTCATGTATCTTTTCTTTTCCGTATTCCAATGCCAACCTGTTAGATTATGTAGTAAATTTTGTTGGGGATCTTTAACTTTGAGTAAAGGCAATCTTTTTAATTACTTTCTTTTCCATCACGTCTGTGGAGGATGGATTTATTCATGTGCAAAAAAAAAACTCCTTCATTATAGTTATTGTTTACTATTCAAGATTGATTGCTTTTCAGACTGGAGGCCTGTGATCAGCAGTGTGCCATAAAGATTGGTGCTGGGTCCACTGTTTTTTGTCATTTATATAAATGATTTTGATGTGAAAATAGTTAGTAAGTTTGCAGATGACACTAAAACTGATACTGTAATGGACAACGAAGAAGGTTCCCTCAGAGTACAAGGGGACCTTGCTCAGATGAGCAAATGGACCAAGGAATGGCAGATGGAGTTCAATTTACATAAATGTGAGGTGCTGCATTTTAGTAGGGATAATCAGGGTAGGACTTATACACTTATTGGCAAGGTGCTGCTTAATGTTTCCAAACAAAGAGACCTTGGGTTTGCAGGTTCATAGTTCCTTGAAAGCAGAGTCACTGCTATACAGGGTAGTGAAGAATCTATTTGGTAAGATTGCCTTTACTCAGTGCACTGAGTATGAGAATTGGGAGGTAATGTTGCGGCTGTAAAGGACATTGGTTAAGCCACTTTTTGGAATACAGTATACAATTCTGGTCTCTCTGCTATGGGAAAAATGTTAATAAACTTGAACGTGTTCAGAAAGATTTAGAAGCATACTGCCAGGGTTGGACAGCTTGAGCTATAGGCAAAGCCTGAATAGGCTGAGAATATTTTCCCTGGAGCATGGGATGTAGAGGGTGACCTTTTGGAGTTTATAAAATCATGAGCAGTATGAATAGGGTGAATATGCAAGGACCTTTCTCCAGGGTAGGGGAGTCCAAAGCTGGAGGGAATAGGTTTCAAGTGAGAGGGGAAAGATTTAAAAGGGATCTAAGAGGCAACATTTTCACTCAGAAGATGATGCATGTGTGAATGAGCTGCCACAGGAGGTGGTGGAAGTTGGTACAATTACAACATTTAAAGGCATCTGGTTGGGTATACGAACATGAAGGGTTCAGGGGATATGGGCCAAATATTGGCAAATAGAACCAGATTCATTTTGGATATCTGGTCAGCATGGACAACCTGGACTGAACGGTCTGTTTCCATGCTGTACAATTTTTTGACCGTAAGTCAACAACTTCCATTTTATTACATAGTTATCCGATATGAATGTCAAACCTAAGATTTCATGAACAACCACGAGAGAGTAAGATACGGAGAGGAAAAAAAATGTGCAGCTAGGCTTAAATTCAAAAACAGACTCACAGCATGCAAGTTACCAGGGTTAAAGCCCAGCAGGAGAGTATGGCTTAGATACAAACACAAAAGGAACAATTTTTGAAAAAAATAACACAACAGAACTTGCACATGATTGAAACAGACGGTATCATAAAATGAAACGGTGATGTTTAATACTGTTAAATAGAAGGCCGACAGAAGCTTAGATTTACCAAACAGAAGAAGAAAACTTTGCAATAACCTCTACAGCCACCTGAGAGAAGAACACTTGAATCAAGGGATGAGACAATCAAGGATATGCTCAATTTAAAAATAGATTCAGAATCACAGCAGGGTGACGAAGATAGATAGAATATGAACAGGATAGTGAGAAAGTCTTGGGTGGTGGAGGGTAAGGAGATTAACATCAAAAACACACATGAAGATGATGTAACAATGCTGTCAGAGTCACATGAGTAAATACAGAAATCTGGAAATGAGCAGAAATAAATCTTTTCCTGAAAATAAAGAGTTCTGGGCCATTAGCTCCAACAGTAGATTTTTTAGAAAGTAAAGACTCCAGAAAAACCTGACGACACAAAAAAGAGATATTAATTAATGGTAATCCTATTTGTGTGCACAGAAATGTCTCTTTTTGGACGGGGGTAGGTGCCAAAATGCCTGGCAAGGAGAGATTGGAACAAAGTCAACTATCTGAAGATTTGCAGGTACAATTGATGGACTGATATCAAATTTCCTCCATTATATATTTTCAATTCCTTCATACATTAATGTTGAAAATGTTTTATTCTCAGTAATTAATGCAGTATTATTTCCTGAATTTTTTTTTACATTAGATTGCTTAGTGTGGAAACAGGCCCTTCGGCCCAACAAGTCCACACTGACCTGCTGAAGCGCAACCCACCCAGACCCATTCCCCCCTTCACCTAACACTACAGGCAATTTAACTTGGCCAATTCACCTAACCTGCACATTTTTGGACTGTGGGAGGAAACCCACACAGACACGGGGAGAATGTGCAAACTCCATGCAGAGAGTCGCCTGAGGCAGGAATTGAACCCAGGTCTCTAGCGCTGTGAGGCAGCAGTGCTAACCACTGTGCCACCATGCTGCCTATATTAGCTAACATTGAAAACAAATAAATTGTTTCCTCGAAAATTGTATTTAACACAACATGTTTAAGGGTATATTTACATTAATATTTCAAATTAGAAATTACTGCTATTTGCAGAAATTTGCATAATAAAATCATCTCTTTTCATCTAAACATTTAGGAATTAAGATGAATTAAAAGGAATTAAAATGAAAGGAAGGAAAAGATTCCAAGACACTAAATATGAAACACAGGATGGGGAGGCTATAATACTCTGCAGAAAATAATTAACTAGCCAACTGATTAAGAACATGAAAATGCATAATTTAATGCTAGATGATTAACTGATAAAATTCAATGCTGAATGCTCTTTACTGTGAATAGCAGAGGATCTGTACCTCAACAGCACTGATGTATTTACTGACTCTGAGTAAATTTAAAATAACTCCACTGGCCAAATTGAATGTGAGCATTGTTAGAGTGATAGAGGTTTATAGCATGGAAACAGATTCCTTGACCCAACTTGCCCATGCCTCCCAGTTTTCACAATTAAACTGGGCCCATTTGCCTGCATTTAGTCCATATCCCTCTACACCTATCCCAACCATGTAGTTGTCCAAATGTTTCTTAAATTATGAAATTGTACTCATCTCCACCTCTACCTCTGGCAGCGCATTCCAGACTCTCATAGGCAATGCCTATTGCCCTCATCTACTTCCTTGGTCACACCTACAAACTTCAATCAAATTCTTGAGAGACAATTTCCAATGCACAAAGACATGCAGACTATCATAAATGAGTTGTTGCCTCTCCAAATGCCTGTATATCCTGCTCTCAAATTCCCCTCTGACAACTTACCTACCACAGATGTTAGGCTTTCAGATGTTAGGTTCCCAAGCATTTCCCTGCAACCTTTCTTAAGTAATGGCACAACTTTGGCCACCTTTCAATTTTCAGGCTCTTGGCTTGTGGCTGTCGATGACAAAAATATCTCCACCAGGGACTCCTCAATTTCCTCCCTAGCTTATCATAAAGTCCTGGGATACACTTCATCAGGTCCTTGGGATTTAGCTACCTTAATGCATTTTAATATTTCCAATACTTCCTCTTTTATAATGTGGACTCTCTTCAAGACATCACTATTTATTTCCTCAAGTTCACTAGCATCCATACCTTCCCTGATGGTAAATGCTGATGAGAAATATTCATTTAAGACCTCACCCATCTCTTGTGGCTCCGCACACAGACGACTTTCTTGAACTTTAAGAGGCCTCATTATCTCCCTTCTTGCTTAAGTAGAATCTATTTGGATTCTCATTTACCTCATCTGCCAATGCAATCTTGACTCCCCTTTTAACCCTCCTGATTTCTCTTTTAAGGGTACTCTGACACTCTCTTTACTCCTCAAGAAATTCACTTGATCGCAGCTGCCTATACTTGTCATATGCCACTCTTCTTTTTCTTGACCAAGGCCTCAATAATTCTAGTCATCCAGGTCTCCCTACACCTGCCAGCTTTTCTCTTCACTCGAACACGAACGTGCTGGTCCTGAACCCTCATAAACTCACTTTTGAATGCCTCCCATATAACAGAAGTCAATTTGCTTGAGAACAGCCTCCCCCAATCAACTTTTTGAAAGTTTCTGCCTAAGACCACCAAAAATTGGCCTTGCCTCAATTTAGAACTTTAAATTGTGGACCAAAACTACCTTTTTCCACAGTTATTTTAAACCTAATGAAATTAGGGTCACTGGTCCTAAAGTGCATCTCCACTAACACTTCTGTCACTTGCCCTGCCTTATCTTCCAAGCGGAGGTCAGGTTTTGCCCCTTCTCTAGTAGGGCCACTTACATGCTGTATGATAAATTCTTCATGAATACACTTAACAATTTTTTTCTTCACCCAAACCCTTAAAACTATAGCAGTCTCTGTCGATGTTAGGAAAGTTAAAATCCTTAACTGTTACAACCCTATTGTTTTGGAGCTGTGATCTCCTGAGATATTTGCTCCTCAATCTCCTGCTGACTATTGGGGGGCCTGTGGTACAATGTTATCAAAGTGATCACCTCTTTTGTAGCTGTTGCTGTAGAGTGCAGGATTTGTAGCTGTTGCTGCAGCTAAAACAGTGTGGGCAGCAAACAAACTATGTCAAATTCATAGAATAGTAACAGAAATATATTTGACTTTGCGTAAAGAATGCTGTTATCTACCCATCAGTTGCCAGGATCCTCAATCTCACTCCAAATTTGAGATGGAGTCACTTGTTCAAAAAAGCAAAGCAATTTTGCTCTACAGTGCATTTTTCATGATAAAGCAGAGGTCTACAGTGTATTGACTTATCGTAATGTGTTCATTCTTCTGCTTATATTGAAACAAATATATTTATGAGCTAATTGAAAAATACAATGAAAACTCAATTAGTTGGGATTGATTTTCAAACATTACAGTTCTTACAGTTCAGGGAAAATTGTTTTGAAACGTAAAGGAAGTTCATATCAAAAGGTAAGCAGTTTAAAAAACAACTGAAATCTCTTTAATTTTAATACTGTTTACATACTCCTATTGAAGTTGCACAGTAATATATTCATGAAGAGTCATGCAGAAGATTTCTGAAACAATAATAATCAGTCATAATAGACTTTGAATATTAGATAAAATTCAATCCAAACATCTAAAAATTTTACATCATAATGAGGAATTAATCCAGAGCAAATCTGCAAAAAGAGAGAATATATCTCTATACACCATGTTATCACCTGTATTTAACTTCTCAACATACCTTTGATCTATTTCCTGCAGTCTCTATGTGTGAACATCACAATCCTTTTGATTGATCATAAAACCAATAGTTTGGAATAAACCAATGTTTGGAATAAACTAATGTTAGTGGGCGGCACGTTGTCACAGTGGTTAGCACTGCTGCCTCACAGCGCCAGAGACCCGGGTTCAATTCCCGCCTCAGGCGACTGACTGTGTGGAGTTTCCACCTTCTCCCCGTGTCTGCGTGGGTTTCCTCCGGGTGCTCCGGTTTCCTCCCACAGTCCAAAAATGTGCAGGTCAGGTGAATTGGCCATGCTAAATTGCCCGTAGTGTTAGGTACAGGGGTAAATGTAGGGGAATGGGTTTGGGTGGGTTGCGCTTCGGCGGGTCGGTGTGGACTTGTTGGGCCGAAGGGCCTGTTTCCACACTGTAAGTAATCTAATCTAATCTAATCTAATCTAATCTAATCAATGTAATGATGGCTGGTAACAACTTTTCAGCAACAATAAGTTGATCATTGTGAATTATTATCTTCTATGGTTTTGTTTTAAACCATGTTCAAAGGAATTCGTGATCTTTTGTAAAACTTTACCTGAACTTGCATTCAATCCATTGTCTCAAATATACATTCACACTCCACTGCACAGGGGCAATTTGTCTAGTTATATCTAGCAAAACTCACAGTCTAGATTAGAGTGGTGCTGGAAAAGCACAGCAGGTCAGGCAGCATCTGAGGAACAGTAAAATCGACGTTTCGGGCAAAAGCGCTTCATCAGGAGCACCCAGAAATGTCAATTTTCCTGCTCCTCGGATGCTGTGCTTTTCCAGCACCACTCTAATCTAGACTCTGGTTTACAGCATTAGCAATCCTTGTTTTTACTTACCAAAACTCACAACCTATTGCACCCTGAAGAGCGAGGTAAACAGATGCATCAGAACATAATGACCTAGAAGTTCCCACCAAATCACGCATGCCATGTTGACTTGGATTTATACCAGCATTCCTTTATTTTGCTCGCGCCAACATCCTGGAGCTGCGCTGTAGGTGTACCTATATCACATGGACTGCAACAGATGTAGAGGGCAACCTACCACTTCCTTCACAAGATCCATTAGGGATGGGGAACAAATACGAGCCCTGGAAGTGATACCTATGATTGCACCATCGCTTAGATGCCAGACCAGAAAAGCCATGTACTTTCAGACAGGTAGATGACCTCATGACATGGGACATTTGTATATAAAGACGCTCAGCTTACTTTCAGTAACAGCTGCAGTCATAGACATATAATTCTGTAACTGCTGTAATTATAGAATTGAGATGATGTATAGCTGAAAATTTATAGCAGATAAAATCATATCAAAACATTTGGCAGTGCTATGTTATGTAGAAACCACATCATTACACCAGTGCGTTGGTGCTGAAAAATGGCAATTGTAAAGACTTTTCCAAACCACTACTAACGCTCTTTGAGAGCTCTGTCTGTCTTTAATTTCCTCAACCTTACATATGCTTTCTTTTTCTTTTTGATTAAGCTCACAATTTCTCTTGTTATACAAAGTTCCTGAATCTTGCCATCCTTATCCTTCATTTTCATGGGAACACATTGACCCTGAACTCTAATCAACTGGCCTTTCAAAGATTCCCACATGACTGATGTGGATTCACCTTCAAACAGCGACTGCCAATCTACACTCCCCAGTTCCTACTAATATTGTTGTAGTTAGCCTTCCTCCAATTCACTACTTTCACCCAAGGACTCCACTTATCTGTATCCATAAGTAAGTTGAAGCTTACAAAATTATGGTCATTTTTCTCCAAATGCACCATTGATCACTAGCCAGGCTCCTTCCCCAATAGCAGATCTTGTATGACCCCTTTTTTTATCCAGACAAAAAAGGGGTCATACAAGATCTGCTATATTATTATATTATTTCAAGAAACTCTCCTAGATTTAATAAATCTGTTCCCCCTTCCCCCTCAGTTAAACTCTTGGCATTAAGGGTCAAGTTGGGGAAGTCAAAATCACCCTCCACTACAATCTTATTGTTTTCAATTTTTCATAATCTGTTCTACTGTCCCCACACAATACTGTGGGTGCTGCAAATGTGTGCTAAATAGGGAAAATTCTGGAGAAACTCTGCAGGACTGACATCATCTGAGATGAGAGAAACAGAGTGAACAGTTCTCCTGAAATGTCATATCACACTTGAAATTTTAACTGTTTCCCTCCATAGATACTGTCAGACATAAGTTTCTTTAACAGATGGCAATTTAGGTAAAATTTTTGGTTGGATTTGAGATTATTGAAATGATTTATTTTGAAGGTTTTAAATTCGGAAACCCCAAATTACGATTACACTGAAGTATCGTTTCAGAGTCATCAGCTCATATTGTGTGGGGTCCAAAAAATTGTATAAGATTGACGATGTCTTTTGCATTTCTTTTTGTTTTCTTTTATTTTACTTACGTCTTTTTAAAGAGCTTGGTTCCGACATTGGTTGCAAGTGAGCTCAGTGCAGACTCAAGGAAGCCCAGCGTACACACGTGACACCAGCTTCGGAGAGAGGGGGGGAACGAGGTTGGGTCCCTGGCGACTTCTGCACCGACGAAGTGGTCCTATTGCTGATTCACGGCTGCTGCAGCGGGTTCCTCCTGGGTTTCCTTTCATAACCTGGAGTGCAATCTAACCTTCTCTGGTGATTTAACCACATTCAAGGATGTAAGTCTCTCCAATGCTTCCTCTTCCATCATGTTATTAAACCTAATACTTCACATTTCTTTTTAATTGCAATGTCTGCATCATTTCACTTTATGAAGACAGAGGCAATTTATTCATTAAGAATCATGCTCACATCCTCATCTTGGATTATCTTGTATATCTCTGAGATGTCCTCCCTTTTCTTTATTTATCTTCTTGCTCTCAATGTACAATTTTGTGTAATGACTGGTCGCCATCAGACTTGGTGTTTTCTGCTCTTACTTCTATTTTTTTTTCAAACAAAAGTGCAAGATCTGCAATGTTCTCCTTTGGTGACAGAAATGGCATGTCTTCAATGAAATCTGGTTTTCTGCGAAAGAGTCAATTGTATCTCTTAAAACTGATAAAACAAATAATGTCCAAAGCTTTACATGAAGCTCTGTTTAATTAGTTCCCATGATGTTGATTGGTAATGACATACAGGGTATAATTAATCTCTGTCTCAATGCATACAAGTATAGCTAACATCTAGCTTTAAGGCTTATTCTGCTTTCTGGTATCCATTAAAATGTATTGGAAAATATTAGGGCTACCCATGAATGAAGCAATATAAAATAGCTGAAAGTGGCTGTTGGCTGACTGAAAATGGCTGGGGAAGAATTTTAGCTGAAGCAGCAACTTCCATAGTCTGATATGTAAAGTTAAATTATAAGCTCGAGTAATTGTAACCTTCATGGAAGGACTATATCCAAGGTAACAAGATTAAGCAAGTACAAAATCCCTCCATACCAGGCTGGTGCAAAGTCCAGTATTTATCATGGGATAGAAGGCAAGGGTTTGAACTCCATTAGTTAAATTGTAACCACTTGTCATATGTTAAAAAAATTAAGTATACAGTATGAAGTGATTTAACTGTATTCTTGTGGACATCCTTTTTAAAGCAGATAAAATAATTCCCCTTCCTGTCAGCAAGGGACGGCAGTATATGTCAGAGCTAAGCCTGGAATGTGGTTGATTAAGATGGATAGGTTGAGGGATAATTGATAAGGAGGTCTGGTAAACCTCATGAGATCATGGGAAGAACCAGCTGTCCATGGACTGATCACGTAATTATATGACTAACCTGATTTAGTGGTGCATATAATCAATTAATAACATGATTGGCTAAAAGCAAATGTATATAATGTGTATGTTTCCCTTTGTTTGGTTGGGAAGTACTGGACTGTCTAGAGGCTCTGTCCCCAATGGTGTAAAACATTAAATTCTTCATTGCTGGAAGTGGTCCTGGGTGTTGTTATGGACCAGATCAAACCCCCTCAAAATATATTCAGAAGGATTAGTTAGACCCTAACTTTTTCGCATCTTAAAGGTAAGTGTACTGTGTTGCAGTTCAAATGCAATTTAACTGGTGAAACAACTATATTTGAAGCAAAATTTTATTAATACACTACTGTTAAAATGCAGCAAAAGAATAAAATAAATAAAATATTTAGCTTAGCTGTAACTCTATTGAAATGCTGAACAAACTATTTTACACAGTAACTACTATTAATTAACTGTTCTAATATAGTAACATCCCACAAGCACACTCTTGGCAAAAGGCAAAATTCAGTAAAATAGATTGACAGGCAATTCTCCAGTCCATGAGGAAAAACATCAACAGAAAACTCTGACAGAGAGAGAGTACCGGGGGAGATACATTGCAGCTTCTAAATCCTGCATCAAGACTCCAGCAGCTACTGAAAACCATAACTAAAAGTCCTGGTTCTGTGGAGGCTTACTTCATCCATTCAGGCTGGTTCCAGTATTCCTACTTCCAAAAAAAAACTTCACAAGCTGTTTAACTTATCAGCTTTCAACAAATAGTGAGATCCCTCTGACATAAAACCTCTTTTAAAAAAAAAAAGACAGGATAATCTGCACCTCTTAAAGCCATGGCATCATCACATTGTCAAGTGATTTGTTTAGTCATTCTTTCCAACAGAAGACCTTGAAGTTTCAACCACTGATCTGACAAAATGGATACACTCTCCCTGTATTCAGTATGCAATGACTTTCCTTAACATTAACCATGATATCAACATACCAGAAATCATCTTATGGATTTATCATGTTCGCCAAGAAAATTTCTTTTTGTCCTTGATAGCATCTATTTCTTTGACATTTGCAAGCTAGAATAGTCAATTTTTAAACTTTACTCAGATTGAAATCTTTGATTGCTGTTTTGGTAAACTACCTGAAAATGGCTATTCTTATGGAAAAGAAAAGATTAGAACAATTTGGATTTATGAAGGGGAAATCATGTTTGAGAAATCTGTTGAAATTTTATGAAGATGTAACTCGTATAGTTAACAAGGGGGAGCCAGTCAATGTGGTATGTTTTGACTTTCAGAAAGCATTTGATAAAGTCCTGCATAAGAGATTATTGGGCAAGATTAAAGCGCATGGGATTGGGAGATGGACAGAAAACAGGTTGGCAGAGAGGAAAGAAAGAGGAGGAATTAATGGGTCCTTTTCAAGCTGGCAGGCAGTAACTAGTGTGTGCCACAGGGATCAGTGCTGGGACCCCAGCTATTCACAATGTATAAGATTGATTTGGATGAAGGTACAAAATGTAACACCTCTATGTTTGTAGATGATACAGGTTGGATGGGAGGGTGAACTGTGACAAGGATGCAGAGTTGCTTCAGCATGACCTGGACAGATTGTGTGATGGGCAAATCAATGGCAGATGCACTATAATTTGGATAAATACGAGAATACTCACTTTGGAAGCAAAAGCAAGAAGCCAGATTACGACCTGAATGGCTGTAAATTAGGAGAGGGGAGTGTGCAGCGTGACATGGGTATCCTTGTGTAGCAGTGGCTGAAGGTGAGCATGCAGGTGCAGCAGGTGGTTAAGAAGGCAAATGGTACGTTGGCCTTCATTGTGAGGGATTTCGAGTTCAGGACCAGGGATGTGTTGTTGCAGTTATACATGGCTTTGGTAAGGCCACACCAAGAAAGTTGTGTGCAGGTTTGGTGTTCTTTTCTGAGGAAGGATGCTCTTGTTCTCGAGAGATTGCAGAAAAGGTTTACCAGGCTGATTCCAGGGATGGTGGGACTGACATATGAGGAGACATTGACTAGGTTAGGATTGTTTTCGCTGGAGTTCAGACATGTGGAATCTCATAGAGACTTGTCAAATTCTAACAGGACTACATGGGGTAACGCAGGAGTGATGTTCCTGATACTGGGTTCATCCAGAAATAGGGGTCACAGTTTGAGGATTCAGAGTGGACCATTTAGGATGGAGATGAAGAGATGTTTCTTCCTCCAAAGAGTGGAGGGCCTGTGGAATTTATTGCCACAGGAAGTAGTTGATGGCAAAACTTTGAGTGCATTCAAGAGGCAGCTAGATATTGCACTTGGGGCAAGTGGGACCAATGATTATGGAGAAAGCAGGATTAGGCTACTGAGTTGGATGATCAGCCATGATCGTGATGAATAGTGGAGCAGGCTTGAAGGACTGAATGGCTTCCTCCTGCTCCTATCTTCTATGTTTCTATATTTCTAGGCTGCTCAGACATTTAATGTCATCATTACTGATCATCCTCTTCAATACATTTTGTCTGCATCACCCCATACCCCTTGACATTGTTAGCATTTAGAAATCTACCAAATATGACTTTGATAGTACTTGAATAAACACAATTCTTTGTTGTAGAGAATTACAAAGGCACATGACTCTCTTTGAAATAAAGTCTCTTCTCTTGTTCATAAGTGGCTTTCTCCTTATTTTGAAATTGTGTTCCCTGGATCTGGATTCCTCAATCAAGGGAAACATCTTACTAGCAACTACCCTATCGGTTTTTAGGTTCCAAATAGATCACCTCCCATTCTTCTAAACTGGAGAAAAAACAACCCCAGTTTTTCCAGTGGGACATATTTGCTAATCTGTTGTTGCACTCCCTCAATGACAAAAATATCTGTCCTCAGCTAAGGAAACAAAGAACTGCACACTGTACTCCAGCTTCCAAGATTCTACGTGATTAAAGCAAAACTTTACTATTCCTGAACTCCAAGTCTTCTGTAATGAAGGCTAACATACAATCCGCCTCCTATTGGCCTGCTGTATCGGCATTTTGCATTCAATGACTTACTGTCAAGACACTCGGGTCACTTTGTTAATCAAATTACATGATGCATGGCATTCAGTATTGCTGACTATGCAGGATTAGCACTGAGGTGGAAGTTTACTGTAATAACAAACAAGAAGCAATGGCCGGGGTGCCACTGTTTCCCCCATTGTGCCTGCTGTCTCACTGGCTCGCTGACTGACTTCTGATTTAGAAACGGTCTGCATTGCTGTCAATTACAAACATGTTCTGTTCTCTTAGATCAAAAGTCAGTTTGCCTTGCAAAGTTCAGCCTTTGGGGTCTGGCAAATCAAAGCACTGTACTGCCACTGGCTTCACTTCTCATGCTTTTTGACATTTGCCTTTGATTCTGGTAAACATTGCCATCATGTAGCAAGGTCAGGACCACACCCCTGGAATAAACTTTAACTGCACTTATAAACTAATCATATGCAAAGGATGGTAAGGAAAACATATTTTGGAACTAACATACCCTTAGTGTTTAATTCCATGTGTTCAGATCACTCTGATGTCGCTCCAACAGGAAATGCTGATCAGCTATTTCTTTGAGTAAACATAGTTGACTGTTTACTCCAAAAAAGCCTCAAAGACAGTAAGATGAAGTTGAGAAAGGTCATTGAACACAGCATACATTGTGTGACGTAATTTTCATCAACAGCAAACAATACTGGAGGGAGGTCAATGTAATGTACACACCCTCTTTTTGGATAATAAAGCTCAGTTATTTGAACTGTTACCTTTCATAACTGCAAGAAACTAGAGATGGAGTCATCGATGAAATCCCTCTCCTCATTTCACGATCGGTATTTGAAGTCATTTCAACTCTTTTTAGAACGCTCCACTGAACATCAGTGCATGAAAAAATTCTTTGACAATGATCTACCAGATATCATAAACAGGTAAGATGACACGCTCAAACCTGAGAGATTAGAACAGACTATGAACTGGATTGTCTTTTTATTATTCAGTAGGTACTTATCCTTAAATTTATGTTCATTACTTTGTAATGCTTTTTCTAAATTCACACATCATCTTGCAATAGTTGGTGATATGCTTGTTCAAAATATTAAGATGATGGCTCACAAATTCAGGCATAGAGATTGGAAGTATCAGGACTACTCCCCTTTAATAGAGCAGGCAGTAAGACAGAGAAATTTCTTGCCAAAAGTATATTATCCAGCAAAATTGGAAACTAAAACACTTGGCTGCATGATGCTAAAAGTCAGATTGGTTTGCCTTTAAGCAAGTTGAAAAAATCAGGCCTTCGGATTGCCAGTCAGCAGAAGAATAAATAAAAAGAGAAATTTACTGACCTGAATGTGGAACCTGAGGCGTTATGAATGAGGGGTGCGAGAAGGAAGGATTTCAATCTTCATTTTAATCATACACTTTCTAGCCACATTCATATTTGGATATTTGCTCACCCATAAGACAAAGGAGCTTATCCATATTTATAGGAGATTGGACAATTTGGCTACTGGCAATTATTTTGTGAGTAGAAAATTTGTGAAGCTATAGTATAGGAGAAGAAAGGTAATCTACATTCTGTAATAGCCATATTCTGACCTTGACGTTGTTTAAGAAAGTTTGTACGGCAAAACCAGGGAACAATAGATCTTTGAGTCTCACTTTGGTTGTGAGTAACTTGCTGGAGTGATTATAAAAGATAGGATTTATGGTCACTTAGAGGCAAAAATTGAGCAGGAATCATCAGCATGGTTTTGTGTGAGGAAAATCATGTCTCTCAAACTTGATTGAATTTTTTTGAGGAAGTAATCAAAAAGATTGATGATGGTACAGTTGTTTATTTGGATCTTAGTAAAGCCTTTGACAAGGTTCCGCATGATAGGCTATTCAGGAAAGTTAGGCCACGTGGGATTCGGGTGAGCTTGCCAATTGGATACATAATTGACTTAACAGCAGGAGACAGAGAGTAATGATGGAGGGTTGCTTTCCAGACTGGAGGCATGTAACCGACTTTGTTCAACAGCGATTGGTTGTGTTCCTCTTTTGTTTGTCATTTATATAAATGGCTTGGATGGGAACATGGAAGGCATGGTTAGGAGGTTTGTGGATGACACCAAAATTGGTGGCATAGTAGATAGTGAAGGTTTTTGTTTATGATTACAAAGAGATCTTGATCAAATGGGACAATAGGCTCAAAAATGGCAGATTGGAATTTGATCTGGAAAAATGTGAGGTATTGCCTTTTGGTACAAAAAAAAACAAAGGTGGGGCTTATACAATTAATGGTAGGGCCTTGGGTACTGTTGTAGAACAGAGGGACCGAGGAGTGCAAGCACTTAATTCTTTGAAGTTTGCATTACATGTAAACACGGTATTTAAAAAATTATTTGGAATGCTTACCTTTATTGCTTAGTCCTTTGAGTATAGGAGTTGGGAAGTCATGTTGAGGTTGTACAGGACGTTGGTGAGGACTCTTCTGGAATACTGTGTCCAGTTCTGATTGCCCAGTTATAGGAAGGATATTATTAAACTCAAGAGAGTTCAGAAGAGATTTCCCGGGATGTTGTTGAGTATGGAGGTTTTGAGTGATAACGAAAAGCTATAAAGACTGGAACTTCTTTCAATGGAGTGCAGGAGGTTGAGAGATGACCTGATAGAAGTTTATAAAATAATAAGAGGTGTAGGTAGAGTTAATGGTAGTTGCCTTTTCCCTATGCTGAGGGATTTCAAGACTAGAGGGCAGATTTTTAAGGTGAGAGAAGAGAGATTTTAAAAAGTCATAAAATGCATATTCTCTATGCAGAGGGTGGTTCGCGTGTGGAATGTACTTCCCGAGGAAATGATGGATGGAGGTACAATTACAAAGTTTAAAAGACATTTGGATGGATACATGAATGGGAAAGGTTTAGATAGATATCGACCAGGAGCAGGCAGGTGGGACAAGTTTAGTTTGGGATTAAAGAGTCATAGAGATGTACAGCATGGAAACAGATCCTTCGGTCCAACCCAGCCATGTTGATCAGATATCCCAACCCAATCTAGTCCCACCTGCCAGCACCCGGCCCATATCCCTCCAAACCCTTCCTATTTATATACCCATCCAAATTCCTTACAAACCCTTCCTATTCATATACCCATCTTAAATGTTGCAATTGTACCAGGCTCCACCACATCCTCTGGCAGCTCATTCCATACACATACCATCTTCTGCGTGAAAAAGTTGCCCCTTAGGTCTCTTTTATATCTTTCTCCTCTCACCCTAAACCTATGCCCTCTAGTTCTGGACTCCAAGATCCCAGGGAAAAGACTTTGCCTATTTATCCTATCCATGCCCCTCATAATTTTGTAAACCTCTATAAGGCCATCCCTCAGCCTCCGACGATCCAGAGAAAACAGCCCCAGCCAGTTCTGCCTCTCCCTGTAGCTCAGATCCTCCAATCCTGGCAACATCCTTGTAAATCTTTTCTGAACCCTTTCAAGTTTCACAACATCTTTCCAATAGGAAGGAGACCAGAATTGCATGCAATATTCCAACAGTGGCCTAACCAATGTCCTGTACAGCCGCAACATGACCTCCCAACTCCTGTACTCAATACTCTGACCAATAAAGGAAAGCATATCAAACGCCTTCTTCACTATCCTATCTACCTGCGACTCCACTTTCAAAGAGCTTTGAACCTGCACTCCAAGATCTCTTTGTTCAGCAATACTCCCTAGGACCTTACCATTAAGTGTATAAGTCCTGCTAAGATTTGCTTTCCCAAAATGCCGCACCTCGCATTTATCTAAATTAAACTCCATCTGCCAGTTCTCAGTCCATTGGCCCATCTGGTCAAGATCCTGTTGTAATCTGAGGTAACCCTCTTCGCTGTCCACTACACCTCCAATTTTGGTGTCATCTGCAAACTTACTAATTGTACCTCTTATGCTCACATCCAAATCATTTATGTAAATAACAAAAAGTAGAGGGCCCAGCACCGATCCTTGTGGCACTCCACTGGTCACAGGCCTCCAGTCTGAAAAACAACCCTCCACCACCATCCTCTATCTTCTACCTTTGAGCCAGTTCTGTATCCAAATGGCTAGTTCTCCCTGTATTCCATGAGATCTAACCTTGCTCATCAGTCTCCCATAGGGAACCTTGTCGAACGCCTTACTGAAGTCCATATAGATCACATCTACTGCTCTGCCCTCATCAATCTTCTTTGTTACTTCATCAAAAAACTCAATCAAGTTTGTGAGACATGATTTCCCACGCACAAATCCATGTTGACTATCCCGAATCAGTCCTTGCCTTTCCAAATACATGTACATTCTGTCCATCAGGATTCCCTCCAACAACTTGCCCACCACTGAGGTCAGGCTCACCGGTCTACAGTTCCCTAGCTTGTCTTTACCGCCCTTCTTAAACTTATATTTGGCTTGAACTCGTTGGACTAAATGGCGTGTTTAGATTCCATACAATGTGGGAACAGGCCTTTCGGCCCAACAAGTCCACACCGACCCTCCGAAGAGCAACCCACCGTATGACTGTATGTGCACAGTGAAACTGCCATTACATTAACTGAACAAACAAAAAGCCCTCAAATTGCATTAAATAACTATGCTTTGTATTAATTTAATAAAGATTGAGTAGAAATCTCTTGCAGGAAATGAATGCTATTTTAATTCATGAATCCGTTTGAAGGGCAGTTCTCACTTCTCTCAACTTCGTGTTATATTGGTGCTTCTTGAATCCAGTCATCACTGGAATACAATTAAATCACTTCATGTTATATACTTAAAATTCCATTTTGATACATGACATGTGGCTATATTTAATTAGGGATCTTAATTGATGTTAACACTTGCTTTCTATCCCACGATAAATACCAGACTTTGCACCTGCCTGGTATGGAGGCTTGTATCAGCATTTCATAAGGATCTACCTTATCACACCATCTCTAACAAGTAGCAAATCCTGCATTCAACAGGATTTTATTGCCTGCATTTCACAAGACTCTTTTCATGTTATCTTAATTTTGTTACTTTGGATGTACTCCATCTATACAGGCTATTATTACTCTAGCTTATAATTTATTTTTACATATCAGACTATGGAAGTTTCTGCTTCAGCTAAGAGTCTTCCCCCTACATTCCAACAGCCCTTTATTCTGCTTCAACCACAAGCAGCCCTAACATTTTTCAAAACATTTCAAGGTGCAGGAGGAAGCTCAGTTGGACCATGAAGCTAGACGTTAGCTATGCTTTTCTGGATTGAGACAGAGATTAATTATCTCCTTTCTGTGTGTCATTCCCAATTGAGTTGCACATTGAGGGCAAGAGGATAACCAAAGAAAGGTTAGGGCTGATCACAGATGTACAAGATAATTTAAGATGAGGATGTGGATAGGATTCTTATCGAGTAATTTACCTATGTCTTCACAAAGTGGAAGGTTAATCAAGAAATTATATACCAGGGAGACAAATAGTAGATCTGAACAGGAGAATCCTCACACCTCCACAGATAGTCCCGATGGGACCCAAGCTTTACTCTTCTGGGTTACATAACCACCTCTCTTAAAGGGCAGCACATCCGACTGCATATATAACACCCTTCATCCATTAGTTTAAAACTCCCATGATTAAACATACACCAACTATAACTATTATGCAAGCACCGTAGTTAACACAAATGCATCATCTGGAATATATCCAGAAAAAACATAGAAAAAGAAAACAACCTACCCGGAGTTTCCACTGACATGATCAGTCTCTCAAGGGGATGGCAATTCCTAGAAGTTCATCACCTCATCTCAGGAACATTTTCTAGTGGCATCTATAGGGATTCTTGGAAACTCTGACTGTTCTGCAGGTACATCCCTCTCTAGTTGGCTGTTGTTGCCCTGTGTTGCTGCTGCTGGGTAAGGCCATTTCATCTTCCTGTTGGCGGGAATCTTTCCCCCTTCTTGGGTCAAACAGCTGCTCGCAGACTGAGTCCTACATTGACCACTCCCTCATCAGTTGTGCAAGAGCATCGTTCTTCTTGACGTTGCCCACAGCCCGAGTTCCTTTGAGATCATTGTCTGCAATGACTCCAGTAGCTCTCTGGTGCATGCTTACTTCTTCAACCATTGGCTCAACAGCCACCTGAGGCCAGCTCTGCAATATTATCTTCCTTCCTGGATCAACCATGGCCCAAGTCCCCTCTCAAACACTTCCCTCAACGTTACCTCCTTATCCCGAACTCCAGGCAGTATCAGATCCAGATCCCCTCTCGTTGCCAGTTTGTGTGTTGATTCTTCCTTTGGAACCAGGTAGATAAATGATAAATCTGAACAGGAACACTTTATTTACAGTGCACACATGTCCACAGCCAGTTCTAGACTGGACCCAAGCTCTGCTCCTCCAGGTCACCCGACCAGCACTCTCAAAATGACAGCACATCCAACTATACACTGAACACTTTGCGGTAAGACCATAAGTTTATAATTCAAGTTGGTATTTCATTGACACCTTATAGTAATCTTTTTTGGAGATGTTTTATGAGAATCCACAAGCATGCAAATACTAAAATACATAAATCTGAAATTAATACTGGTCTTTGGAAACTTGTACAAATCTAAAACTTTAATAGATGGATAGTATTTTTACTTCTCACAGTTTTTCTAAAATGTCTCAAATGCTTCCTGCTTCTGCTTCTTCAGCAACTGTGATGTGCATTTCCTACATTCAACAATTCTTTCTAGAGTTGAGTAGGCAAAACTTACAGGTATGTCTGGAACTAAAATTACTCAGTCTTAACACCAGCTAGTAAATTTTGAAGTTCAGCTTTGTGAAGACCACATCACTCTATTTGCTGTTAAGTTCTTGTCTCTAAACAGGGCTGAGAGCCTGAACAATTAATGTGCCTAGTACCCTGTTTCTATTGCAAAGAACCAAAAGTATTTTAAATAAGAAGATCAGAGATTAGAACGATCTCATTGAATCCTATGGACTTGTGTCACGTAACTGTTTTTCCTAATATTTTTCTCTGCTTATTTGCCCGCATGTAATTGTAGCATTTAAGAAAGAGTTATATTGTAAGTTAGTAGAAGTATAAATTGATCATTGATGTTTATTTGCCTGTCATGGGAACTTATCTATGTGCAACAAATGGTGGTTCCTTTTTATGTATAGAAACCTGGTCAGTTTTTCCTCTTTACCTGAGTTAATCAGACATTAAAATTGGGTAATTTGTTTTTTTTATTTTTTGTGAAGACCCCAAGAATAATTAGGGTTCAATATCAATGTGCTTTCCAAGGGAGTGGTGATAAGGGATTGGGGAATCGTTAAGGATTATTATGTAATATACAAAAAAAATTGGGTATGGAGTGATCATGAATTAAAGGGAACACCAGGTTCTTTACTGCAAAAGCAATCACAGGGAGTGTTACAATGTGGAAGGAGGCCATTTGGCCTATTGTATCTGCACTGACTTTTGAAATAAGTGTCATTGCTTAGTGACAATATCCTGCTTTTGCCCCATACACTTGTACATTATTTCTACCCAAAGACTAATGGCAAAGAAACTCCCAAAGACTTCTGTCAGGAAGCAGCTGTGTCCCACTGGTTTGACCTAAGGATCTGTTTCTGTGCTGTATGATTCTGTGATTCTATGACAGCATAAAAAGAAATCATAAAAATCAGGTTAATTACATTGTCATATAAGTTAAAAGTAGAATTTCCTGCGAAAGCTAACATGGCAGAAATAACCGAGGTTCCAGCACAACGTTTTGGCTTAATGGAACTGGAGGAAGGATCAGGTGCTTTGGAGAGTGAAACATTGAAACCAGTTAGTATTGAGTGGCAATTAAACAATTTGAGCATGAAGCAAAGATGAAAAAGCTGGAGATGGAATAACATTTAAATATTAGAGATTGTGGAATAAATTGTTGGGACATACACAAGGGATTACTATGGAAGCTAAAATATCACAACGTTTGAAAAATAAAATATACATTAATTTTCTTGTCATAATGTCAATTTTACAGTCCACAAATATAAGATTAAACTTACAAATTTAGTGATGCTGCTTGGCAATTAAGTGCAAGCGTGGTAAGTCAGTAAAATTTCAGTTACACCTAAATAAAAGAAAAATATAACTTTTCCAAAGGGTTTACTACAATACTAAGAGTGGTAGACTGTTTCATCCATGAAATAATTTCTAATTTATTGCATTTCCAAATGCACAGGATTAGTGATAGGAACTTGGCATTTCTATTTTAATTGATGAGCGGCCTCCATTGCAATTAATTTCAGTTGAGTAATGATGAACGCTGACAATCTCACTATATTACTGTTGCTAAATTCAGACTATTTTCTTGTTCACAATTAGTGGCATTGTTTGCACAATTTGACACTTTTAGCTTTGCAGGTGCATAAATCAACAGCTTATCATTTGAATGTTAAAATTAAGACCTACGTTGGTGTTAGAAATATCATATAAGTTAGTTAATGTATATTCAAAATGAAGATTTTCTTTATTTACAGTATCGGGAAAAGAGGAGTCTCCTGTCTAAATGTGCTGGGGATAGGAAGTGGTTCAGGTAGGCCTTACAGTCGCCATTATTCTGTATTCAACTATACATTTACTGTGATATATAAAGAAACAGATCAAGTATTAAATGTTGATAGACCCTCTATATTTTATTCTGTAGGAAGCACAAGAATAATGCACGGGAATCCTTAAAAGGATGAAAGCTCTGATACTCGGCAGTTAATTGCCTGAGAGACATACAATTGCACTGAGGCTCCAGCAAATAGCTGTGGTTATGCTATTACTATTGTAACCATGGAAATCTGCTCAGGATTTCTATTGCATCATATTGTTACAAGGGAATAAGCAAAAAACTTCACATGGAGCAATGGAATATAATTTTACTGGCAAAATCAACAACAGCTTAATTGCAGCTAATTTTGCATTTTGCAATAACTAATAACTACCTGTTCTTTCCAGTCTGGCAGTTAGACAAACTGTTGTTCTGTCATTCTCACATTCCAATCACTTAATCTGAGCTATCAATATCTTTCTCCCTCAGCACACCAACAGCCCTTCCCAGTGCATTATTGCTGCCCCCTTCACACTTCACTTCAGCTCTGGTGACGTGTCATCTAGACTCAAAATGACAGTTTGCTCTCTCTCTCCCTCTCTCTCTCTCTCCTTGGGTGCTGCCTGACCCACTGTGATCTCCAGAATTATTGCTTTCAGTACAGATTCCAGCATCTGCAGTAATTTGCTCCTAACTAATTTGTTAACCTGTGAATCAAACAATGTCAAAATTTACCCATAGATCTTTATAAACTTCTTAATAAATATTAGATAGAAAAAGCAAATCAAATTTGAATTTGAAGTGGAACTTGCTAAAATTACATGGCAAAAGAAATCTTCTTATGAATTATGGAATCTTCCATAATTAGGCCATTGGACAATTGGTTTCACATTGTCCCTCTGAAGACCATCCCGCCAGGTCCCACCTCCCACTCTATGCCTGTAACCCTGAATTTCCCATGGCTAATCCATCTATCCTTCACATCTCTGGACACTATGGGCAATTTATCATGGCCAACCCACCTAATCTGTACATCTTTGGTCAGTGGGAAGAAACTACAGCACCCAAAGGAAACCCATGCAAACACAGGGAAAGTGTAAAGCCATAGCATCATCACACCTCTCCCTTAAAAAAATGAATTACCAATGCACAAAAGGTGGTTGCAATTTTAAAAATCTTTAGTCTTATGTTATTAGTACACTGCATTACATATACATTACGTTGACTCTAAGCCCTTCTGGCATGTATGAGTAAACCTTACCCTTGCAAGTAAATTGTTTAAGGCAATCTGACACTTTTATCTCAGGCAGGTTGTACATTATGCTGCAGTCTTTTAGCTTTCACTGTGCTTTCCTTTACCACTTCAACAAAATTCATTAGCTTATCCTGTGAATCCCACATCCGTCTTCCCAGTCCTTTTTCTAAACCACCAACACTGCAACTTCATGTGGCTTATTTTGTTACAGTGAAAACACCTGAGCTTCTATACTTCTCTTTTCCCCTCATGGGTTTCCTTTTTACCCTGTGGTAAACTACCTTCATTAATTTCAATATGATCTCCTTTTTCCTTACCACCTGAGCATTTCTCTTTTCCACAATTTCCATCCCTCATGGATTGAAATTGATACCGGAATCCAAGCCTTGATTTATGAACCAACTCATAATCACCGTCCATTTCAGCTGCTCGTTTTGCGGTTTTAATGCTTCACTTTCCTACATGAGTTCTTATTACTTCAGGAAGTGAATTTTTGAACCCCTCCAAAATAATTGTTTCTCTGAGACTGTTACATGAATGACTAACTTTCAATGCCTTTATAATTATAATTACAATTACCAAAATTATTTTGTTTGATCCTTTCAAGCTCTACACAGGTTTGACCAGGGTCCCTCCTCAGATTCCTGAAACGTTGTCTGTAGGCTTCAGGCACTAGCTCGTAAGCACTCAAGATGGCACTTTCCACCTCATTATATTCCCCAGAAATCTCCTCTGATAGTGATTCAAAGACCTCACTAGATCTATCTACTAACTTTGCTTCGATCAACAATATCCACATAGTCACTGGCTATTTCATTTGTTTAGCCACTTGCTCAAATGAAATGAAAAAGGCTTCTACATTTTTCTCGTTGATTTTAGGCAAAGCTTGGACATACTTAAATGGATCCTGACCAGGCCTTTGACTACGATGGGTTTGCTCGTCATCACTATCCTCATTAAGCCAACCTTCTAACTTCACCTCCTCTCTATGAAGCCTTTGAGTTCAACAATCCAAAACCCAACTTGGAATTAGGGATTTTAATCTGGACAACAGGCCTCATAATTTGTCCTGGACCTCTTAAAATATTTTAGGAAGGTAGCCAAGACCCTGGCCTTTACTTATTTTAAAGGCAAGTGTAAAGCATCTGTTCCAGATGAAATGTGACTAGTTAAATGATGTTAAGCAAAACAAAATTTACTTGAACATGCTGTTAAAATATAACCAAAGAAAGAGGAATTTAGAATAACAACTCTTTTGGAAAACTTAACAGATTAATAGATACAGTAACTATCATTAATTAAATGTTCCTATACAGTAACATCCCTTCAACACACCCCTTGGCAAAAAAGGAAAATTTAGGCACAGATTCTCACATGCAGTTCTCCAATCCAGGAAAAAAAAAGATCAAGAGAAAATTCAGAGAGAGTTACAGCTAGGAGACATTCACTGAAGCTTCCAACTATGTTGAGACCCCAATAGTTTCTGATGCTACTGAAAACCAAAACCCCAAAGCCCTAATCTATGAAAGCTGTTTATTCAGACTGTTCATAAAAACCCCACCATCTGCAGTCCTCACTTTTCCTGTTCATAAAAACCCTAAGGTCTCCCAAGGAGGTTAATGAAGTGGTCTTAACTAGCCAGTTCTGTGCCTTTTCCTGAGGAAGAGCTTATGCTTGGAATGTCAACTCTGCTGCTCCTCGGAAGCTGCCTGACCGGCTAAACTTTTCCAGCACCACACTTCTTGACACTGATCTCCAGCATCTGCAGTCCTCACTTTCTTCTAACACTGCGTCTCTGCCTTACAATCTCGCTTAAGAAAAAAACAAGACAAAAATAACTTCTTACAGTGACAGCTTCATCACAGCTACCTCTTCTCAGAAGGCAAACCCTTTACAGAAACATACAAATAGAGAAAACAGGAGCAGATGTCGGCCGTTCAACCCATCAAGCCAGTTCTGCTATTAGCTGATCATCCAACCCAGTACCCTGTTTCCAGCTTTCTCCACATACCTTTTGCACCCTTGGTTCCTGAGAGCTATTCATATCTCCATACCTAGAATTAAGCTACAGAGCCTCCAAAGCAAGTATATCTTAGATAAGGGGAACAAAAGTGTTCACAATACTCCAGCTGTTGTCTAACTGGCACCTTGTAGTTTTATATTTAATTCTCTGTGAAATAAAGACCTACATTTCTCCTTCTTCCCTAATACCTGCTGTATTGTATGCCATTTTCTCTCACATTTGTCCAGATGTCTGATTCTGTGCAGGTGGGTGGTGGTGTCTGAGTTCACAGCCCTTGATGTTTGCCCTCAGATGTTGATGACTGACATCCAAGAAGGAGGTTGTGGGAAGCAAGAGGAGGGCTGCATTGCCAGGAAATAACTGACTTTCACATCTGTCACTGTTTAATTTCTATCTGGCAGCTGGAAAAATGAGAACTATATCAAAGTCGGGTGAGATTAGGTAGTAATGTGATATTAAAGCATGTTAATACATGCAAATAGATTTTGCGCCACTAGCAAGAACCTTGTTTCATCATTCAATATTTGGTTATAAAATAAAACCTTTTGCTCTTGACATCAACAAGTTCTTCACATTGTATCCCACCTTATTCACCATTGACCATAACGTTCAGTGCTCAGGGCTACTCCACCCTTGCAATCTGCCTTAGACCATAGACTGTAAGACATAGGAGTAGAAATTAGGACATTCAACCCATCGAGTCTACTTCACCACTCAATCATGGCTGATAAGTTTCTCAGTCAGGAGTGTGGTGCTGGAAAAGCACAGTAGGGAAGGCAGTATCCGAAGAGGAGGAGAATCGATGTTTCGGTCATAAGCCCATCGTCAGGAATCATTCCTGATGAAGAGCTTATACCTGAAACATCAATTCTCCGGCTCCTGGGATGCTGCCTGACCTGCTGTGCTTTTCCAGCACCACACTCTTGACACTGATCACCAGTACCTGCAGTCTTCACTTTTTCCTCTCTGATAAGATTCTAAACCCATTCTCCCACTTTCTCACTGTAACACTTAATCCCCTGGATACTTAAGAACTAATCTAAATCAGTATTGAATATACTCAATGACCTGGACTCCACAGCATTCTGTGGCAATGAATTTCATGTATTCACCATTTTCTGGCTAACAACGTTTCTCCTTATCTCCGTTCTAAAACATGTCCCTTTACTCAAAAGCTATGCCCTTGAGTCCTTGTCTCTCCTACCAATATAAACATCTTCCAAACATCCACCCTGTTCAGGCCATTTAGTGTTCTGTATGTTTTAATTAGATCCCCCCTCATCCTCCTAAACTCCATCGAGTATAGACCCAGAGTCCTCAAACGTTCCTCATATGTTAAGCTTTGCATTCCTTAGACCATTCTTGTCAACTTCCTCTGAACACGCTCCAGGGCCAGTGCACCCTTCCTGAGATATGGAGCCCAAAACTGCACATAATACTTCAAATGTGTCTGACCAGAGCCTTATAGAGCCTCAGAAGTACACCCCTGCTTTTATATTCAAGTCCTCTCAAAACGAATTGCATCGTTACACTTGCCTTCCTAGCTACTGACTCAATTGTGAGTTTACCTTGACAGTATCCTGGACTAGATCTACCACTTCTTTGCCCACTCTCCTAACCTGTCCAAATCCTTCTGCAGCCTCCCCACTTCCTCAATGCTATAGTCTGTCTACTATCTTTGTCTTGTCTGCAAACCTAGCCATAAGGCCCTCTGTTCCTTCATCTATATCGTTAATGTATAAAGTGAAAAGTTGTGGTCCCAACTGGGCTTTGCGGAACACCACTTGTGATACTGAGAAGGACTCTTTTATCCTCCCTTTCTGCTTTCTACCAATCAACCAAGCTTCTATTCATGTTAGTACCTTGCCTCTTACACCATGGGCCCTTGTCTTACTCCTGTGTGGCACCTTGTCAAAGATCTTCTTGAAGTCCGGTAGATAAAATCCATTGGCTTTCCTTGGTCTAACCTACTCGTTACTCCGTCAAAGAATTCTAGCAGATTTGTCAAGCATGATCTCCCCTTGATAAAGCCAAGCAGACTTTGCCGTATTTTTCCATACACTTCTAAGTATTCAGAAATCTCATCCTTCACAATGGATTCCAGGATCTTACCCACGACTGAGGTTAGGCTAATAGGTCTGTAATTTTCGATCTTTTGCCTTACTCCCTTTTTAAACAAGGGTGTCACATTAGCAACTTTCCAGTCCTCTGGGATCCTCCCTGATTCCAGTGATTCCTGAAAGATCATAACTAATGCCTAAACGATTGCTTCAGCTATCTGCTGGTCCAGGGGATTTATCCACCTTCAGGCCATTCAGTTTTTCTAGCACCATGAAGCCTGACATGAAATAATTGTTCAGTTTCTCAGCCATTTCCTTGTTCTCCATTGCTATCTCTCCCACATCATTTTCCAGAGGCCCAATAGCCACTTCTGCTTTTCTTTTGTCCTTAAAAAATCTAAAAACTCTTTCAGTTTTCCTTTATATTAGCAATATAATATATTCCTTTATACTTTCCTTTATATTTAATAAGTGAATTTCTTCACTCAGAGGGTGGTAAATATTTGGAAGAGAAATATTTGGAAGTTTAATCATTGACCATGCTCAAGCCTGAGACAAATAGATTCCTGAAAATTAAAAACTTTGCGGGAAACAATTATAGCGCAGGAAAATCATGTTGAAGTAGAAAATCGGTCATGATCTCATTGAATTGCAGGATGGTCTCAAAGGGCCTCAAATAAAGAGCAAACAGCACAGCAACAGATTCCTCACCTACCAAGACTGTGCTGACATATGATGCCTTAACAAACTAAAAATCTTTTGCCCCTCCATAGTCAGTATCCCTCTATTGCCTAGGTAGAGGTGGCTACAGCAGACACTGGAGATTAGAGTTAAGATTAGAGTGGTGCTGGTAAAGCACAACAGGTCAAGCTGCATCTAAGGAGCAGGAAAATCGATGTTTTGAGCAAAAGCACTTCATCAGGAATGGTGATGAAGGGCTTTTGCCTGAAGCATCAATTTTCCTGCTCCTCGGATGCTGCCTGACCTGCTCTGCTTTGCCAGCACCACTCTAATCTCTTCCGTCTATTATCTGTCTATTCATTTGTCAGCCAAGATGCCTCTTAAAAATAGTTATTGTCTCTGCTTCTACCAACTCCTCTGGCAGTGTGTTCCAGGCACTTGGCATAGTCTGTATGTAAATATTGTCTCTCCTTTAAACGTTATACTAAATCTATGTCACCTAATAATTGACACTATTTACCTGTAAGAAACTCTCCAACTACCCATTCTATCCATGCCTCTCCTAATTTTGTAAATTTCACTCAGGTCACCTGTCAGTCTCTGATATTCAAGCGAAAAAATATCACATTTGACTAATCCCTCCTCATATCTTATATCCTCCAAACCAGGCAACATCTTGGCAACTATTTTCTGTACCTTCCCCAAAGCCTCCACATCCTTCTGGTAATAAGGCAACCAGAACGGCACACAATATTCCAAATGTCGCTTAACTAAAATTCTACAACTTGTCAATCTTTACACTTGACTAATGAAGTAAAGCAAGGTATTTGCCTTCTTGACCACCATATCCATTTACCTTGCCACTTTCAAAGCTCTGTCTGTCTTCAGATTCCTAATCCGTACATATACCTCAGTTTTCATTTTGAGTCTGTATGCTAATGCTTCTCAGTGCTCTGACATTTACTGTATACTATGCTCCTGCAATAGATCTTCAAAACGCAACTGTCTGGTTAAATTCCCTGTTAAACAATGCCACAACATTGGCAATTCACCAGTTCTCTGAGCCTTCTCCTGTGACAAATGAGGACACAAAAATTTTGAACAAGACCACAGTAATTAACTCACCTGACTCCCTCAGAATTCTGGGATAGATCCCAACTGGTCCTGGGGATTGAGTTATGAAGATATGGGTGCAGTGCACCTTTAAGAAAGTTAAAAGCTGGTAGAGCTACCTGACAGCACCAAGTGTTCTTAATAAAGTAACAATGTAACACTTGGTCAAAATCTAAATTAGCTGGTTGCCTGGAAATGATGAACCAGATTTGAATTAAGCCTATCAGTTTAAATTATACTCCAAAAAGTGCCAAGATTCAATCAAGTTTGAATTTAGTATATTGACAATCTTAAAAGCCAATGACACAATCTGATGCTTTGGGAGTATAAGACTGAGGAAAATTGAACAGTTGAGAGGAGACCTGCTAAGTTACCAACATGTAAAAAGGCAGCCTGAAAAAATTGCTCTCTTAGAAATACCTTTATTGATCAGTAACCTTTAAACAGAATCCCCAAGGAGAAGAAAAGAAGACTGAAATACAGAAGAGAACCGAAAGCTGCCTGGTTTTGAGATTAGAAGTTTTGCTTTATAAATCATAATTGGGAGTTTTATTGCGCAAGTATCATAGAAGGGAAGGTAAAAGATAGGTGAGATAAGGAATCATAAATAGGTGTTAGTTAATTATTCTTTGTTATACTTTAAGAAATAACGTTGTTAATCTTTACTTTAACTAGTTCTTGGCCGATTGATTTTTCACAGATTACTGCATGGGATAAATCCTTTGTCTATTGCTGGTTTTAAATTAAGCAGGAGGGTTTACTCTGTGTCGTAACAACTGGCATATCTTAACGCTTTTGGAATCACCCACCTTTTTAATATCAACATGCCCTAGAATATCAACATACTGCTCTCTGGACTCATCAACCATCATGTTATTCTCCTTTGTGAATGCAATTGCAAAATATTTCATTTCTGCAGCTTCACATATAAATTCCTCCTTACCCCCTTGAGTGAACCTACCCTTCACTTCGCTAAACTCTTGCTCCTTGTGTATGTGTAGAATGCATTGGTTTTTTTCCCTTAATCCTGTATGCCAAGGACATCTCATGGTCCATTTTAACCCTCCTAACTCTTTGCTTGAGTTCTTTCCTGATTTCCTTGATTTGAACTCTACTCAATTGGCAGTTATGGTATGATATATTTGAAATGAACAAGTGAAATTCTAGCAGTTTTACTGCAGCTTAAATATTTCAATTGGAAGGTTGACTTAATGAACATTTGGAAGTAAATATTCAGTAATTTTCTATTTCTTCATTCAGGGGAAATGGACTTGGCAATTCTTGAGCAAATTCATTCCAAGCATCCAGGTGTTTCAATTCACAACGAAGTGGTGGAACCTAATGCTGGACTCATCTCCAAGTACAAAGGTGACCTTTTAACATTAAACGCTGATATTCAATATGTGCTTTTAGACAAATGCAGCAGTTTTACTTGAAGTGTGAACTCATCTTTGATCTGTTTCTGACCATGCCCACAAGTAGAAGAGGCATAACATTTTTTCAATTGATCATGGAAAACATAGTTACAGTACATAATGCAAAGATGGCTGGTAACCAATTTTGGCAAAGATAAGTTAATCATTCATGCATTCTTATCTTCAATGAACATGCTCATTATAATTCATAAAATATTGCTTTTCAAATTCAATGTTTCAGCCCAATGGCCTGAGATTTTGTACATTAAGTTACAAACAAATGGGGTCAGCTCTGAACTATGGTCAGAAGTAAAAAAACTGCAGCATCTTCATGGAAATTGTGCATTGTAAAGTCATTCATGAGCAGTTTTCACCATTTGCTGGGGGACATATGGGCTGATCAAAGGTACTCTCTACATTCCATTTCCTTTTATAATGATCTGGAATTAATCATCTGGAAAGGTTTTTGAAGTGAATTGCATAGAACCTGGACAGAAGAAATCAAAGAGAGATATGGGAACGCGCGTTCACATTGTCCATCCACATAATTGTTTGTGGGATCAACACCCAATGGCCAGGACTTCTCGGATGGCAGTGTTTCCCTTTTAACAATTGATCAGTTTAGCCTTCCAAGGGTCATTAATTACATGAATCTGGGGTTTCAGCCCCTCTCTCTAGAAGAAGTCACACCTCAGAGAGTTTCCACTCAGACAGGTTTACTAGCAGCTTTCTAGTCCATTCAGTGAGACTGTAAGATGTCCCAGTGGTCCAGGTACAGTAATGTGTCAAGCCCTCTGGGTGTGAGGTTTGTTGGGGTGGCAATGTTGTTGGAGAGGAAGCACCTGTTGGACACATGTGATGTTGTGCAGCATTAAATGTTGAAAGGAAGCTTTTGGTGAGGTTGCAATGTCCATCCTGCCCAAAGCTTGAGCAGAGTCATTCTCAAGGCTTCACCATTCCTGCATGCCTGAAAATACATTCTTTCCTTAGCTTCATGTTATCTGAAGGTGCCTTTGCATTTCTATGTATATGTAAAGAAGTTTTGTGTTAGCACAGATGAAACATAAAGATAAAAATAGAGAATTGACTTAAGTCTGGTATAAGAATGTTTATGTAAATCATGATGATGGAATTAATCATACAATTTTGACCTCACTTAAAGAAGAGATGCCAGTCTAGAATAAACAAAAGGTGATAATTTCTGAACTCTACCCTCAGTTGCACAGAAAAGGTACTGATGCATTAGAATTAGTTCTAATTAGTTAAAGAACAACACCACTGAATAATGAATATTTACCAGTACAACACAGCCTCAAGTTCAACAAAATGTCTGAAAACTAACAGAAAGTAAAATAACTCAAGAAAATTCACAAAGTAGTTGAGATGCTGTAACTTGAGGGTGGAAACAGTCAATCTTAAAACCAGGACAGACAGTCTGCTTAAGGGATAGGAAGCCTGAAGCTACTTCATAATTACAAATTCTTAGGAAAAAATAGAACAAAAATAAAAAGTCCAGTAATGAATTAGAAAAATAGAGAACTAACAGTTCAGTCCTTCCAACCAAGACCGGGCTTCACCTCAAGACCGGGAATGCTGGGAGTCATATCCACACTGAGGTCGGGTGAGAACATTGGAAATGACAGTATTGATGTTAATGATTACACAGACTATGTAATTAAGTAAAATCAAACCACTGGAATAATTTAAATCAAGTAGAGAGAAATCTGAGGGAAGATGTAGTACGATAAGATCTATGTAAATCATTGTGATGTAACTGGTCACGTGAGTTTGATATCCACAAATCCGAAGCTACCAGCTACCTGAATATTGGAGAGAGAGGAATCTTAGATTCCTCATTGGAGATCTGTACTGGGTAAACTACTATGTGCAGATATAAGTAAAGGAGCACTCCAGCGGATAGAGTTGAAGAGCCTATCTTTGAGGCAATGTATGTGCAGCCACCCTAATCCAAGATGACCCAGATCACTATCTCAGTGCGCTGTACCACAATTGGCTAGGCACAAGAAAAGTACAAGAAAAGATATTTTGATTAAATGACTCCTAGCTATAGTCATGCTGGAAATGTGATGCATCCCATTGAGCTCAAACACTGAATTATGAACTCAGTGATAAGAATCCTAGCATTATATTGAGTTATCATTTGTGAATTGACTGAAACATATATTAGCTCATTGAAAACAAAGTGCCAAATGATGATCTTTTGTTCTGACTGATGTCTAGTTCTTTAAGCTTTAAATGAAGAAAACAAATTTGAATGGGCAAATGTCCAACTCAGGAGATAAAACTAATTAATGATGTTTTCAAGAGATCAACATAGGCACACACCAGTGGATGTCTAAAACCACCTTAAACCACCTACGCCAGTGGCATTGAAAAGTCAAGTGGGCATTTTGTTCACTTGAAGTTACTGCAGACACATGGAATCTGCTGGAAGAGCCAAGAAAGAATCCCTGGCAGTTTGTGTTCAAATTCTGTGAAGATTAACTCACCCACAGACTTCTTATTACCTTTAAGGCAAAAAGCAGGAGTGTGATTGAATACTCTGATGAAAGATTCTGACCCAAAACATTGACACCCTTGCTCCTCTGATGCTGCTTAACCTGCTGTACATTTTCCAGCTTCACACTTTATCAATTCTAATTTTCCAGCATCTGCAGTCCCCACTGTCGCCAATACACCTGCAGTACTCACTGTCTCCAATGCACCTGCAGTCCTCACTGTCATTAATAAACCTGCGCTTCTCACTGTCTCCAATGCACCTGCAGTCCTCACTGTCACTAATATACCTGCAGTCCTCACTGTCACTAATACACCTGTGGTCCTCACTGTCGCCAATACACCTGCAATCCTCACTGTCACCAATACACCTTCAGTCCTCACTGTCGTTAATACACCTGCAGTCCTCACTGTCTCCAATACACCTGCAGTCCTCACTGTCACCAATACACCTGCAGTCCTCACTGTCACCAATACACCTGCAGTCCTCAATGTCACCAATACACCTTCAGTCCTCACTGTCACCAATACACCTTCAGTCCTCACTGTCGTTAATACACCTGCAGTCCTCACTGTCGGTAATACACCTGCAGTCCTCACTGTCTCCAATACACCTGCAGTCCTCACTGTCGGTAATACACCTGCAGTCCTCACTGTCTCCAATACACTGCAGTCCTCACTGTCTCCAATGCACTTGCAGTCCTCACTGTCACCAATACACCTGCAGTCCTCACTGTCACTAATACACCTGCAGTCCTCAATGTCACCAATACACCTTCAGTCCTCACTGTCGTTAATACACCTGCAGTCCTCACTGTCGGTAATACACCTGCAGTCCTCACTGTCTCCAATACACCTGCAGTCCTCACTGTCTCCAATGCACTTGCAGTCCTCACTGTCCCCTATACACCTGCAGTCCTCAATGTCACCAATACACCTGCAGTCCTCACTGTCACCAATACACCTGCAGTCCTCAATGTCACCAATACACCTGCAGTCCTCACTGTCCCCAATACACCTGCAGTCCTCAATGTCACCAATACACCTGCAGTCCTCACTGTCACCAATACACCTGCAGTCCTCAATGTCGCCAATACACCTGCAGTCCTCACTGTCTCCAATACACCTGCAGTCCTCACTGTCTCCAATACACCTGCAGTCCTCACTGTCTCCAATACACCTGCAGTCCTCACTGTCTCCAATACATCTGCAGTCCTCACTGTCTTCAATGCACCTGCAGTCCTCACTGTCTCAAATACACCTGCAGTCCTCACTGTCTCCAATGCACCTGCAGTCCTCAGTGTCTACAATACACCTGCAATCCTCACTGTCTCCAAATCACCTTCAGTCCTCACTGTCACTAATACACCTGCAGTCCTCACTGTCACCAATACACCTGTGGTCCTCACTGTCTCCAATACACCTGCAATCCTCACTATCTCCAATGCACCTGCAGTTCTCACTGTCTCCAATGCACCTGCAGTCCTCACTGTCTCCAAATCACCTGCAGTCCTCACTGTCTCCAATGCACCTGCAGTCCTCAGTGTCTACAATACACCTGCAATCCTCACTGTCTCCAAATCACCTTCAGTCCTCACTGTCACTAATACACCTGCAGTCCTCACTGTCACCAATACACCTGTGGTCCTCACTGTCTCCAATACACCTGCAATCCTCACTATCTCCAATGCACCTGCAGTCCTCACTGTCACCAATACACCTGCAGTCCTCACTGTCTCCAATACACCTGCAGTCCTCACTGTCTCCAATACATCTGCAGTCCTCACTGTCTTCAATGCACCTGCAGTCCTCACTGTCTCCAATACACCTGCAGTCCTCACTGTCTCCAATACATCTGCAGTCCTCACTGTCTTCAATGCACCTGCAGTCCTCACTGTCTCAAATACACCTGCAGTCCTCACTGTCTCCAATGCACCTGCAGTCCTCAGTGTCTACAATACACCTGCAATCCTCACTGTCTCCAAATCACCTTCAGTCCTCACTGTCACTAATACACCTGCAGTCCTCACTGTCACCAATACACCTGTGGTCCTCACTGTCTCCAATACACCTGCAATCCTCACTATCTCCAATGCACCTGCAGTTCTCACTGTCTCCAATGCACCTGCAGTCCTCACTGTCTCCAAATCATCTGCAGTCCTCACTGTCTCCAATGCACCTGCAGTCCTCAGTGTCTACAATACACCTGCAATCCTCACTGTCTCCAAATCACCTGCAGTCCTCACTGTCTCAAATACACCTGCAGTCCTCACTGTCTCCAATGCACCTGCAGTCCTCACTGTCTCCAATGCACCTGCAGTCCTCACTGTCTCCAATACACCTGCAATCCTCACTGTCCTCAATACACCTTCAGTCCTCACTGTCTCCAATACACCTGCAATCCTCACTGTCTCCAATGCACCTGCAGTCCTCACTGTCACTAATACACCTGCAGTCCTCACTGTCACCAATACACCTGTGGTCCTCACTGTCTCCACTACACCTGCAATCCTCACTATCTCCAATGCACCTGCAGTCCTCACTGTCTCCAATGCACCTGCAGTCCTCACTGTCCCCAATACACCTTCAGTCCTCACTGTCTCCAATACACCTGCAATCCTCACTGTCTCCAATGCACCTGCAGTCCTCACTGTCACTAATACACCTGCACTCCTCACTGTCACTAATACACCTGCAGTCCTCACTGTCACCAATACACCTGCACTCCTCACTGTCACTAATACACCTGCAGTCCTCACTGTCACCAATACACCTGCAGTCCTCACTGTCTCCAATACACCTGCAATCTTCACTGTCTCCAATGCACCTGCAGTCCTCACTGTCACTAATACACCTGCAGTCCTCACTGTCTCCAATACACCTGCAATCCTCACTGTCTCCAATGCACCTGCAGTCCTCACTGTCCCCAATGCACCTTCAGTCCTCACTGTCCCCAATACACCTTCAGTCCTCACTGTCCCCAATACACCTTCAGTCCTCACTGTCACCAATGCACCTGCAGTCCTCACTGTCACTAATACACCTGCAGTCCTCAATGTCACCAATGCACCTGCAGTCCTCACTGTCCCCAATACACCTTCAGTCCTCACTGTCCCCAATACACCTGCAGTCCTCACTGTCGGTAATACACCTGCAGTCCTCACTGTCTCCAATGCACTTGCAGTCCTCACTGTCCCCTAAACATCTGCAGTCCTCAATGTCACCAATACACCTGCAGTCCTCACTGTCACCAATACACCTGCAGTCCTCAATGTCACCAATACAACTGCAGTCCTCACTGTCACCAATACACCTGCAGTCCTCAATGTCACCAGTACACCTGCAGTCCTCAATGTCACCAATACACCTGCAGTTCTCACTGTCACCAATACACCTGCAGTCCTCAATGTCACCAATACACCTGCAGTCCTCACTGTCACTAATACACCTGCAGTCCTCACTGTTGGTAATATACCTGCAGTCCTCACTGTCTCCAATGCACCTGCAGTCCTCACGGTCTCCAATTCACCTGCAGTCCTCACTGTCACCAATACACCTGCAGTCCTCACTGTCGCCAATACACCTGCAGTCCTCACTGTCTCCAATACACCTGCAGTCCTCACTGTCTCCAATACATCTGCAGTCCTCACTGTCTCCAATGCACCTGCAGTCCTCACTGTCTCAAATACACCTGCAGTCCTCACTGTCTCCAATGCACCTGCAGTCCTCACTGTCACCAATACACCTGCGGTCCTCACTGTCTCCAATGCACCTGCAGTCCTCACTGTCACTAATACACCTGCAGTCCTCACTGTCACCAATACACCTGTGGTCCTCACTGTCTCCAATACACCTGCAATCCTCACTGTCTCTAATGCACCTGCAGTCCTCACTGTCTCCAATGCACCTGCAGTCCTCACTGTCCCCAATACACCTGCAGTCCTCACTGTCTCCAATACACCTGCAATCCTCACTGTCCTCAATACACCTTCAGTCCTCACTGTCTCCAAGACACCTGCAATCCTCACTGTCTCCAATGCACCTGCAGTCCTCACTGTCTCCAATACACCTGCAATCTTCACTGTCTCCAATGCACCTGCAGTCCTCACTGTCTCCAATACACCTGCAATCCTCACTGTCCTCAATACACCTTCAGTCCTCACTGTCTCCAATACACCTGCAATCCTCACTGTCTCCAATGCACCTGCAGTCCTCACTGTCACTAATACACCTGCAGTCCTCACTGTCACCAATACACCTGTGGTCCTCACTGTCTCCACTACACCTGCAATCCTCACTATCTCCAATGCACCTGCAGTCCTCACTGTCTCCAATGCACCTGCAGTCCTCACTGTCTCCAATGCACCTGCAGTCCTCACTGTCCCCAATACACCTTCAGTCCTCACTGTCTCCAATACACCTGCAATCCTCACTGTCTCCAATGCACCTGCAGTCCTCACTGTCACTAATACACCTGCAGTCCTCACTGTCCCCAATACACCTGCAGTCCTCAATGTCACCAATACAACTGCAGTCCTCACTGTCACCAATACACCTGCAGTCCTCAATGTCACCAGTACACCTGCAGTCCTCAATGTCACCAATACACCTGCAGTTCTCACTGTCACCAATACACCTGCAGTCCTCAATGTCACCAATACACCTGCAGTCCTCACTGTCACTAATACACCTGCAGTCCTCACTGTTGGTAATATACCTGCAGTCCTCACTGTCTCCAATGCACCTGCAGTCCTCACGGTCTCCAATTCACCTGCAGTCCTCACTGTCACCAATACACCTGCAGTCCTCACTGTCGCCAATACACCTGCAGTCCTCACTGTCTCCAATACACCTGCAGTCCTCACTGTCTCCAATACATCTGCAGTCCTCACTGTCTCCAATGCACCTGCAGTCCTCACTGTCTCAAATACACCTGCAGTCCTCACTGTCTCCAATGCACCTGCAGTCCTCACTGTCACCAATACACCTGTGGTCCTCACTGTCTCCAATGCACCTGCAGTCCTCACTGTCACTAATACACCTGCAGTCCTCACTGTCACCAATACACCTGTGGTCCTCACTGTCTCCAATACACCTGCAATCCTCACTGTCTCTAATGCACCTGCAGTCCTCACTGTCTCCAATGCACCTGCAGTCCTCACTGTCCCCAATACACCTGCAGTCCTCACTGTCACTAATACACCTGCAGTCCTCACTGTCACCAATACACCTGCAGTCCTCACTATCTCCAATACACCTGCAATCCTCACTGTCTCCAATGCACCTGCAGTCCTCACTGTCACTAATACACCTGCAGTCCTCACTGTCACCAATACACCTGTGGTCCTCACTATCTCCAATACACCTGCAATCCTCACTGTCTCCAATGCACCTGCAGTCCTCACTGTCCCCAATACACCTTCAGTCCTCACTGTCCCCAATACACCTTCAGTCCTCACTGTCTCCAATACACCTGCAATCCTCACTGTCTCCAATGTACCTGCAGTCCTCACGGTCTCCAATACACCTGCAATCCTCACTGTCTCCAATGCACCTGCAGTCCTCACTGTCCCCAATACACCTTCAGTCCTCACTGTCCCCAATACACCTTCAGTCCTCACTGTCTCCAATACACCTGCAATCCTCACTGTCTCCAATGGACCTGCAGTCCTCACTATCTCCAATACACCTGCAATCCTCACTGTCTCCAATGTACCTGCAGTCCTCACTATCTCCAATGCACCTGCAATCCTCACTGTCCCCAATACACCTTCAGTCCTCACTGTCACCAATACACCTGCAGTCCTCACTGTCTCCAATGCACCTGCGGTCCTCACTGTCACCAATGCACCTGTGGTCCTCACTTTCGCCAATACACCTGCAGTCCTCACTGTCTCCAATACACATGCGATCCTCACTGTCACCAATGCACCTGTGGTCCTCACTGTCACCAATACTCCTGCGGTCCTCACTATCTCCCATACACTTGCAGTCCTCACTGTCGCCAATACACCTGCAGTCCTCACTATCTCCAATACACTTGCAGTCCTCACTGTCTCCAATGCACCTGCAGTCCTCACTATCTCCAATACACTTGCAGTCCTCACTGTCTCCAATACACCTGCAATCCTCACTATCTCTAATACACCTGCAGTCCTCACTATCTCCAATACACTTGCAGTCCTCACTGTCTCCAATGCACCTGCAGTCCTCACTATCTCCAATACACTTGCAGTCCTCACTGTCTCCAATACACCTGCAATCCTCACTATCTCTAATACACCTGCAGTCCTCACTATCTCCAATACACCTGCAGTCCTCACTGTCACCAATACACCTGCAGTCCTCACTGTCACCAATACATCTGCCGTCCTCACTGTCACCAATACACCTGCAGTCCTCACTGTCACCAATACATCTGCAGTGCTCTCTGCCGCCAATACACCTGCAGTCCTCACTGTCACCAATGCACCTGCAGTCCTCACTGTCGCTAATACACCAGCAGTCCTCACTTTCGCTAATACACCTGCAGTCCTCACTGTCGCCAATACACCTGCAGTCCTCACTGTCTCCAATACACTTGCAGTCCTCACTGTCTCCAATACACTTGCAGTCCTCACTGTCACCAATACACCTGCAGTCCTCACTGTCGCCAATACACCTGCAGTCCTCACTGTCTCTAATACACCTGCAGTCCTCACTGTCACCAATACACCTGCAGTCCTCACTGTCTCCAATACACCTGCAGTCCTCAGTATCTCCAATACACCTGCAGTCCTCACTGTCACCAATACACCTGCAGTCCTCACTGTCTCCAATACACCTGCAGTCCTCACTGTCTCTAATACACCTGCAGTCCTCACTGTCACCAATACACCTGCAGTCCTCACTGTCTCCAATATACCTGCAGTCCTCACTGTCACTAATACACCTGCAGTCCTCACGGTCGCCAATACACCTGCAGTCCTCACTGTCTCCAATACACCTGCAGTCCTCACTGTCACCAATACACCTGCAGTCCTCACTGTCGCCAATACACCTGCAGTCCTCACTGTCACCAATACACCTGCAGTCCTCACTGTCGCCAATACACCTGCAGTCCTCACTGTCACCAATTCTCTTCATTTTCCTGGATGAAAGCTCAGAAGCCAATTGAACACCTGAAACATTCATATCCTTCACCATTGATGAACACAAGCAGCAGCCTGTGTCGTATACAAGATATACTGCAAACACTCTCAAAGCCTCCTTTGAAACACAGGACCTCTACTAGTTTTATATGTCCCTTCCTTTTAAGAAAGTTTGCCTTTAAAGACAGTGGCTCAGTGGTTAGCAATGCTGCTTCACAGTGCCAGGGACCTGGTTTCGATCCAAGTCAAGGGTGACTCTGTGGAGTTTGCACATTCTCCCCATCTCTGCATGGGTTCCTCTGGGTGCTCTGGCTTCCTCCCACAGTCCAAAGTTTGCAGGTTAGGTGAATTGGTCAAGCTAGATTCCCCATAGTGTTCAGGGATGCACAGTTTAGATGAATTAGTCAGGGTAAATGTAGGGAATGGGTCTGAGTGGGTGACTCTTTGGAGGGTCGGTGTTGACTTGTTGAGTTGAAGGACCTGTTTCCACACAGTAGGGATTCTATGCCTTCATGTACTGTGTATATACAATATTGTGACTCTGCCTGACTCGGTCTGCTTTGCAGTTGCAAACTACACATGTAGAAATCGATTAGTTTGCTATAATATCTGCTTCTTAATTTGAAATGTGTTTTACTAAATTTTAAAAAAATCCAGAGTGTTATTTAGGTCAAAAATGATTGACTATTATCATTAAAATATCAGCTATAATGTGAAGCACAAGAACAACAGATACATGGGAGCTTTCCAACTCACACAGCATTCTGAATTGGAATTATATTGCTATTCCTTGACAATCACTGGAACTAACACTTTAACAGTATTTGAGCATATCTACAGAGAACAAAGACAGTAAAGGTTCAGGAAAATGGCTCTCCATCTCCTCAAGGACAATTAGGGATGGATAATGAATCATGGCCTTAACAGCGGTATCCATATCCCAAGAAAGAATTGTTTTTAAAATGTACCACCTCATACTAGATTTGTTGAATGATGGTGTATACATTTTACAAAACAGTTTATGATTTTCAATAATATGTTGAACTGCAAACAAATTAATACAATGCTTAATATGTTATTTCCTTGGACCAAATCTAACATGCCACTGTTTTCACCTAAAAGCAGACAACCAAGTGCCTACAATTCGGTTTCAGGAACCTGGATATGATGAATAGTATTTCTGATTACTTTATTAATAAGAGAAAAGCCCTTCTAATGATATATTACTTTTAGAGCTCATAAAAGAGAAGGGTCAAGGACTGAATGCCTCTTTCACTTGGAACCAGATGTATACAACTGACTATGAAAAGCAAAACAAGGAGAGAAAAGAAAGCAAGAAGTTTGATTTCATTCATATGATTGAGGTAACTGCTGTTCGGTTAACTTAATAGCCAGCAGTCACAGCACATTCAACCTGTCACTCAGGGCTAAATGTAGAGCAAGTTCACATCCATGCTGCTTAATGTCTAAAATACTAATGGTTCTAAGTACCATGGTCAGTTTAAGAATTCATATTCATTTTGACATTATGTCTTTGTAAGTTTTTCCTTATTTTAATTTGCCTGTCCTTTGGTGTCTCTGGTGCAGATGAGTCCACAGAAAATATGGACAAGTTAAGCAACTAGGCAAGAATGTAATAGATGGAAGGAAAGGAAAATTTGTTTTGGTTCAATTTGGTTCAATCTAATGGTTTGTTTTGGTTCAATTTGATTTGCTTTATTATTGTTGCATGTACCTAGGTACAGTGAAAAGTTTTGTTTTGTGTGCATTACAAGCAGATCATACCATACAAAATGCATAAGGGTAATAGAACAAAGCAAACAATAAAATGTTACGGCTGCAGAGAAGGTGCACAGAGAATGAGGTCAACATTAAATTTAAAACTGGAGAGGTCTACTCAGAAGTCTAATGACAGTGGGGAAGAAAGCTATTCTTGAATCTGCTGGAACATGTGGAAAAGCTTTTGTGTCCTCTGCCCAACAGAAGATTTTGGAAGAGATTATAAACAGGGTGGGAGGGATTTTTTATTATGTTGGCTGCCTGAGGCAGTGAGGAGTGTAGATGGAGTTAATGGATGGAAGGCTGGCTTGTGTGATGGACAAGGCTGTGTGGTTAGCTAGCTTATATACTTCAGATCATATCAGTAAGAATATAGGAACATAGGAGCAAATGTAACCCATTGAGCCTGTTCCAACGTTCAATCATCTGTGGCTTAATTCCATATACCTATTTTTGGCCTATACCCCTTAAAAACATTGCTTAACAAAAACTTATCCATCTAAAATTTAAAATTTACACCTGATTCTGCATCCACTGCTTGTGAAAAAGTTTCCAAACAGAAGAAGCAATTCCTGACATCTCTCTGAATTGTCTGGTCCTAATTCTAGAGACCATGCCCCAAGTTATAGAATCCCCAACTAGTGGAAATACTTTGTCTACCTTGTCTTTTCCTGTTAATATCTTGAAGACTTTGAGCACCCCTTACATTTCTATATTCTGGAGAAAACAAGCCTAATGTGTATAATCACACCTTATAATTTAACCCCTGAAGTCCAGGTATTATTCCTGTAAACTTATATTGTATTCCCCACAAGGCCAATATATCCTTCCTAAATATGATGCCCAGATCTGTTCACAATACTGCAAGTGGGGTCTAACTAGGGGTTGTGATTGTACCTTTCTTATTCCTGAGTTCTACCCAAAGGGCATTGCTGGATGAGCTTTCTGAAATATCCTCCCTTGCTGCAGTTGTGACATTGTCTGCAGCTAGTAATGCATTTCCCCACCTCTCTATCACATCTAAATTCTGGAACTTTGAGCTATCAGTCCTGCATTCTCTCAGTCAAATTTCTGTCATGGCGACATTATCATGGTTCTCTACACTAATCCAGGCTCAAAACTCATCTGCCTTACTTCTTAGGTTAAAACTTCTGATTGCCAGTCCTGCAGTGTTCATTAGCCTAACTCTGCCTTTCTTCGCGTTATTTGACATAACCTCTACCTCTACTCAATAACTCCACATACTGATCTAATACTTTGGTTTACATCCTCCTGCCTCATTAGTTGAAACCCTCCTGAGTGGCATGGGCAAATATTCCTGCAGGATGTTAGTGCGCCTCCAGTTCACGTACAACCTGTCCTGCCCTGAGAGAGATGCAAGTGATCCAGATACCTGAAACCCTCCCTCCTACACCTGTCCTTTAGCCATGCATTGAAATGCACTGTCCTCTTCCTGGCCTCACTAATACGTAGCACAGAGAGTAATTCCAACATTACAACACTAAAGGTTCTGCTTTTCAACTTCCTACCTGATGCTCTAAATTCTCTTTGCAGAATCTCATTTGTCTTCTTTCCATTGTTGTTCATTGTATAGGCCATGACATCAAGCTGCTCAACTTCCCCTTTCAACATCCTGGAGTCTCACTCATGGCCACAGATACACCTGTCTATGGCCCTGATTATCGAGTTTCCTATTATTACTGCTTACCTATACTTTTGACACTTTGTGCTGTACAGCAGAACCAATTGTGATGCCACTGATCTGGCTGCTGCTGTTGCATTGCCCTGAGATATCACACTCCCCAGCAATATCCAAAATGGTATGTCTGCTTGAGAGGGGAATAGCCACAGAGGACTCCTGTACTGCCTGCCTGCCTGCCCCTCCTAGCAGTCACTATTAATCTCGGTGACCACATCCCTGAAACCTTGTCTAGTAAGCTTTCTGCCTCATGTATGCTCCTCAGTGGGTTCAACTGCCACTCCAACTGACCCATACAGTTTGAGAGGAGCTGCAGGTGGGCACACTTCTTAGTTCCTGCAGACATAGCTATCAGGGATGATTTGACTTCTCCCTGATCTCCCATATCTCACAGGAAGAGCATACCACTCCTCCTATGAGATATGGGAGATCAGATTTCATAGTCCCTGCAAGGGATACAATAACCTTTGATTCCTTTCCAGAAAAGAGTCTAACTCTGCCTTAAAAGTATTCAACGACTCTACAACTACTACCACTTTGAGAGGGAAAGAATTCCAATGCTGCACAACTTGCTGTCAGGAAGATTTGTCCTCCTCTGAATCTGAAAAGGGTGACATCTAATTTTTAAAGAGAGTCACTTGGGTCGGGGCTCATCCACAATAGGAAGTGACATTTTGACATTGACCTTGATAAGGTTGTTCAGTATCTCATAATCTTTAATGAAATCCCCTCACTCTTCATAACTCCAGGAGAAACCAGTCCAGTCTGTCCAACCTATCCTCATAAAGAATCACCACTCATTCCAGGTATCAACCTCCTCTGAACTGCCAGTCAAGTAAATTTAAACTTTGCTACTTCTGAATGATATTTCATAAAATGAAATTGACTTTATTAAGTAAGGTTTTTTGCCGTTGGATCAAAGATTCCAGGATATGCCCACAAGAATTTCAAAGTTTGTGTTTTTAGGCACTGATAATTGTATCCCAATTAATTTTAATATAAGGATTTATATTCATAACTTATCTGTGCTTCTATTTATTTTTGCTGACTAGTTGCTGTACTTTGTGGAAAATGCGCATGATACCATTAAGTATTTTCACAGTCTTCTGGAAAGGAATGGCAAACTTCTAATAATACAGACTGCAGGTAAGTTATTGTCCAGTGTTTCTGATAAACTGGTACTGTTATTCTATGCAGCCTTTTACCTGAGCAATCTGAAAGTGTACGGAGAAGATAACTAAATTCATATGTATTCTATTGATCAACTTCTTGGCATTCCTGAGAGTTGATTCTCTGAATTGGCCAAATGTCTGGCTTGTAATGCTGGGTGATTTCAACAACACAAGTTCAATTTCCATACCAGCAGAGGTTACCATGAAGGACCCTCTTGTCAGAGGTGTGGTAACCCTTAGGTTAAACCATTTCATGTGAGAGCAGTCCTTTGGGACTACAGCAACTTTCCCTTCTTGCAACAAACAAGAAGACTAAACGAAGTGAAAAATTGTGTAGTAGATAAATAATTGACTAGATGACAGAAAGAAGTGGATAGCTGTCAATGCTGTGCATTGGAAGTGACTAATTATAATTAGTGAATCATAAGTTGGCCCTAATGGCTCGACTTACTGATATTTCTGTTTCTAGGTTCTGCTTCTGTCTAAAGGTTCGAAAGGCACTCCATTTGTAGGTGGTGCTGAAGTTTAAAATTGCTATCGTAATTCAATACGAATGGGCAGTGCCAAGTATTGCATGCAAGGCCATTTCAACTGTTGCTCAACTACTTGCTCCACCCTTTCCCGAATTTGCCACAGTAATCTCTCACACTCTGATTGGAGGATAATGTCCTTTATCGTTACAGAGACATCCACAGCATTAGGAAACACTTGTCTTCACTAACTCATCATTTCCAGCATCAAATATCATTCTGTTCACTTTACACTGCCAAACTAATGATTTAATGTCAAATTGCTTCACAAAGGTCAAGTGGAACCAGAATATTAACTTAATTTTGTTTTTCTTGGAATATTGTGTACAAATTTGTGTTGATCTAATATTGAATGGCGATAAGTAACAATACAAAAAAGTGCGGCATAATTAATTCATGTGGTGATGGTGATGAAGATTTATGGTTGGGAGAAAAAAAGGTCAGAAGTTTGGCCTTATTTCATTGGAGGAGAGAAAAGACTACCTGGCAGAAGTCTGCAATGGTTTAATGGCTAACTAGTGGGAAATTTGTTCCCTGGTGAGGTGATAACAAGCAACCACCTTTTAAAGAAATTCAGTGATGTGATGTGGACATTGTTGGCTAGGCAGTTTTTATTGCCTGACCTTAGTTGTCCTTCTTGAACTGGTGCAGTCCACCTGCTATGAGTTGACTCACAATGCCCTGGCTGATGGAATTCCAGGATTTTGAATGAGTGACAGTGAAGGAATGGTGATATATATCCAAGTCAGGATGGGGGGTATCTTGGAGGGGAACTTGAAGGTGGTGATGTTCCCATTTATCTTTCCTCTTGTTCTTCTAGTTGGAAGTGGTCATGGGTTTGGAAGGTGCTGAGGCTCTTTGGTGAATTTCTGCTCTGCATCTTATGGATAGTGCACCTTCTACTACTGATCATCAATGGTGGAGGGATGGATGCTTGTGGGTATGGTGCCAGTCAAGTGAGCTGTTTTGTTCTGAATGGTACCAAGCTTCTTGAGTGTTATAGAAACATAGAGTTATATAAAGGTATAGACCCTTCAGTCCAACCCATCCATGCTGAACAGATATTCCAACCCAATCTAGTCCCACCTGCAGCACCAGGCCCATATCCCTCCAAACCCTTCCTATTCATATACCCATCCAACTGCCTTTTAAATGTTGCAATTTACCAGCCTCCACCACTTCCTCTGGCAGTTCATTCCATACACGTACCACCCTCTGCATGAAAAAGTTGCCCCTTAGGTCTCTTTTATATCTTTCTCATCTCACCCTAAACCTATGCCCTCTAGTTCTAGACTCCCCCACCCCAGGAAAAAGACTTTGTCTATTTATCCTATCCATGCCCCTCATGATTTTGTAAACCTCTATAAGGTCACCCCTCAGCCTCCGACCCTCCGGGAAAAACAGCCCCAGCCTGTTCAGCCTCTCCCGATAGCTCAAATTCTCCAACCCTGGCAACATCCTTGTAAATCTTTTCTGAACCCTTTCAAGTTTCACAACATCTTTCCAATAGGAAGGAGACCAGAATTGCATGCAATATTCCAACAGTGGCCTAACCAATGTCCTGTATAGCCGCAACATGACCTCCCAACTCCTGTACTCAATACTCTGACTAATAAAGGAAAGCATACCAAACGCCGCCTTCACTATCCTATCTACCTGCGACTCTACTTTCAAGGAGCTATGAACCTGCACTCCAAGGTCTCTTTGTTCAGCTAGGACCTTACCATTCAGTGTATAAGTCCTGTTAAGCTTTGCTTTCCCAAAATGCAGCACCTTGCATTTATCTAAATTAAACTCCATCTGCCACTTTCAGCCCATTGGCCCATCTGGTCAAGATCCTATTGTAATCTGAGATAACCCTCTTCACTGTCTACTACACTTTCAATTTTGGTGTCATCTGCAAACTTACTAACAATACCTCTTATGCTCACATCCAAATGATTTATATAAATGATTGACATCAACATCTCTTGTCATCCAGGGTTCCCTACCCTGCCAACCTTTCCCCTCACCCTCACAGAGACATATAGACCTTGAACTCTAGCTATCACACTTTTAAAAGCCTCCCACTTGCCAGAGATCCCTTTGCCTGTTAACAAGCTACTCCAATTAATCCCTGAAAGCTCCTATCTAATTCCATCAAAATTTGCCTTGCCCCAATTTAGCACTTGAACCTGTGGATTAGCTTTGTCACTCTCCATAACTATTTTAAAATTGGCACAACTATGTGTAATATTCTATGTTCTATAATCTATATATGGTCCCAAAGTGCTTCCCCACCGTCACCTCAGTCACTTGTCCAAGAGTAGGTCGAGTTTTGCCCCTTCCTGAATACAACTCTCTATATACTGCTTAAGGAAACTTTCCAGAGCACACTTAACAAATTCCACCCGATCTAAGTCCTTAACTATGGTAGTCCCAGTCTGTGGTAGGAAAATTAAAATCCCCTACTATGAAAACCCTATTACTGCAAGTCTCCCAATTTCCCTGCATATTTGTTGCTCTCTTTGAACCATTCATCACAATCATGGCTGATCATCCAACTAATTCTGCTTTCTCTCCATAAGCTTTGATCCCATTCACCCCAAGTGCTATATCTAGCCACTTCATGAATACATCCAATGTTTTGGCATCAACTACTTCCTGTGGTAATGAATTCCACAGCCTCAACATTCTTTAGGTGAAGGAATGTCTCCTCATCTCCATCCTAAATGATCCACCTTGAATCGTCAGACTGTGATCCCTGGTTCTGGATGCATCCACCACCAGAAACATCCTCCCCATATTTGAACTAAGGATGTAATGAGGTCAGGAGCTAAGTGGCCCTGGTGGAACCCAAACTGGGTGTCACTGAGCAGATTATTGCTGAGCACATGCTGCTTATAGCACTATTGATGAGACATTTTACTGATGATCAAGAGAAGACTGATTGGCCAGTAATTAGCTGATTTTGATTTGTCCTGCCTCTTATGTACAGGACATACCTGGGTAATTTCCAATATTGTCCTGTAGATGCCTGCACTGTAGCTGTACTGCAACAGATGTCTGGGGAGGCGGCAAGTTCTGGAGCACAAGTCTTCCACTCTGTGCCAAAATGTTGTCACAGCCCATAGCCTTTGCAGTAGCCAGTATCTCCAACCACTTGTTCACAGGCAGTGAAACAAATTGGCTGAAGATTGGTATGTGTTATGTTGGGGACCTTTGGAGGACGCCAGGATGGACCACCAACTCAGCACTTCTGGCTAAAGATTGCTGCAAAAGCTTCAGTCTTATCTTTTGCATTGATCTGCTGGGCTCTTCCATCATTGAGGATGGGGATATTTGTGGTTCCTCCTCCTCCTGTGAGTTGTTTAATTGTCCACCACCATTCACAACTGGATGTGGCAGGACTGCAGAGCTTAGATCTGATCAGTTAGTTGCAGGATCGCTTCAACTTGTCTATCATTTGCTGCTTATGCAGTTTGGAATGCAAGTAGTCTTGTTTGTTGGCTTCATCAGATTAACACCTCATCTGCAGATATGCCTGGTGCTGCTCCTGTCATTACCCCCCTGCACTCTCCATTGAATCAGAATTGATCTCCTGGCTTGATGGTAATGGTTGAATGGAGAATATGCTGGATCATGAGGTTACAGATTGTGCTAGAATGCAATTCTGTTGCTGATGGTCCACAGTGCCTCATGGATGCCCAGTCTTGAGTTGTCAAATCTGTTACAAATCTGTCCCATTAAGCACGGTAATAGTGCCACACAACAAAATGGAGTTTATTCTCAATGTGAATGTGGAAGTTCATCTCCACAATGACTGTGCGTTGGTCACTCTCCATGATACTGTCATGGACAGTTGTATCTGCAGCTGGTGGATTGGAAAGGATAGTGTCCAGAATGTTTCTCCCTCATTACGTGCTGCAGACCCAGTCTAGTGGCTCCATTAGTGGTACTGCTCCGGTGCTACTCTGTGGTAGACATTGAAATCCTACACCCAGAGTAGATTTTGTGCCCTTGCCATCCTCTGTATGTCTTCTAAGTATTGTTCAACATGGAGGAGGACCAGTTCATCAGCTGAGGGAGGATGGTATGTACTAATCAGTAGGAGGTTTCCTTGCCTATGTTTAACCTGAAGCCATGAGACTTCTTGGTGTCCAGAGTTAATGTTGAGGACTCCGAGAACAAATCCCTTTCAACTGACAGTGTAGCCACCTCTGCTGGGTCTGTTCTGCCAGTGGGACAGGACATATCCAGGGATGGTGATGGTGGTATCTGGGACATTATCTGTAAGTATGACTATATCAGGCTGTTTTTTGCTAATCTGTGAGACAGCTCTCCCAAATTTGGCACTAGCCCCGAGATGTTAGTGAGAATGACTTTACAGAGTCAACAGGGTTGTTCCTGCCATTGTCCTTTCTGATGCCAAGGACAAAGGAGTAACTAAGGAGAAAATAGGCCCGTTAAAGATTAGTGATACCACCTATGTGCGGAGTCGCAGGAGATGGGGAGATACTAAATGAGTAGTTTGTATCAGTGTTTTGGAGAAGGACATAGTAGCTGGTGAACTTGGGGAAATAAACAGCGACATCTTGAAATATGTCCATATTACAAAGGAGGATGTACTGGATGTCTTAAAATACATAAAGGAGGGTAAATTCCCAGAACCTGATCAGGTGGACCCTAGAACTGTGAGGGAAGCTAAGAAAGTCATTGTGGTGCCTCTAGCTGAGATATTTGTATCATTGATAGACATAGGTGAGGTGCCAGGAGACTGGAGGTTGGCCAATGTAGTGTCACTATTTAAGAAAGGTGGTAAGGAAAAGCTAGGGATAATAGAATTGTGAGCCTGACATCGGTGGCAGGCAAGTTATTGGAGGGAATCTTGAGGGACAAGATTTACATGTACTTGGAAAGGCAAGGACTGATTAGGGATAGTTAACGTGACTTTGTACGTGGGAAATCATGTCTCACAAACTTGATTGATTTTCTTAAAGATGTAACGAAGTGGATTGATAAGGGCAGAGCAGTGGACGTGATCTATATGGATTTCAGTAATGCTTTTGACAAGGCTCCACATGTTAGACGGGTTAGCAAGGTTAGATCACATGGAACACAGTGAGAACTCGCCATTTGGATTCAGAACTGTCTGGAAGGTTGGAGACAAAAGGTGGTGGTAGAGGGTTGCTTTTCAGACTGAAGGCCTGTAGACAGTGGTGTGCCACAAGGATTGGTGCTGGGTCCACTGCTTTTCGGTGTTTCTATAAATAATTTGGAAGTGAACATAGGAGGTACGATTAGTAAGTTTGCAGATGACACCAAAATTGGAGGTGTAGTGGACAGCAAAGAAGGTTTCCTCAGATCTTGATAAGATGGGCCAATAGGCCGAGGAGTTGCAAATGAAATTTAATTTAGATAATTGTGAGGTGCTGCATTTTGGAAAAGCAATTCTTAGCAAGACTTATATACTTAATGATAAGGTCCTGGGGACTGTTGCTGAACAAAGAGACCTTGGAGGACAGCTTCCTAGTTCCTTGACAGTGGAGTCACAAGTTGACAGGATAATAAAGAAGGTGTTTGGTCTGCTTGCCTTTATTGGTCAGTGAATATAGGGATTGGGAGGTCATGTTGCAGCTATCCAGGGCATTGGTTAGGCTACCTTTGGAGTACTGCATTCAATTCTGGCCTCCCTTCTGTAAGAAGGACGTTGTGAAACTTGAAAGGGTGCAGAAAAGATTTAATAAGGATGTTGGCAGGTTTGGAGAGTTTGAGCTTGAGGGAGAGGCTGAATAGACTAGAACTGCTTTCCCTGGAGCATTGGAGGCAGTGGGGTGACCTTATAGGGGTTAATAAAATCATGAGGAGCATGGAAAGGGTCACTAAGTCTTTTCCACAGTGTGGGGGAGTCAAAAACAAGGGGGCATAGATTTACATTCAGAGGGAAAAGATTTAAAAGGGAGTAAGGGGCAACATTTTCATGCAGAGGGTGGTGCATGTATGGAATGAGCTGCCAGAGGAAGTGGTGGAGGCTGGTACAATTGCAACATTTAAAAGGCATCTGAGTGGGTATATGAGTAGAAACAGTTCAGATGTATATTGGTCAAATGCTGGCAAATGGGACTAATTTAATTTTGGATATCTGGTCATCATGGATGAGTTGGACTGAAGGGTCTGTTTTTATGCTGTACAGCTCTATGACTCGTTAACTGCAAGCTAGGACTGTTTTCCTTAAAAAGAGAAACTTGAAATGAGGTCCGATAAAGGTATTCTAAATCATGATGGATCTGGACTGAGTAGATAAGACAAAATATTCTCACATCCGAAAAGATCAGCATTGAATTGGCAAAAGAATCAGAAGTTAAATGAGAAAAGAAGCCTTTTTTGTAAAGTGCGTGGTTAAGGTCTAGAATGTACTACCTTAGGACATGTGGACACTTATTCAAATAAAGCACATAAAAGGGAATTAAACTATTATTTCAAAATTAACAGTGTTCTGGGTTATGAGGAGAGGGCAGAAGAATTGCAATAAGTGAAGTTGGAGAGCCAGTGCAGACACAAAGGACCAAATAATTTCTTCCGTACTCTATTTCTGTGATATTAAAGAAAATATTACAGAAGTATAAAGGCTAGAAAAATTGTTTCAGGTCTCAAGAAACTGTCACTGAAGTGAAGTCAGCAGATACTTTTAGCAGAGTTAAATGTCTAAAAATGTGGAGAGTATGAAAATATATGGGAAACAATTCAGAATTATATTAAAAACAGAAAGAACTGCAGATGCTGTGAATCAGAAACAAAAGTTGCTGAAAGGCTCAACAAGTCTGACAGCATCTGTGAAGAGAAATCAAAGCTAATGTTTCAGGTCTGGTGACCCTTCCTATGATTATATTAGATGTAGGAGGGAACATTTGATGGACTGAATGGCCTATTTTCAGTGCTACAATTTACTATGATTCTCCAATATTTGGTATTGGTGAAATGACAAAAAAAACTGTTGCTTTTTAATCCAGCATTTCACACTTAATGATATTCAAACAATACATGATTTTCTGTAATTTCCTCATGCGTTCTTGTTATTCGATGCATATTTGCACTAAATCGCTTTGCTTAATATCCCAAATAAATTTTACAACAGGTTATTTTCTTTCTGAAAAATAATGAATAATTTGTAAATATCATCAACATTTTTCCCAAAAGAAATCTACATCAGATACATTTCAATTTTGTTTTACATGTCAAATTTTACTGCTAACAGATGATAGCGGATGGAGTTCACTTTGGACGAAATTTGGATCTCGTTTTCCTACAAGCATTTCTCTTGATGTGCAAAACATGCTTGCTGAAATGAAAATGAAGTATCAGGTTTATGAGCATTCCTCTGACTTTGACATCACAGAGTGTTTCATTGAAGGAAATGAAAATGGGGACTGTCTGTTGGATTTCCTCACAGATTCAGCAGATTTCAGGAAAACCGCCCCTGAGGATCTCAAATCTGAAGTTCTTCAACACCTACATCAACCTTCATGTTCAAGAGAGGAAAACAAGAAAATTCTGTTTAGCAATAATTTGAAATTCATAGTAATTGACTATTGATCGTATATCTTTCAGCACGTCGTTTCCAGTTAACTTCACTCAGAATTTCTTTAATCTACATTTTCTTGCTGCCGTATTAGTTATGCTAAGTAATTATTCTTGCATTAATGTTTTAAATTCATACAATATGTTTCTTTAAAATTATTAGAACAATTTTTCAGCAAATGAGAAACAAAAATTCCTGCATTATTGAAAAGAGCTTTTAAAATATTATCTGAACACTGAGTTATTTTGATACATCTTAAAGTTCATGACTGCAATTTCTTCTGGTCTCTATAAATGAATCTCCTGGCAGAAATCTCCTTTTGATTGATGTAAACACTTGTATGTTACAGGGTTGCCTGTTGCACCAGAAAAAAATCTGTAGCTTTCATTTAACTTAGAAATCTAGAGATAGAAAATGGAAACAGGAGTAGGCCATTTATCCCCTCATGCTCACTCTATCATGCAACATGATCATGATTGATCCTTCATCTCAATGCCACAATCCTGCTGACTTCCTATACCTGGGGACCCTGCCAACAACTGGATACTTTTCTCTTTCCTTCTTAAACATGTTCAATGACTTGTACTCCACAGGCTTCTTTGGTAAAAAATTCCACAGATTCACCTCTCAGAGGAAAAATCTTGCCTTACCTCTGCCCAAAATGGCTTCTCCGAAAGTCATGATCGTTTTTCTGTACAGAGCACCTCGACTATTATCAATACCATGCCCGGCAAGAGGCCTCAATATCTTGCATCCAGCCTGTTAAGACCTCTTAGAAATGTATGCGCTTTAATGAGTCTTCATTGAAATTGAGATTATTTCTGTGGGCTTTCTGCTTGTTACTAAATACATTTAAATTTAAAGGCTTATCTGCTTAGTGTTAAAAATCACGCAATACCAGGTTATAGTCCAACAGGTTTAATTGGAAGCACTAGTTTTCGGAGCACTGCTCCTTCACCAAGTTGTTGTAGAGTAAATGATGAAGGAGCAGTGCTCCAAAAGCTAGTGCTTCCAAATAAACCTATTGGACTATAACCGGGTGTTGTGTGATTTTTTAACTTTGTACACCCCAGTCCAAAACCGACACCTCCATATCATATCAGCTCAGTGATATTTCTTTTCATATTTCTTTTGCAAAGACCAAGAACTAAACAATATATCACTATAGATTAAGTTTGCACACTTTTCATTGATTCTTTTCTATCTTTATGTTATTCATTCTTATGACTCTAATGGGAAGAGTGTACTGAAAATCAAGCCTAACTACTCCAGGAGCCATATAAAAAAGTATAAATGCTTATTCAATAATCAAAAATGGTGAATTTGTTTTTCTTTATTACTATAACTAAAACAAAAGTGTATTTCCCCAAGTTTCTCAATAAACTCAAACAAGTGACAGAGTGATTATCAATTTGTTTTATTGGTTCATGGAATGTGAGACATCCATGGCTCAATTGCCATTAAACCACATTTCTGCATATGGGGTGTCACTTGTAGGCCAGAAGAGGGAAGGCTGGTAAATGTTTCCTCCCTAAATGATATTGATGAATGAGGGTTTTTCTTTTATGAAAATTGACAGTGGCAATATAGTTGACATTAAGAAAGTTTTTTTTAAAATTCAGTCTTATGAAATTCAAATTTCATTATCTGTCATGATACAATTTGAACTCATATGTTTCATATATTAACCTATGTTTTTGGATAACCAGTACATTGACATTGCCGCTACACCACCATCACCACACAAATTATATAATATACCCCTTATTCCAACCTTTATTCCAAACACATTCATATAAAGGTGGACAAAATCATATACAACTCTCCAGAGCCATTATGGATGAAGAAAAAAAGAGTCACTGTACGTAAAGGAGCAAATTCAGACAAAAAACAAAATGATTGACTCGTCATAATTCCTCTGACATGAATTTCCATTGATGGGATCCGAATGCTAACAGTTCCACAATAATGGAAAATCTTCAGATTCAGCTGAGTTTGCGTTAGGAGTCTGGATATTTGAAATGTATACTGCTTTCAATCCCAAGTTATTTTCTTTTACCGCCTGGGACAAGGAGACAGTCCACACTGCATCCTTACAAACCCATACCAAAAAAAAACCTCATGCCACGGTAGTTGCTCGGCAACAGCAGTATGGCTCCATTAGGATTTTCTGGGTATACTATTTCAATAATTAACACAATAAAACTCTCCCCTTAGGTTTCTTTCAAAGATTTGCTGGACTTTACCTTTGAAAGTCAATTTGTTTCCACAACTAACAAGTAGACTGGAGTACACTCCCAATGAACTGCCACACTTTAAGAAGGGCTCACTGCCATCTCCTGGGTGACAGTTAGGGATGAGTAATAAATGTTGGCCTAACCAATAACACTCACATCCTGTAAAAGAAAATTTACTCTAACTCCAGCTGTTGGAAGCACTACTCGTTGGGCTAGCTTACATCCTCATGGTGAATAGGAAGATTATTTTATTTACCATAATGATACTGAGGATTTGTTCTGCAGCAAGTGAAGCATGAAACTTGCTCTTGTCACTAACTGTGCAATAATTGGATTAATATCAGAAGCATACATAATGATGCTGAAGATGAAGTAACAATAATTTCAGCACCGATGGAGTGGGATCCAGAAGACAGCATAAGCTGTGAGAAGTTGGAATGCATCTTTAGTTGTTATTACTACCAGGAATAGGAAGACAAACCAAATCAGCCTTAATATCACTAGATCCACGACGTCATGAAATTAAAATATTCAATGACCCTCAAAACTGCCCATTTGTTTACAAATAACAGATCTTGGAAAGCAAGTTTATAACAAAAAAAAATAACAATTTATTATTAAAACTGTAACTTTTGCAGGATAAAGCTAAACGATAACATAATCTAATTAATATCTATGATGCAAACCCAATTTTCTTTGATCATATCCACCCACTTACACATAAACAGATAGATGGACAAACTTGAGGGAAAACATAAAAAGAAAAGAATTGTAACATGTCTTTTCAATCAAACTGTATCAAATGGATGCCAAGCCTTCATGCAGTCCTTGGATACTGAGCTGTTCATTGGCATGTATACTTTCAGAAGTATTTACTTATTGTTTTACAGACTGGGATTCTTTCCACAGACATTCAATAATTCTTTAACTGGATAGAGAGTAAAACAGAACAGCCAATCCAGAAGCTTCTAAACTGACTCTGCACCTGCCAAAAAACAGTCAGAATTGTTATTACTTTATTAAAATCAATATCCTCTGTGGTTGGCTGGTTAGCTTCAGTCTTCCCTTGAACCGTCAACTCAGGATCAAATCGGCTTCAGCCTTGAGCAAAGCAATACTTGTTTGACAAAATATCTATGGAGATTCTCAGAGTGGTAATTATCTTCCAAGCCAGTCATCAACAGCAGACTATGGGTTCATTTTCTTCTCTTTAAAAGCAAGGAACTCTTCAAAATTCAATTCCTAGTTCTACCAAAACAAAAATTGAGAAAAGTAAAGGAAAAACAGTGAGGGTGCATATCTTGTAAAGAAAGATCTCTTGCATGGAAAAGCACAATTTCAATAATTATGCGTTGGAGACTAAAGGGCACTGACAAACCTTATACCACACCCTAACAAGATGGCATTGGAAAAGGGAAAAAGAAGATTCAATTATAGCAAATGAAGAGCCCAATGAGATTAACAGGGGAAACACAAAATATCTGAAATCCCACCAAGATGCTGCAGGATCCCAGGTGCAGCAGAAGCAAGTTGGAACACAGAACTGAAGAATAGACACAAGTGAGGAAGGCTTGAAGCTATGTGCAGTGATGAAGTGACAAAGAGGCAGGAACACTTCCAGGGTATAGAAGAAACATGGAATCCACACTACCACATCCATAATCTATCCAGCCATTGAAAGTCTGCAACCTATTTCAGAAATTGGATACTTGGTAGAAAATATTCACGAGGTAGAGAGCTACTTCAGGCATGAATAAGAAAGACCAGGTCAGTACATTATCTTATGTGGAGGTCACAACGATGGTATGATAGAGCATTTGTTACGCTATAGCTTTGAATGAAGAGTTCAAATGAGCATTCAATTCATATTTTAATATTCTGCAAAGTTTAATTATCAGATGGTCAAAGTTCAATAGAATAAAAACAAAACAGCTGAAGGCATAGGTTTGTTTATTGATGATCTCTACAGATTGGGAGAGAATTGAGCTTATAAAAGTTGGAAAGAATAATTGATTTGTGACTGGTTTTATTTCAGGACTGTATATGAAACATAATTGGACCTCTTACAAGCTGGGGACAGTCCATCATGAACTTCTTCTTCTTTTCCATCAAGGCTGTTGGGGATGGTTTCGTTCATGTATACTGAAAAACAATCCTTCATTGTCGTTATTGTTTGTGATTCATGATAGTTTGAAGTCAACAATTTTCGTTTTATCAAAGACACAATTATTCAATACCTCCTGAGGCTTTATTCCCACTCAAGGGCTCCGGGACATTGTACTGTTAGGCAATATGTCATAATTTGCAAAAGATGAATTTCAAACTTGTGCAAATGACTATGATTTCATTCATATTACCTGTTCACCTTTCTATTCTCAAGTAAATACAGTGGATGATGGAGGGATACCTGGTTATCAGTGCAATTGTTCAGTGGTTCATACTGCTGCCTCACAGCACCAGGGACCCAGGTTTGATTCCAGTCTCAGGAAACTGGCTGTGTGAAGTTTGCATTTTCTCTCCATGTCTGCATGGATTTCCTTCAGGTGCTCCAGTTTCTTCATGCGGTCCATGCTAAAATACCAGGGAAGTGGTTTCCAGGGATGTGCAAACTAGGTGGGTTAGCCTTGGGAATAGCAGAGTTACAGGTATGGGGAGTGAGTCTGGGTGGGTTGCCTATTGGAGGGATGTCAGGGACTAAATTGTGTTAAGTGTAGGGGAATGGGTCTGGGTGGGTTGCTCTTTGGATGGTCGGTGTGGTCTTGTTGGCCCAAAGGGCTGAATATCCTGTTTCTACACTGTAGGGATTGTGGAAAAAAATTGAAACTTTGTTGAAGGAAAGCTAACACCTCAGTTTTAATTTGTTGAGTTAGAATAGGTTACCACCAGCAAAGTTACTCATGGGTGGGAGTTTGAGAGCACAAGCTCCATCTCTGTCATACACATTAAAACCTAACATGAATAACCGTGAGAGAGTAAAACAGGGAGAGGAAAAGAAATGTGACAACCATGCTCAAATTCAAAAACAGGTACAGAGCATGAAAGTTACAAAAGTTGAAGCCCAGCAAGAGAGTATGGCTTAGGTACAAACACAGAAGATACAATTTTTGAAAAAGAAAACAACTGAGCTTGCATATGATTGAAACAAATAGTATCATAAAAAGGAAACAGTAATGTTTAAAAGCTGTAAACAGAAGGCCAATGGAAACTTAGATTTACTAAACAGAAGAAATTTCTGCAATAATCTCTATAAGCATCAAGGACTAGAACACTCAAACAAAGAGATAAGACAATCAAGGATATGCTCAACATCAAGAGAGATGCAAAATCACAAGAGGGTGACTAAGATAGATAGGATGTTAAGAGGGTGGCATGGTGGCTCAGTAATTAGCACTGCTGCCTCACAGCACCAGGGTCCCAGGTTCAATTCTAGCCTCGGGTAACTGTGTGGAGTTTGCACGTTCTCCCTGGGTCTGCGTGGGTTTCCTCTGGGTGCTCTGGTTTCCTCCCACAATCCAAAGATGTGTAGGTCAGGTGAATTGGCCATACTAAATTGTGTTAAGTGTAGGGGAATGGGTCTGGGTGGGTTGCTCTTTGGATGATCGGTGTGGTCTTGTTGGGCCAAAGGGCCTGTTTCCACACTAGAGGGAATCTAATCTAATCATACACCAAGATAGTGATAAAGACTTGAGAGGGCTGGGTAAGGAGGTTGACATCAAAAGCACAAAGGAAGATGATGTAACAATGCTGTCGGAGTCACACAAGTAGAGGAATATGGAATTGAGCAGAAAATTTGCCTTTTCTTGAAAAAATGAATTCTTGTACAAAAGACCATTGGGCCCAACAGCATATTTTCAGAGAATAAAGACTCCAAAGTATCTGACTACATTAAAAAAATATTTGTTAATGATGATCTTATTTGTGCGAACAGAAATGTTTCTTTTTGGAGTAGAGAAGGTGCCAACACGCCTGACAAGGAGAAACCAGGGAAAAGTCAGCATCTGTAGATATACAGGCAGATGGATTGACAGCAAATTTCCTTGATAATATATTTTCAACTCCTTCATATTTTAATGTTGAATATGTTTTCTTCTCGGTAATTGATGCAGTATTGTTTACGGAATACGTATCAGCTCCCGTTGAAAACAATATGCAAAGAAATGGTTTCCTTGAAAACTGTGTTTAATGAAATGTGTTTAAGGGTATACCCATGTTAATAATTCAAATTAGAACTTACTAAGTGCATCCTAGAACTATGTGAGAAGCTAGGGAAATGATTGCTGGGCCGCTTGCTGAGATATTTGTTTCATCAATAGCAAAGGGTGAGGTGCCGAAAAACTGAAGGGTGGCTAAATTTGGTGCCATTATTTAAGATAGGTCATACAGAAAAGCCAGGGAACTACAGATAGGTGAGCTTGACTTCAGTGATGGGTAATAATTATAGGGGATTCTGAGGGACAGGGTTTACAGACTCATGCTAGCTAGCCATGACTTTGTGCATGGGAAGTCATGTCTTACTAACTTTATTACATTTTTTGGAGAAGTGACAATGAAGATTGATTAAGGCAGACATTTGACAAGGTTCCACATGGCAGACAGATTAGCAAGGTTAGATCATATGGAATCCAGGGAGAGTTAGCTATTTGAATATAACATTGCTTAAAGGTAGAAGGTAGAGGGTGGTGGTGGAAAGTTTCTTTTTTAGACTGGAAGCATGTGAAGAGTTGGATGCCACAAAGATCAGTGCTGTGTTCACTGCCTTTTGTCATTTCTAAAATTTATTTGGATGTGAATGTAGGAGGAATGGCTAGTAAGTTTGCAGATGATAACAAAATTGGTGGTGTAATGGACAGTGAAGAATATATCAGGGTAAAATGAGGACCCCTGTACAATGTACAATGAGGATACAACTGAGTACAATGGGACCTTGATCAGATGGGTCAATGGGTCGATGAGTGGCAGATGGAGTTTCATTTAGTAAGTGTGAGGTGTTGCATTTCGGTAAAGCAAATCAAGGCAGAACGTATACAGTCAATGACAGTGTCTTGGGAGTATTGCCAAGCAAAGAGACCTTGAGTCCAAATTCATAGTTCCTTGAAGGTGGAGTCGCACGTCGACAGGATGGTGAAGAAGTCATTTGGTACACTTGCCTTTATTAGTCAGTGCACTGAGTATAGGAGTTGGGATGTCATGTTGTCGCTGTACATAACATTGGTTAAGCCACTTTTTCAATACTGTCTCCCTGCTATGGGAAAGATGTTACAAAATTTGAAAGGATGCAGAAAAGATTTACAAGGATGCTTCTGCAGTTGGAGGGTTTGAGCTGTAGGAAGAGCTGTATAGGGAAGGTCTATTTTACCGGAGCATCAGAGGCTGAGAGGTTACCTTATAGAGATTTATAAAATCGTGAAGGGCATACACTGGGAGAATACCCAAAGGTCTTTTCCCCAGGGTAGTGGAAACTAAAACTGGAAGGCATCAGATTATAGTGAAAGGGTAAAGATTTTAAAGGAACCTAAGGGGCACCTTTTTCACACAGAGGATGGTGTTTATATGGAATGAGCTGCCAGAGGAAATAGTAGAGGCTGGTACAATAACAACATTTAAAAGGCATCTGGATGGGTACATAAATAGGAAAGGTTTGCAAGAATATGGGTCAAATGCTGGAAAGTGGGACTAGATTAATTTAGGATCTCTGGTCGGCATAGAAGAGTCTGTTTATGTGTTGTACGATTTCATGACTCTACTGCTTTTTTCTGTGTTATACAGATGCTTGCGTGCTAAAAGCTTTTCTTTTCTCCTGAACATCTGAAAGACTCCAAGGCACTGAATGTAAAGTATAGGATGTGGAGACTATAATACTTTACAATTATCTAACCAACTGATTAAGAACATGAAAATTGAGCTGCCAGAGGAAGTAATGGAGGCTGGTACAACTGCAACATTTAAAAGGCATCTCGATAGGTACATGAATAGGAAGGGTTTAGAGGATTATGGGCCAAGTGCTGGCAAATGGGACTAGATTAATGTAGGATATCTGGCTGGCACGGACGAGTTGGACCGAAGGGTTTGTTTCCATTGCTGTACATTTCTATGACTCTAAAATGCATAACTAAATGTTAGATGATTGAATGATAAAACTTAATGCTGAATGCTCTTTACTGTGAATAGCAGAAAATCTGAATCTCAACAGCACTGACGTGTTCACTGAACCTGCATTAATGTAAAATGGCCAAATTGATTGTGAGCACACTTGTAGCTATTGCTGCAGTTGAAAGAGAGTGAGTAGTAGAAGAACAATGTCAAAATCAAACAATAATAATAAATAATTAAATTTGACTTTAGGTAAAGAATGCTGCTTATCCACCCATCAGTTGCCAGGACCCACAATCTCACCCCAAATTTGAGATGTAATCACCTGTTCAAGCAAGCAAAGGAATTTTGTTCTAGAGTCCATTTTTCACAATATAACAAAAGTCTACAATGCGTTGACTTATTGTAATGTATTCATTGTTCTACTTACATTGAAACAAATACATTTATGAGGTAATTGAAAAATACAATGAAAATTCATTTACCTGTTATAGATTTTGCAAGCTTTATAGTTCTTACAGTTCAGTGAAAATTGATTTGAAAGGTAAAGGAAGTTTACAGCAAAAGGTAAACAATTTGAAAAAACAACTGAAATCCTTTTAATTTTAATACAGTTTTCATAATCCTATTGAAGATGTACAGTAATGTATTCATGAAAAGAATAATGCAGAAGTGTTCTGAAACAAGTATAATTCAGCTAAAATGGCCATTAAAATACCAGATAAGGTTCAATCCAAACATTAAAACTTTTAAATTATAATGGTGGGTTAACCTTGAGCAAATCTCCAAAACCTGAATTTTTTCAAAAATTGAAAATCTATATGCACCATGTTTTCAGGTGAAAATGACATCTTTATATGAAGTCCCAACATAACCTTGATCTGTTTTTTGCAGTCTCCATGTGTGAGGCATCACAATCATTTTGATTGATCATAGAACCAATAGCTTCTACTAACCAATGTAATTATAAGAGGTAACAACTTTTAGCAACAATAAGTTAATCATTGTGAATTAATACCTTCTATGTTTTTGTTGTAAACTTTGTTCAAAAAGTTCATTATTTTTCATAAAGCTTTACCTGGACTTACATCCAATCCACTGCCTTAAACATTCATTCTCACTCCACTGCACTGGGGCAATATTTGTGGGTATATCTACCAAACCTCATAATTGATTGCAGCCGAAGAACAAGCTCAATTTATGCATCAGAACATAACCACTTGGAAGTAGAACTCCAAATCATGTGCCACATTATTTGGATTTATAAAACCGTTCCTTTAGTCAACACTTTACTTCAAAGATATATTACGCAATATGTATATTTAAGATCTAATGCAACTGAACATTACAAGAAAGAGATACCCACAAAGGATTCCTAAATCTGGAAGAATTTAATCCCAAATTAATTCTGCCAAGTACTTTTACAAGCTTGATTCCAAGGTAGAAATTGGTCCTCAGATGGTTCCTCAGATTCACAGGATCTGACAACATTGAGAAAATATTTTGTTAGAGGGTATTTTTTCAGATTACTCTTTGGATTATCCAATAGACAGGATATATTCCAAGGACATATGGATTGTATCATCAAAACTCTACCAGGATAATAGTATCACAGATGACATTGCAGTCTTTGGAAGAACTAAATATGAGCATGACACAAACTTTCATCAGAGTGAAAAAGTGTGGTGCTGGAAAAGCACAGCCAGTCAGGCAGTATCTGAGGAGCAGGAGAGTTGATATTTTGAGCATAAGCTCTTCATCAGGATGAAGAACTTATGTTCGAAATAGCGACTCTCATGCTCCATGGATGCGTCCTGACCAGCTTTGCTTTTCCAAACCAACGCTTTTTCACTCTGATTCCAGCATCTGCAGTCCTCACTTCCTCCAAACCTTCATCAGCCCCACCAATTTTCTGACAGCTCAAGCAAATTACTCCAACATTGAAAGAGAAATTATTGCTCTAATTTTTGGAATACAATACTTTCACACATACCCATGCTGCAAACATTTCATTCTTCACACATCTCTTCATGATCTTTATTTCTGATTGTGGACTAAATGCCAAAAGGAATGATGTTAAAACAAAAACTAAAGTTTGTGGAAGGAATTACTGTAATTTTAAAATAAGTTACTGGATTTATTGCGAGTTATGTTGATGCAATTACTTTGTGCAAGCTTTGAGGGATGAGAGAAAAGGAGAAAGTGAGGACTGCAGATGCTGGAGATCAGAGTCAAGAGTGTGCTGGAAAAGAGTCCTGCCCGAAACTCCTACTCCTCGGATGCTACCTGACCTGATATGCTTTCCAGCACCACACTTTCAACTCAAAATGAGAGATAAACCAAGAAGATCATAAGATAAAGAAGCAAGATTAAGCTATTCTGCCCATTGAGTCGGCTCCAGCCGATCATGATCGATATGTTTCTCAATCCCATTCTCCTACCTTCTTCCTTTAACCCTTGATCTCTTTACTAATCAAGACCCCATCTGACTTAAATACAAACAATGGCTGGGTCTTCAAAGCCTTTTATAGCAATAAGTTCCATAGATTCACCACCCTCTGTCTGAAGAAATTCTTCATTATCTCAGTTGTAAAGACTTTCACTCAGACTGTGCTCTTAGGTGCTAGTCTGTTTTACTTGTAGAAACACCTTCTTAACATCTATTCAATCCAGACCTCTCAGTATTCTGTAAGCCTCAATAAGATCACCCCCCATCCTTCAACACCATCGAGTGTAGATCCAGAGTCCTCAAACACCCCTCATATGATTAGATTCCACACAGTGTGGAAACAGGCCATTTGACCCAACAAGTCTACACCGACCCTCCAAAGAGTAACCCACCCAGACCCATTTCCCTCTGACTAATGCACCTAACACGATGCACCGAATTCACCTGACCTGTGCATTTATTTGGACTATGGGAAGAACCTGGAGCATCCAGAGGAAACCCGTGCAGACATGGGGAGAATATGCAAATTCCACACAGACAGTCGCCCAAGGTTGGATCAATTCTGGGTTCCTGGCGCTGTGAGGCAGCAATCCTAACTATTGAGCCACTGTACCATCCTTCATCTGACAAGCCTCATATGACAAGTCCTGGGATCATTCTTGTAAACCTCCTCTGAGGCCCCTCTAAGGCCAGCATATCCTTCCCTAGATACGAGGCCCAAAACTGCTTACAATATTCCAAATGCTTTCTGGTCAGATTCTTATATAATCTCAGCAATAAATCTATTCTCTTGTACATCTGCTCTCTTGAAATGAATGTTAACATTGCATTTGACTTCCTAATTGCTAATTGAACCTGCATGGTAACCTCAGAAGAATCCTGAACTAGGACTTCAGATTTCTGAAGGCTTTCCCCAATATGTTTTCCTTTAGGAGGACAACAAGCCTCGCCTACATCAAAGGAGTGGAGGTTGACAGGGTGGAGAGCATCAAGTTCCGAGTATGATAACTGACAACCTGTCCTGGACTTCCCATGCAGATGCGATGGTGAAGACGCACAACAATGCCTCTTCTTGATCAGACGGCGTGGGAAATTTGACATGTCCATTAGGACCTTCACCAACCATTACAGATGCACCATTGAAAATATACTGTCTGGGTGCATAACTGCTTGTTTCTGCACTGCACAGAACCAGAAGAACCTGCAGAAGGTTGTGTGCACAGCCCAGACCAACAAAGAAGCCAACCTTCCATCCATGGACTCCATCTACACTTCTCATTACCATGGAAAGGCTGGCAACAGCATCAAAGACCCCTCCCACTCCAGTAATGTTCTCCTCCAAATTCTTCTGTCAGGCGGGAGATACAGAAACTTGAACACATGGACCAACAGGTTCAAAAACATCTTCTTCCCTACCGTTACTAAACTGATGAATGGACTCTCTAACTTCAAATAATGTTGATCTTGTTAATATTCATTGTATTTTGCACACCTTCTGTGCTGTCTAAGCTGTATGCCTCACTCTGCCTAAGCACCCTGTGATCTGTAAGTCACTACTTACTATAATTTGCCTGTACTGCTCGTAAACAAAGCTTTTCATTGTACTTAAACACACGTGACTACAATAAATCAAATCAAATATCCATAATTTTTTATGTTTCTCTGTGAATGTCAGAGTGTGTATCTCTGTGCAGGGTTTTCAAAGAGTTAGACTTTCAACTAACCAAGCAATATTTTGATCATTCTTAATATTGTTTACCTTTGGTGAAAACTTACATATTTGCAACAAAAAAGTAGCTTTTGTTAAATGCAGAAACCTGGTCAGTGTTTTTTTTAATCATATTCCATCGGGCAAGTAAATTGGGGACTTTATGCACATTGATTTAATTAACTTTTGTAGCAATCCTGGGAGTAATAAGGTTTGAAAGTCTACATACTTTCCTAATTGTGTCATAACACGATATCAGAGATTTGTCCAGGATTATTCTGAAACAGTGCCACAAGAATTTCGGTGTGGTATTAGTAAGTGATAAATTTAAAAAGCTCCAGGTTCTGTGCTGTAGATTAGAAATAGCACTGGAATTTATCAAGAACCTCCCGTAAACTTCCCGTTATTCCTGACAAATTGTTTTAGATTTATTTACTCTTGTCACTTGCTCCTATGTATCGTGAAAAGTGGATAGTGTCGCCACATTCCGGTGCCATATTGGATTACAAAATAGATGGCTGAATAAATTGTATAAATGGTAAAATACTGAATAAATTAATATTAAACTGTTATTACTAAAACTGAAAAAACTTCAAATGTTCACCTCTCTGTAGAATCCCACAGTGCAGAAGCAGGCCATTCAGCCCATCAAGTCCACAGTGACCATCCAAAGAGCATCCCACCCATACCCACCCTCTACCATAAATTCTGCATTCCCCATGAATGATCCACCTAACCTACTCATGCCTGGATATTAGGATATTACAGGGCTCATCCACCTAACTTGCACATTTTTGGACAGTAGGAGGAAACCAGAGCACCCAAAGGAAACCCATATAGACACAGAGATAATGTGTAAACTTTGCTTAGACAGTTGTTCAAGGGTAGAATTGAACCCAGGTCCCTGCTGTGAGGCAGCAGTGTGAACACTGAGCCACTTTGCTACCTTAAACTTTACCTTCTCTGCGCTTCCAGTCCTCGCTGTCCGACATCATCCACAGGGTTCTGGCAATGTGCTCCTTTTTTGCAGTCACTGGCCGTCACTTCCAATCTGCCGCCTCCAAGCTGAATCAACTTAAATTAAACTTATGATAACAGGTGAATTATGGCTTGATCAAACCTGCATTCCTGCCAACTACTGAAAACCTTTCACCCTTTATTTATCAAATATCCATCCACCTCTGCTTTAAAAAAGTTCGAGGACTTTGCTTCCCCAGGTTCCACAGAGACTCATGAAATTCTCGGAGAAAAATTAAAGACACTTAATCTTTGTTTTAAATGGGTATCTCCCGACTTCTGAACGGTAACCCTAGGTCTAGAACTTCCCAAAACAGGAAACATCCTCTCCATACCGATCGTGTCCAGGTTCATCAGGACCTTATGAATTTCATGAAGTCACATCTTATTATTCTAAATTCCAACAGATAGAAGTCCAGTATGTCCAATCTTTCCTCATACAACAACGCAATCTATCCATGTATTACTTTGTGAAACACTCTCTGAACTGTTTCCAATACATTAGCAGTACTGTACACAGTATCCCAGATATGGTCTTACTAGTGCCCTGGGTACCTAAAGCATAACTTTCTTATTTTTCAATTTATGTTGAGATAAAGTTTTGCTCATTACTTGTTTGTGATTCATGCATAAGAGCAGTCGGATCCCTCTGCATCTCAGTACTCTGCACTCACTATTTTGATTTTTAAAAAAATTACTCTTGCCAAAATGGACAAATTTACATTATTCCACATTATTCACTGAAAAGCTCCACAGAGGCCATCACTAAGTCACCCTTTATGTACACATGACAGTCCTCGACACTGATTTAGCTCCCTCAGAGCAAGCTGTCAGTGTGAGCAGAGCCTCTGACACTCATGATTAGAGCTTATTAAAAGCCTCAATCAGGGAACTCATATTCCATAAGGTCCACCTGGCTGACCACATTGCAGTCACTACATTGTCCATTTGCCAGATCTCTGCTTACAAAATTAACATATCTACATCTTTTTTATATCCTCTATACATTCCCTGTGTCCTCTTCGCAACTTACTTTCCTACACATTTTTGTCAACTCTAAATTTCAAACCATGCCTTCCATCTCTTCATCTAAGATATTTACATAAATTGCAAACAATTGAAGTCCAAGTGTGAAGAGTTCTGAGTTAATGGGAAATTAATTAATTAAAATACAGTTTGACAGTCTCGCTTTAGAAGAATAACATTGCTAAAGTTCAGTGTAATTTAGTAATAGAGAAAAAGTAAATTTTAATGATAGGTAGACAATTATAGATGGCAATTGAATCTTTGCATGCTGCTTACATATTCCTTTTGAAGTTTTGCTGCAATGCAGAAAAGCATCAGAAGTATCATGTTTATCTATTCAGGTTAAATACATTTTGATTAAATTGCAAAATCCATGGATTGCTGTGGTTCGAGTGGCTCACCACCACATTTTCAAGAGCATTTATGAATGGGCATGAATGTCCATTTTGCATAATGAATACAAATAATTATTGTTTTCTGAGTGTGCAACTTTCTATGATTTACTAAGATTATTTTGGAATTGACAAAACTAAGACAGCAGTATATTCCCAAAGTCATTAACTCTGAAAATCAAACGAATAATATTTGAACAATGCATTATTTGTCAATAATATTTATATATATTATATAGATAAACCATTAAATATATGGAATTGGAATTGGGTTTATTAGCACATGTACTCAAGATACAATTGAACAGGGGTATGGTGAAAAGTGTACAATGTTGCCAACATATGGCACCAACTTGGGCACAAAGTACGTTGGTAGACATCTTAGGTATACAAAAAAGAGAAAATAAAGAAAAAAGGTTACACTACTTTACAAATATACACAGCATAAGTTAAATTAAGAAATAAAGTTTAAAAGATTGCTATTACAGACTTTTCAGAAGGGCTTCATTGTGGTCTGACCTGCTGCACCAGTTCTCAACCAACAGCCGCCTTCACTCCAGGCTCACCGGCTCTTGTCCTCGCTTTGCTTTGGGCTTGCTGGCCCTTCCTGCTCCGAACCATTGGTGGCCCTGCTCCAGGCCGCATCCACTTTGCTCTGGGCTTCTGGCTGCCCCCATCACTCCACTCGGGCCAAGGAAGAAGACAGAACAGAAGGAAAAAAATCACAAACGAGAAAAAAAAAGAAAAGGAATGGACAAAGCGTATTAGCTCTGGCTGGACCATCTTACTCCAGATAGGACTGGACACTTACACACTCAGTCTCATTGGATACAAAGGCATATATGTTACATATATGTTACAATAAGGTATTTTCTTTTCCATCGAGCATACACAATTTGTAAATATGATCAAGATATAAATAACTTACAGACATATCCTTTCTGTGTAACCAAATTTGGGGTTATCAGTTTTTGAACCAAATAAATATGCTTTCAATTTTATTATTAATTGCAGTGGACAGCATGCAATTAGGAAAATATTTGGATCCCAATTTCCTACCGGTAACTTTTCCACTGATTTCTACAAAATGCTTGCTAAAACATGAATGAACCATTTGATCAATGAGCTTCTCACTGACTTTAATGTAACAGTGTGTTTCATTGATAGAAAACAAAATGGGGAATTTCTGTTGGATTTATTCACTGAAATGATATAATTTATATCCATCTGAAACATGAAGTCCTCCAACACTTGCACCCAGCTCAAGAGAGGCAAATGACAAAATTATTTTCAAGAGTAATTTGCATGTTACTGTGGTTAATAATTGATTTGATTTCTATTAATTAGACTTAATATAACTAATGGATATAGGCTTGCTCGCTGAGCTGGAAGGTGCATTTCGTCACCTTACTAAGTAACACCTTCAGTGAGCCTCCGGGTGAAGCACTGCTGATGATTCCTGCTTTCTATTTATATGTTTGGGTTTCTTTGGGTTGGTGATGCCATTTGCTGTGATGATGTCATTTCCTCTGGTGACGCCATTTCTTGTTTTTTTACTCGAGGTGGTAGATGGGGTCTAACTCAATGTGTTTGTTGATAGTGTTCTGATTGGAATGTCATGTTTCCAGGAATTCTCATGCATGTGTCTGTTTGGCTGGCCCTAGAATGGATGTGCTGTCCCAGTCGAAGTAGTATCCTTCCTTATCCGTTTGTAAGGATACTAGTGAGAGAGGGTCATGTCGTTTTGTGGCTAGTTGACATTCATGTATCCTGGTAGCTAGTTTTCTGCCTGTTTGTCCACTGTAATGTTTGTTACAGTTCTTGCACAGTATTTTGTACATCCATCCTAGGATAAGCCAAGCAGAGGCACGCATGAGAATTCCTAGAAGCATGGCATTCCAACCTGAACTCTATCAACAAACACATTGAGTTAGACCCCAAATACCACCCCCTGAGAAAAAGAACAGGAAATGACATCACTCCAGGAAATGACAACACCACAGGAAGTGACACTACCAACCCAAATATATAAATAGGAAGCAGGGATCATCAGCAGTGCTTTGCCCAGAAGCCCACTGAAGATGTTACTGAGTAGGGTGACGAAACGTCTGGAAATGAGCCTTCCAGTTTGGCGAGCATCCAGAACCTCAACCTGAGCTACAAATCTTCTCAAAACTCATTAATGCATCTAATGTCATGTAAAATATTCTTAATAGCCATATATTTTTCTCAGGATTTATTGATGTTAAAATTCAAGTGATGATTAGGTTGAAGATACATCAATATTTCAGTCTATTCCATTAAATTGATTTTGAACTGTACAAAATAAATCTCCATAATTTTATGAGTTTAAATTTCTAGTTCACATTCTGAAGGTTTTAAAATACATTATTGTAAGTGAATTACAATTTTACACAGTAATTCATTTTCCCTTGTCCTGAAAGCTTACTTTGAATTATCTAAGAAACTATCATAGGTTCTTTTTGCAGCAGAAGCAATTAATTTTACTTTGTTAACAATGCACCATTTGTCAAGCGTACCCTTACATATGTTAATCATTAAAAACATATATGGTAGAATAGCATATGTTGCATATTCATGTTACCACAAGGCATTTTGTTTTTCATAATGCATGCATAAGTTATAAATACTTTCAAGACATAAAGAAATAATTTACATAGGAATCCGACTTAGCGTAACCAATTTTGGCATATCAGCTTTCTGAACCAAACAAGTATGCTTTCCGTATAACTAATTTTTGCTTTGGGTAATTTCAAACATATTACTATTTTCATTTGAAGGTATAGGCTGATTTACGCATTGACATCTTTTATGCAGAGAACAAAACTAAAAATTAAGTTGCAGTTGACTAGTTTTCAGCACATTTGCATAAGGTTTGAAACATAGGCAAACACTATTTTTGTTGGCCAGAAGAATTAATTTATGTCATTTATCATCAATTCTAACGGATATTTATTGTTTTCTTTTGCATAATCCCATCCAAGGTATCAGTACATTCAGCATTTTGAAAGATTTCTGTATATCATTTTGAACTAAAATATACATTATTTTAGATTCAGCAGCCAATAGGGAATATTTCAGCTGCAAATTTCTATATCCAAAACCTTATGCTCATAAAGTGTTGTGCAAAGTCCAAATGATAAACATTTCGGAAGTGTTGTAGAAATGCATAACAATGTATTGGTTTTATTATCTCATCATGTCAAGTAGGATACTATGCTTCCAATAGTTTTGACACAATTTTTAAAAAAATTAGACAATAAAAGGACACTTGTTCTTGTGATATGCACAGTCTTCCAAATAATTTCATGTTATACGTTTTTGTTAGTTGGTGACTGATTTCTGATGGGAAATTATTTAAAGCAATTTTCTTTGCAGGATACCATGATTATCACAAACAGCCTCAAAATACTTTATTCAAAAGCATTGTTTGTGTGAACCATTTAAAAGCAAAGATTTGGGCTTGGACAACAACAGGTCTATTATTATTTGAACCAGCTGCACTGCACTCAAACTTAAGTTACACCTGCACATGGATTTCAATATTAAAGCTGAAATTTCAACCCTGAAGGTAACTCATGGGGCAATGTAGTATTTTTGGGTGGAAGGGGGTCACCATGGTTCTTCCTTCCTTGACTGGATCTTGAGGTCTATTTTTACAGTGGTAGAGGATTATAACAAAAGACTCTTGTGTCTTAATGAGATGTAGTTTATTACATGCAAAACTAGTAAGACTTAGTGATGAATTTTACTTTATTTGGTTAAGTTCTGGCTGCAGCAAGCATTTTGGAGGGTGCTTGGCTGTGAGGCTTAAAGAGTTTCTTCAAAGTCCTATCAAACTTTCCCCATGAACTACCTATCCTGTGCCTATGGCATTTCTTTCAATTTGCTTCAAGCTCCATTTTACCACACACCAGGGTGCTGTTGCTAAGATATCCCAGAATTGACTGGCAACCCTGCTGTGGTAACATCTTTAAAAATGACTCTTTTCATTCACTCATGGGATTTGGACATCTCTGGATGAGCCAGCATTTATTAGCCAGTCCATGTGCTATAGTAGAACCACAGGATTTTGACCCAGCACCTGCAAATATATTTTCAAGTCAGGATGGTGAGCAGCTTGGAGGAAAGCTTGCAGGTGGTAGTGTTCTCATGTATCTGCTGTTATTGTCCTTTGAGATTGAAGTAGTCACTGATTTGGAAGATGCTGTCTAATGATCACTGTGCAGCCTGACAAGCACTATCAGTCCAGAGGTGCCCTGCATGTTTTCTGACATTTGCACTAAACATGACAAACAAGGGGAATTTGGCACTTTGCTTTGCAGGTAGGGGTCTGAAGGTCCTGCTGGATAGGATGTTGTACAGGCAGGATGTCCTCTGCCCGCAGGTCTGGCAGGGTTGACCATGACACCAGCTCACGCCATCCTGGTCTCAGATTGTGCCTGGGTCAATGCAGTGACAGCTATCAAGTTAAATGCACAGCAATCCAAGAAGGTCAATGAAAACAGACCCCATTAGACTAGAACAAGTCAACATAGATGGAGGGCTACAAACATTTAACTCCTCATCCCTTATGTGGGGAGCATTCTGACCACAGCAGGCAGCTGACCAAGCCCCAGGACTGGGATCAGAGGCTTCCCATGACCCACTCTGCCAGCAGTCACTGACCAAAGGCTACCTCATACAGTCATACAGATGTAAGAAAAAAATTAGAATGATAAATGCATGCCTTAATGATTGAAACAAAAACAGAAATGGCTGGAGGAACTCAGCAGGTTTAGCTACATCTCTGGAGAAAAAGCAGAGCCAACCTTTCTGGTCCTTCAGGTGCTTCATCCCATATTCTGATTACAGGGCAGGGTATTTTCTAATGTATAATTTCAGTTACATCACACTGTAAATTGTAGCTATAAATTCTGAGTCTTACAATTGTGTCCTCCACAAGCACCTGATGAAGGAGCGACGCTCCACAAGCTAGTGCTTCCAATTAAACCTGTTGGACTATGACCTGGTGTTGTGTGATTTTTAACCCTGCAGTATCAATTGCATGTCTGTCCTCTTACATAATAGACACAACATGTCAGTAGCGAGGAGGCTGACTGAATCCTGAAGAAGGAATTAATTGGAGCCACACACGTGGATTCATCTGCAGCCTCAGACTAAGGTATTTGTCCTCTCCAGACAAGACTGATAGTCTTGGCTACAACCCTGTTAAACTGCCTCCTGCTCCCATTGTCTTGCTTCCCCTCTGTATTAGCATAGGTATATGAATCCCCTATTGAGAACAGGCAAAAACCTTCTGTTTAATCTCTTCCCATCAACACATGATCATGAAGAATACGATAATCCATTCATTTATTATCACAGGACATAGGCGTTCACTGGGCTTTGTACGTTTATAATTGCCTATCTTAAATAACGTAGCAACAATCTTTCCATGTGACTGATAGACCTTTTGTTTTATTCCTATAGAAAAATACTGTCTTTGTTTGTAGGGCAGAGTTTGGTGAAAAAGTGTCACCATAAGTAGACGAACAACTACTTCTGGTCACATTGAGAATCTCTCATCGGCTGTCCGATAATAAAGCATCTACCTTTGTGCAGAAACTTGTGTCATCTGGATTTGTGGGTAAAAAGAACATCAACATTTGGTGCCGTAACTCAGGTCTCAACACAGGGAATGTCTCACAGGGCTGAGTAAGAGACATGAAAATCTGAATTGGGCAGAACCAAGCCGTAAGAGTGCGCTGGAGTGTTTTACCCCAGACTGCTCCTTGTTTTCAGTCAGACGATCTGTCCTTCATCCCATGGAACCAGTACCTTGACGAGATTGCACAAACTACCCGAACTCAGCTTGTAAGGTAGGAAAATTGTCCAATTGCTCTAAATTGCTGCAGGATGACATTGGCTACTCTGTATTGTGCAAATTCTGGTTTGAGAGCTGCCTCTTTTGAATATAGCCGGAGGAAGTTAATCTAGAGCTATATAGGAAAGAGAGCAGGCTCAGCAAATCTCTCGAATGAGAATGGGTGGATGGTAAGCGAAAAAGAAAACAGGACAACAGCGCAAAGAGACGAAAACTGGGGAAGATAAACTTGAGGGGTTAAGGAGGCAAGGAGAACGTAAACACTTCTCGAGATCCTGAGCTCAGGTCTGGCATACCGATGTACCTTGGATAACAGGGAGAGGGGGTCAATTACCAGTGAGGCAGCCAGGCCAGTGTTTCAACTGTGGGAGGCCCAGTCACTGGAAGGCTGAATGCCCCCTTCACCCAGAACCCAACTGTCCAGGCCCGGACCTGCCGTCCCGGACTCGTTTCACCTCATTTCACCATTCGCCTGATTCCCAATCAGTAACCTCCCAGTCGTCAGCACGTCCCCTCAGCAGGAACCTAGCATTGCCCTGCAGAAAGCTGGAATGCCAATCCTATTTCTGATAGATACAGAGGCAATCAATTCCACCCTCGATCAGAAAATTGTGAGGGATAAGGGATTTCAGCTATCAGGCGAGACCGTGGCACTCGCCGGCTTTGAAGGGACAAGCAGCATATACCCTAAAATTGCTCCACTGAAAGCTGAGTTCTGCAGATGAACCTGCTCTATTTCCTTCATAGTAACAGATAAGATCAGATGGAACCTGGCAGGCAGGGATCTGCGTTGTCCCCTAGGAGTCGAGATCACCTGTATGAATGAGGGCATTGCAGTGGGACTGCATGGCCAGACACAATTCCTCCAGTTTGTAGTCCCTCAGTGGTGGGGGCTCAGCATTGAATGATCTGCCTTTACATCGTTGTTCCCAACTCTGGTCCCCCATGTGATAGTTTGCTATGACTCCACTGTATGCTCTGCAGAACAAAGCCGGCATTACACGCAGTTTGAGGGCATGGAATTCTCCGTTTCGGTTGTCAGTGAGGTTGAAGGTAAGGAAGGCTCTGCTTATCTTGTTCAAATCCCACACGATCTGTGGCGGCAAACAGGCTTGGTAGTCCCACACATCCCTTGAACCTTTGGCCGCGGTTTAAACCCAGAGATGTAAGCCACTTTGCCTAAACTCTGACACAACTTGCTTCCAACATCAGGGGACAGTGGCAACACTTTACAGAGGGCCATTTGAAACACTGGGAATTCCCATAACAGAAGTTTGGCATCCTGATCCTCCACATATCCTCTGTAGACCCAACCTGGGACGTTGACCCCCAGCTGTAGGCTGCCTCTAACCACGAAGTCGACTATACCCCTTGCCCTCCGATGCAAATACTATTATAAGTGAATCAGAGCCTGCCTTTGATCCCACAGTATCCCATTAAACCAGAGGCAGAACAGGGAATCCAGGCACCCATTGACTCTTTCCTGGCACAAGGTATCCTGGTTCTGTGCAAATCACCTTGCAACACCCTGATCTTTCCAGTTCCCAAACCCGGCCGACAGGACTGGAGGCTCGTGCAGGATCTGAGAAAGGCCAATGAGATTGTGGCACCGTTACAACCCCTCATCCCAAACCCGGCTACCATATTAAGCTGCATACCTGCTGATACCTGCATTTTTACCATCATTGATCTACAGCATGTCTTCTTTTCCATTCCGCAAAAAATCTGGACTCTCAATATTTATTTGCCTTTATTTACCGGAGCCAGCAATACACTTGGACCCGCCTGCCCAAGGGATTTGTCCCCTCTCCCACCCTATTCTCACAAACCCTCCACAATCAGTTACGGTCCTTGAAATTCCCACGAGGATCTACAGTTGTCCAATATGTAGGTTACCTGCTTGTCACCAGTAGCAGCTTATCTAACTGCGAGACCGATGCCACAGTACTACTGAGTTTTCTACACACCCTTAGGTATGTGGTTCTGCCCCATAAGGTCAAGCGTTGTCAAAAGGAGGTGAAATTTTTGGGGCTTCCCCTCTCCGCAGGGGAATGGAAATTGACAGAAGAGCACATTCGACCCATTGTGGAAACCCCACCGCCTATGACCCCTAAACAAATGCAGGCCTTTCTTAGCCTTTTAAATTTCTGCAGGCAATGGATTCCAAATGTCGCCCTTCACATTCGCCTACTGACTCCACTGGCATCAAACAATGCCTCCTCCTACCACCGCGACTTCACTCTTACAACCGGACAGCTAACAGCATTTATCAAATTAAAGAACGGTCCTCTGCATGCCCCAGCCACAGACCAACCCTTATATGATCGACCGTTCCAACTGTATGTCACCGTTAAGGATGGATGTGCCACTGCCATCCTCACCCAAACGCACAGTGGCAGGAAGTGCCCGGTTGCATACTTTTCAACTAAATTGGACCCGGTAGCAGCTGGCCTCCCGCCCTGCTCACTGGTACGTCCTGCTATACATATCCTCATATCAGCCCCCTCAACCATCACCCTGCACCAGCCAGTGGGGGGTTTGACACTCCATTGTTGACCTTCTCACCTTCCGGCAGACTCACCATTTAACAGAGGCACACCAGAATAAATACAAAGCAGCCCTACTCAACAAACCACTACTGACCTTCTCCCGTTACACCACCCTGAATCCAGCAACCTCCCTAATGGAACCCCCTGCAGCACCTCTCATCTTGCGAACACGACTGCCTGCTACAGAATCACCTTTTCACCTCTGCTCGGGGCGATTTAACTGACCTGCCCCTTACACATGCAGACTTCGCCTTCTACGTGGATGGCAGCTCCTACATTTCACCTACAGGTCAGCGATGCTCTGGATACGCGATCACTATGGATGATGAAGTGGTGGAATGTGCAGGCTTCGAAACTCCACTGTCAGCACAGAAGGCTGAGTTGTTTGCCCTCACTCGGGCTTGCATCCTGGCGGAGGGGAGTTCAGCCAATATTTCCATGGACTCTTGGTATGCTTTTGGTTTTGCCCACAACTACGGTGTCCTATGGGAACATAGGGGATTTTTAACCTCCACAGGGCAACCCATTAGTAACGTTGTTTTTGTGCATAATCTCTTGCAGGCCTTACAATTAACTTCCAGACTAGCAGTGATGAAATGCTCAGCCCACACTGGTGCAACTGACAGATTCTCCAAGGGCAACGCGCAAGTATATGCCACCGTCAAATAGGCAGCATTACACCCCACTCACCTAGTTTCTTCAGGGGTCACAGCAGCACCTCGTTACAAATGGTATGAGGACGGGTATGTCAGACCTGGGTGAGATATGTCACTTTGGGGTGATGCCCCTGCAGAGGAACATAGACTATGGTCACGAATGGGGTGCACTGTTGATGCCTATAACAAACTATGGATGACCCCTGCGAAACAGGTCTGTGTTCCCTCTTTGCTTATACCTATCCTGGTAGATTATATGCATAACTGTACACACCTAGGCAAGGAGGGAATGGTTAGCACTTTCTTACAGATCTGGTGGCACCCTGACGTCCAGAAGGCAGCTGAGAAATGACCACACGCATGCTGGATCTGCAAAAAGACTAATGTTGGAACGGGGATGCCTTGCAGTTCCGGGACTACCCCCTTGCCCGGTGGGCCTTTCAATGGTTTATAACTAGACTTTATAGAACTACCCAAAGTACAATGTGAGAAGAATTGCTTGGTAATAGTAGATTTTTTCAGCAGATGGATTGAGGCAATGCCAACAACAAACAACGGTGGTAAACATACTGCTGAGGGAAATAATTCCACGATATGGATTCCCATTAGCACAGACAATGGGCCACACTTGGTGGCTAAAATTAACCAGAGGATTTGCAGGGAACTAGCAATGAACAACAATTCCACTGTACCCACCACCCAAAAGCACCTGGAGTGGTGGAATGGACAAATGGTACCCTAAAGCATAAGCTGTCAAAGCTAAAACAGGAAACAGGCCTAAGTTAGTTGAAGGTCCTCATCCTTGCCTTATTCCACATGAGGGCTACCCCTTCTAGCAAGACTGGCCAGTCTCCTGCTGAGGTGGTTTACGGGAAGCTCATGAGGATCCTATGGGAACCTGGGATAGTCTGACCCTCCTTCCCTGAGAGACTAGATATGAACACCTTGGGAGAGGAGGTGGGGGTATACCTGCAGGGGCTAACCAAAACTCTCCAAAATTTGCATTCATAGGCACGCCAGGCTTACAGAGAAAGTGACGATCTCCCTGAAGGGGACTACCTGCTGCTGAGCCAGGGGATTTTGTCCTGATAAAGTACCGGGAACAAAAGAATGGTGGAAAGGACCATTCCAGGTGCTGCTGACCACTCCCACAGCTGTAATAGTACAAGGGTACCCCCGGTGGATACACAGAACCGACTGCAAAAGAATCACCATGGAAGCAGACACCAACTAAGGCCAAAGATATTTTCCATACTTGTGACTTTGGTGACTTTGGGAAATGGGGCCTTGGGAATAGATGGATTTCAAATTGACACCCCTCAGCATAATACCTTTTTGCACCGAGCCTATCAGACAGCCTGTGTAAGGGGGAAAGACACCCACTGCTTGGTATGTGTCCACATGTCACATTTTTGGGGGTGGGGGGAGCTCTTTGTGGCCTGTACCTTTTCGTTGGCACGAACCGGCCCAATGGCTACTGCATCAAAGCCTTGCTGGTGACCTTGCTAACACCAATGATGCATGAAAATGGCAGTTAGCAGGGTATAACCTGACCTCATTCAGGTACTGGTATTACCCTAATTACAACCGATCGCATAGGCCTTCCTCCCTTGTAGTTCTCAACCACACCATCGACTACACTATTTATTTCAGGCGGGAAGGGAAGTCCTCCAATGGTATTACATGGGAATGAGTGAATGCTCCTCTGTCATTCCCTGGGTCAAACCTATTCAGAATTTAACAGAATGTGGGTACTTTATATTTGATTGGTCTGTTGTCCACAACAGAACTTCAGGCCACCTCTGGAAAAATTCTGCTTCCAGGCTGTTTTGGGGTGGGGGTGGTTGGGTATGCTGTTTCCACCTTGACTGCACAACTTTATTTGCAGGTTAAAAGCCTATCCCTGGCTTCCCTCCGATTGGAAGAAATCGTGTTACATGGGGCATGTTGTACCCTGCATTTGCATTTCAGGCAACTTGCCCTTACCCCCGAGACCCAGAAGATCCCTTGCCAGGTTCCTAACCTGGGTGGGAATGTTCTCTCCCCCAATGGGAATCTATTTACATGCCCAAGAATTTAGTCAGCTCAGGAAGGTATGGGAAAGGGTCACCAATGATACGACTAGTGCTTTAACTGAAATTAACGCAGAACTACTTGCAGTTAGGACTGCGGCCCTCCAGAATCATTTGGCCTTGGACTTCTTGCTGGCCACGGAGGGTGGTACCTGTGCTATTGTTGGGGCAGAGTGCTGCACCTATATCCCAGATGAGTCTACTAACATCATTGACCTCTCTAAACACATCACATAGGACATACAGACTCTCCCTCCTATTGACAAAGGGTTTAGCGATGGCATGGAAGGGTGATCACTAGGGGGCATTTTTGGTGGACTGGGAGGCCTGCTGGTACATATCGAAATTGCAATGCTAATTGTAATCTCCTGCATTTTAGTGCCACTATTGTCCAAATGTTTTCGCTATAGGCTTTGAGGGGACCTGGTTGATCATCGAATGATCAATAGGAGGGAATGAGGAAGCTAGAAAGGGATCATTTCCATATTTTACTTATCTTTCAAGGCATACTGGGGGCTCAAGAATGGAAAATTCTATTACCAAAGAGACTCACTGCAGTATCAATTGCATGCCTGTCCTCTTACAGTATGGACAGAACATCTCAGAAGGGAGGAGGCTGACTGAATCCTAGAAAAGGAATCCTTTGGAGCCACACACATGGATTCCTCTGCAGCTCCAGGCAAAGGTATTCGTCCTCCCAAGGAAAGACTGATAGGCTTGGCCACAACCCTGTTAAACTACCTCCTGCTCCCATTATCTTACTTCCCCTCCGTATTAGCATAGGTATATAAATCCCCCATTGAGAACAGGCAAAACCCTTCAGTTTAATCTCTTCCCATCAATATATGATCATGAAGAATATGATAATGTCCTTATAATCCATTCACTCGTTATCATGGGACATCGACATTCACCGGGCTTTGTAAATTTATATTTGCCGATCTTAAACAGTGTAACAACAATTGACCATCTGACTGATAGACCTTTTGCTTTATTCCTATAAAAAATACTGTCATTGTGTGTCGGGCAGAGATTTGTGGAGAAGTGTCACTACAAGTAGACGAATGACTACTTCTGGTCACATTGAGAATCTAGAACATAGAACATAGAAAAATAAAGTACAGGCCCTTTGGCCTTCGATGTTGTGCCGATCAAGGCCCACCTAACCTACACTAGCCCACTATCCTCCATATGCCTATCCACTGCCCATTTAAAAGCCCATAAAGAGGGAGAGTCCACCACTGCTACTGGCAGGGCATTCCATGAACTCACGACTCGCTGAGTAAAGAATCTACCCCTAACATCTGTCCTATACCTACCACCCCTTAATTTAAAGCTATGCCCCCTCGTAATAGCTGACTCCATACATGGAAAAAGATTCTCACTGTCAACCCTATCTAAACCCCTAATCATCTTGTACACCTCTATCATGTCACCCCTAAACCTTCTTTTCTCCAATGAAAACAGCCCCAAGTGCCTCAGCCTTTCCTCATACGATCTTCCTACCATACCAGGCAGCATCCTGGTAAACCTCCTCTGCACCCGTTCCAGTGCCTCCACATCCTTCCTATAGTATGGCGACCAAAACTGCACACAATACTCCAGATGCATCCACACCAGAGTCTTATACAACTGCAACATGACCTCAGGGATCCGGAACTCAATTCCTCTACCAATAAAAGCCAGTACGCCATATGCCTTCTTCACCGCACTATTTACCTGGGTGGCAACTTTCAGAGATCTGTGTACATGGACACCAAGATCCCTCTGCTCAGCCACACTACCAAGTATCCGACCATTAGCCCAGTACCCCGTCTTTTTGTTACTCTTACCAAAGTGAATCACCTCACACTTACCTACATTGAACTCTATTTGCCACCTTTCTGCCCAGCTCTGCAACTTATCTATATCCCGCTGTAACCTGACACATCCTACTTGTAGTGACAACAACTCCACCGACTTTCATATCATCCGCAAACTTGCTCACCCAACCTTCTAACCCCTCCTCCAGGTCATTTATAAAAATGACAAACAGCAATGGTCCCAAAACAGATCCTTGCGGAACACCGCTAGTAACTGCACTCCAAGATGAACCTTTACCATCAACTACTACCCTCTGTCTTCTTCCAGTCAGCCAATTCCTAATCCAAACCTCCAACTCACCCTCAATGTCATACCTCCATATTTTATGCAGTAGCCTACCATGGGGAACCTTATCAAACGCCTTATTAAAATCCATATACACCACATCTACCGCTTTACCCTCGTCTACCTCCTTAGTCACCTTCTCAAAGAATTCAATAAGGTTTGTGAGGCACGACCTGCCCTTCACAAAACCATGCTGACTATCCTTGATCACATTATTCCTATCCAGATGTTCATAAATCCTATCCCTTACAATTCTCTCTAAGACTTTGCCCACAACAGAAGTGAGACTCACCGGCCTATAGTTACTAGGGTTATCCCTACTCCCCTTCTTGAACAAGGGAACCACATTTGCTATCCTCCAGTCTACTGGCACTATTCCTGTAGACAACGAGGACATAAAAATCAAGGCCAATGGCTCTGCAATCTCCTCCCTTGCTTCCCAGAGAATCCTAGGATAAATGCCATCAGGCCCAGGGGACTTACCTATTTTCACCCTTTCCAGAATTTCCAACACCTCTTCCCTACATACCTCAAAGCCGTCCATTCTAATTAATTGTGACTCAATATTCACATCGGCAACAATGTCCTATTCCTGAGTGAATACTGACGAAAAGTATTCATTCAGTGTCTCCCCAATCTCTTCAGCCTCCACACGCAACTTCCCACTACTATCCTTGACTGGACCTATTCCTACCCTAGTCATTCTTTTATTCCTGGCATACCTATAGAAAGCCTTAGGCTTTGTGCAGAAGGAAGATTGGCAGGCAGGATAGGTCATAAGGATGGTGCTGAGCTGGCAGGTTGGAACTGGGGTAAGGTGGAGGGAGGGGAAATGAGGAAACTGTTGAAGCCCACATTGATGCCCTGGGGTTGAAGTGTTCTAAGGCGGAAGGTGAGGCGTTCTTCCTCCAGGTGTTGAGGGGTGAGGGAGTGGGGGTGGAAGAGGCCCAGCACCTGCATGTCCTCGGCAGAGTGGGAATGAATTGAAATGTTCGGCCATGGGACAGTGGGGTTGATTGAGAACTGTCTTTGCGGAAAACAGATAGGGGTGGGGATCGAAATATATCTATGGTGGTGAGGTCCGTTTGTAGGTGGTGGAAATGTCTGCGGATGATGCAGTTTATGCAGAGGTTCATGGGGTGGAAGATGAGGACCAGAGGGGTTCTGTCCTTGTTGCAGTTGGAGGGGTGGGGTTTGACGGTGGAGGTGCGGTACGTGGATGAGATGCGTTGGAGGGCATCTTCAACCACATGGGAAGGGAAATTATGGACTTTAAAGAAGGAGGCCATCTGGTGTGTTCTGTGGTGGAATTATGCCACCTACAAACAGAACCCACCACCAGGGGTATATTTCCCTCCGCATCGCTATCCCATTTCTGCAAAGACCACTCTCTTCGTGACTACCTGGTAAGGTCCATGCCCCCCAACAACCCACCCTCCCCTCCTGGCACCTTCCCTTGCCACCTCAGGAATTGCATAACCTGCGCCCACACCTCCCCCCTCACCTCCATCCAAGGCCCCAAAGGAGCCTTCCACATCCATCAAAGTTTCACCTGCACATCCACCAATATCATTTATTGTATCTGTTGCTCCCAATGCGGTCTCCTTTACAGTGGGGAAACTGGGCGTTTTCTCGCAGAGCGCTTTAGGGAACATCTGAGGAACATCCACACCAATCAACCCTACCACCCCGTGGCCGAACACTTCAACTCCCCCCCCGACACCCCCCCACTCTGCCGAGGACATGCAGGTACTGGGCCTCCTCCACAGCCATTCCTTCACCACCCAACGCCTGGAGGAAGAACGCCTCATCTTCCACCTCTGAATATTTCAATCTCAGGACATCAATGTGGACTTCACCAGTTTCCTCATTTCCCCTTGCCCCACATTACCCCAGTTCCAACTTGCCAGCTCAGCACCATCCTCATGGCCTGTCCTACCTGGTAATCTTCCTTCCCACCTGCCTCATTCCTGATGAAGGGTTTTTTCCCGAAATGTTGATTTTCCTGCTCCTCAGATGCTGCCTGGCCTGCTGTGCTTTTCAGCACTACTCTAATCTTGACCTTGTCTATTTATCCTATGCATGCCCCTCATGATTTATAAAACTCTATAAGATCACCCCTCAACCTCCAATACTCAAGGGAAACAGCCACAGTCTATTCAGCCTCTCCCTTTAGTTCACATTATCCAACCCTGGCAACATTCTTGTAAATCTTTTCTCAACTCTTTCAGGTTTCACAACATTCCTGATGAAGGGCTTTTGCCTGAAACATCGATTTTACTGTTCCTTGGAGGCTGCCTGACCTGCTGTCTTTTCCCGTACCATTGTAATCTTGACTCTAATCTCCAGCATCTGCAATACCCACTTTGGCCAAGTTTCACAACATCCTTCCGATAGTAAGGAGACCAGAATTGCACACAATATTCCAAAAGTGGCCTCACCAATGTCCTGTACAGCCACACATGACCTCCCGACTCCTATACTCAATGCTCTGACCAATAAAGGAAAGTATACCAAATATCTTCTTCACTATCCTGTCTACCTGTGACTCTACTTCCAAGGAAATATAAACCTGCACTCCAAGGTCTCTTTGCTCAGCAACACTTTCCAGGACCTTACTATTAAGTGTATAAGTCTGATCTGCTTTGCTATTCCAAAATGCAGCACCTCGCATTTATCTGAATTAAACTCTATCTGCCACGTCTCAGCCCATTGGCCCATCTGGTCAAGATTCCATTGTACTTTGAAGTAACTTTCTTCACTGTCCACTATATCTCCAATTTTGTTGCCATCTGCAAACTTACTAACTATACCTCCTATGTTCACATCCAAATCATTTATGTAAATGACAGAAAGCACTGATCCTTGTGGCACACCACTGGTCACAGGCCTGCAGTCTGAAAAGCAACCCTCCGCCACCACTACCTGTCTTCTATCTTTGAGCACTACCTCCCTTGTGATATGGACATTTTGCACTTGCCCACTAGCCAAAAGTTGGAGGGTACTTGGCTGCAATTCAGTGAGGCTTTGAGCCACCAAAGAGAAACTTTTCTCCCATCCTGGAAAAGTGAGCAGTCCTTTGGTCTGGGTTACAGCTCCACGTAGGTGACCCAGTTTCCATGGAAGTGAAGATCAAAGTAACTGTCCGACTCACGATGGTACCTTTCCTAACAGTTTACCTTCAGTGATGTGTCAGACCCTGGTAATAATGAGGGAAACAGCTATATTTTCAATTTCGACTCCACAAATTGTTCTTTTGTGGATTAGCACCCCCAATACCCCCACCCCACCTGAGGATCAGAATCTGAATTCACTTTGAAATTGAAATGTCTTCCACACTCTCCCCCAACCATCCCCATCCTCTGCCCTCTCCGACTCTGTTAGGCACCTGCACTGTTGCTCCAGTCTTCAGAAGCTATTCCTGCTCATATATGGTATGTGCCTCATCATAAGGAAAGTGAGCTGTTTATTTGGCCTTCACATGTGTTCATCAGTGGTGATGCATTTTGCATGTATGTCATGTATCAATGCAGCCACAGATGATTCAACCCTATCTGAAGATTCTTGGTCTTCTGCTGCTGGAGTTCCTCCATTCCCCTTGGAGGACATTTAAGAGATGGAAGTCAACAATTCCTTGCTGACCTGAGGAATTGGTTCAAACTCTGCATGGGATGAATATCATGAAACTTCAGTGTGTGCTAATATCAATTCAACACGAGAGCAGGTGTACTGAGTTGAGGTGTGAGACTACCAGGTATGTGATTTATCCCCATCTCTCCTGTTCTTTGTCTATGGACTTTGACACCCTGCTAATATCCAGAGCCTGGTGCTGTATAGCCGACATAGTGACAAAATCGGTCCTAGTTTCTGGCCTCTCACTGGAACTATCTATTCCCTTGTCGTGCAAGGAGGGAATACTAGAGGAATTTTGAATGGAAGAAGTGGCTTGTCTGTACAGGATGGAATGAGACCATTTATGGAAAGTGACTGTGAGGGATGTGTGTCAGGATGTGAGGAGATGCTTGGAACGAGTAGAATGAATGAAACCATAGGGTGTTTATTTCTGACAAGCGCTGTGCAAGAGAACTCTGTAGAATTCGGGAGTATAGTGGTATGTGTGGCATATTTATGTTACTCATCCTTACGAAAGTTATGAGATCCTTAAACCTCTTGTGACATTGCATCCATTTGTATGAAACCATACTCCCGTTGCTCTTAATTCTCTCACTAGTTCTTTGGCATCTTCCTCAGAGCCACTAGAAATTTTTATTCTGTCCTTCGCCACAATAAACATGCTTGCACGATCTCCAAGGAAGAGTCAGGGAAACACAGAGTCTCAGGGTGGGGCATCAGGATAGCAGGACTGGAAGATGTGAGGTGTCGCAAGTGGAGAAAACAGCAGTCTTACCTTGTCTTCCTGCCATCCTTCATGTTTCTCCTGCCTTCAAAAGGAACATTGGCTGCAGCTACTTTGAACCTTGCTGGTTTTCCTTTGACAAAGTGGCAGTCATCAGCAGAGCTATACTCTGTCATTAGTCAGAAAAGTTGGAAATGTGAGGCTAATGCCTTAGCTTGGTGAAAGATGCATGAAAAAGCCCTCCACTGATACAACAGATTCCTCACATACTCATGATTCCTCCACATGATCTTGTAATGAGAAGTGGTCTACTCTGATCAAGTTTTGGCCTTAAATTCAGTTTTGGGCCAATAGTTATTGAGAAAAGCTTTACAAAAGTAAATATACATATTAATGAGAACATTTCGTTTGCTGTAATTTTCAGCTTCAAACTGACCTTTCAGTTGCTTCTTTTTCCTGTGCATGTGTAATGTTTATTCAGGACTTTAGAAAATCTAAGGTTAGGTTTTAACATTTTCTATCATACCTCAGTTTCAATCAGAAGATATGCTTATCATGTGAGATAACCGTTAGTTAGAAAAGATTCAACACGCACAAGTAGCTCTGAGTATGAAATCAATGGATAAATCTGGCTACCTCTTCCTGAAAACTTTTATTCCCTGCTCCATTTGTAATTTTCTGCTGATTCCCTTCTAAGAATAAAATATTTTTAAAGTGCAGGATCTCATCACCATCTCATGCTGACTTTTACTAGTTGGAAAACTGGGGAACAACATCACCACGGCCATTTCCAGGACCCTAATGCAATCATGCACCTATCAGGCAATTAACTGTCTTGTGCCAGACCTATCATCGCTTCAAAGGACTCAGAACTATTCTTGTGTTTTCTATAGAATAGAATAAGAGAACCATCATTATTTAAAACTTGAACATTTATTCTGTACATCACAATAAATATGTCTTTGATTAAATACCATGTGTTGGATGATAAAATGCATCTAGTTAAACATGGCTATCTAGAAGCTGATGTCAGTAATTCTCTCAACTTCTGATATTTCGATCAGATCATGACTGGGTTAAAGCTGACTCAATTGCCTTAACCTTTAATTGTCTTCTGCAGTAGAAATTTGTGGATGGGGTTCCAGTGTCAGGAAGGGGAGGGGAAGGGAAGGGTTTGGGTGGACTGAGGTTTCAAGGGAGGTAGTTGATGGTGTGGATAGGGTGGTAATGAGTTGAGAGATCCGTTTCATGGTTATGGAGGAGCGATAGCAGGTTTTTAATCCTCTAACCTTTCCTGGATACCTATTAAACCTAAGTGAATCTGAACCCACTGTAGTCTCCAAAATGAATGGACTCTTTTAGAAAGTTCAAAATGCAGGGAATTGTCCATCAGAAAGTTTGATCTCTTGTGCAATTCCCATGAAATCAGTCAAATTGATACACAACTGCAGTCTCCACTGCTCCAGCAATTGCTCTGGCCATCAGAATATCTACACCTTTTCATTATACAGCTCCTGAAGTCCATGCATGCAATCCATTTCAGAAATCAAGATTTTTGTGTCAATGATTCTCTCATCTACAGAAGCTGCATTGATGAAGTCTCTCCAAAATGCAACCAATTGGAATTCATTGAACTAATGAAAACATGTAATATTGCACTCTTAATGTCCCTTGAAAAAGTTACAGCTTGCTTAATGATGTATATCTGGATTTTTAATGGCATATCATACTTTTAATAAACAGCAGAACTGCCTTACTGACCCTGAAAGTTTAATTTTGTATTTATCGAATGTCAATTCTTTTTCCATGATAAAGGCTTGCGCATTTATTTTTAATTTTTCATGAATATTATAATTTCGCTTCCACCTTAATCCCATGTCATAGAGTCATGGATTCATAGAGATGTACAGCATGGAAACAGACCCATCGGTCCAACCATCCATGCCGACCAGATATCCCAACCCAATCTAGTCCCACCTGCCAGCACCCAGCCCATATCCCTCCAAACCCTTCCTATTCATATACCCATCCAAATGCCTCTTAAACGTTGCAATTGTACCAGCCTCCACCACTTCCTCTGGCAGCTCATTCCATACACGTACCACCCTCTGCGTGAAAAAGTTGCCCCTTAGGTCTCTTTTATATCTTTCCCCTCTCACCCTAAACCTATGCTCTCTAGTTCTGGACTCCACGACCCCAGGGAAAAAACTTTGCCTATTTATCCTATCCATGCCCCTCATAATTTTGTAAACCTCTATAAGGTCACCCTTAGCCTCCGACGCTCCAGGGAAAACAGCCCCAGTCTGTTCAGCCACTCCCTGTAGCTCAGATCCTCCAACCCTGGCAACATCCTTGTAAATCTTTTCTGAACCCTTTCAAGTTTCACAACATCTTTCCGATAGGAAGGAGACCAGAATTGAATGCAATATTCCAACCGTGGCCTAACCAATGTCCTGTAAAGCCGCAACATGACCTCCCAACTCCTGTACTCAATACTCTAACCAATAAAGGAAAGCATACCAAACACCTTCTTCCCTATCCTATTTACCTGCGACTCCACTTTCAAGAAGCTATGAACCTGCACTCCAAGGTCTCTTTGTTCAGCAACACACCCTAGGACCTTACCATTAAATGTATAAATCCTACTAAGATTTGCTTTCCCAAAATGCAGCACCTCGCATTTATCTGAATTAAACTCCATCTGCCACTTCTCAGCCCATTGGCCCATCTGGTCAAGATCCTGTTGTAATCTGAGGTAACCCTCTTCGCTGTCCACTACACCTTCAATTTTGGTGTCATCTGCAAACTTACTAACTGTACCTCTTATGCTCACATCCAAATCATTTATGTAAATGACCAAAAGTAGAGGGCCCAGCACCAATCCTTGTGGCACTCCACTGGACACAGGCCTCCAGTCTGAAAAACAACCCTCCATCATCACCCTCTGTATTCTACCTTTGAGCCAGTTCTGTATCCAAATGGCTAGTTCACCCTGTATTCCATGAGATCTAACCTTGCTAATCAGTCTCCCATGGGGAACCTTGTTGAACGCCTTACTGAAGTCCATATAGATCACATCTACTGCTCTGCCCTCATCAACCTGCTTTGTTACTTCATCAAAAAGCTCAATCAAGTTTATGAGACATGATTTCTCACGCACAAAGACATGTTGACTATCCCGAATCAGTCCTTGCCTTTCCAAATACATGTACATCCCGTCCCTCAGGATTCCCTCCAACAACTTGTCCACCACCGAGGTCAGGCTCACTGGTCTATAGTTCCCTGGCTTGTCCTTACCACCTTTCTTAAACAGTGGCACCACATTTGCCAACCTCCAGTCTTCCACCACCTCACCTGTGACTATCAATGATGCAAATATCTCAGCAAGAGGCCCAGCAATCACTTCTCTAGCTTCCCACAGAGTTCTCGGATACACCTGAACTGTTCCTGGGGATTTATCCACCTTTAACCGTTTCAAGACATCCAGCACTTCCTCCTCTGTAATCTGGACATTTAACAAGTTGTCACCATCTATTTCCCTACAGTCAAATCTTCCATATCCTTTTCCACTGTAAATACTGATGCAAAATATTCATTTAGTATCTCCCCCATTTTCTGTGGCTCCACACAAAGGCCGCCTTGCTGATCTCTGAGGGGCCCTATTCTCTCCCTAGTTACTCTTTTGTCCTTAAGATATATGTAAAACCCCTTTGGATTCTCCTTAATTCTATTTGCCAAAGCTATCTCATGTCCCCGTTTTGCCCTCCTGATTTCCCTCTTAAGTATACTCTTACTTTCTTTATACTCTTCTAAGGATTCACTCAATCTATCCTGTCTGTACCTGACATATGCTTCCTTCTTTTTCTTAACAAAACCCTCAACTTCTTTAGTCATCCAGCATTCCCTATAGTTACCAGCCTTCCCTTTCACCCTGACAGGAATATACTTTCTCTGGATTCTTGTTATCTCATTTCTGAAGGCTTCCCATTTTCTAGTCGTCCCTTTACCTGCGAACATCTACCTTCAATCAGCTTTTGAAAGTTCTTGCCTATACCGTCAAAATTGGCCTTTCTCCAATTTAGAACTTCAACTTTTAGATCTGGTCTATCCTTTTCCATCACTATTTTAAAACCAATAGAATTATGGTCACTGGCCCCAAAGTGCTTCCCCACTGAACCTCAGTCACCTGCCCTGCCTTATTTTCCAAGGGTAGGTCAAGTTTTGCACCTTCTCTAGTAGGTACATCCACATACTGAATCAGAAAATTGTCTTGTACATACTTAAGAAATTCCTCTCCATCTAAACCTTTAACACTATGGCAGTCCCAGTTGATGTTTGGAAAGTTAAATTCCCCTACTATAACCACCCTATTATTCTTACAGATAGCTGAGATCTCCTTACAAGGTTGTTTCTCAATTTCCCTCTGACTATTGGGGGGTCTATAATACAATCCCAATAAGGTGATCATCCCTTTTTAATTTCTCAATTCCACCCAAATAACTTCCCTGGATGGTTTTCCGGGAATATCCTCCCTTAGCACAGCTGTAATGCCATCCCTTTTCAAAAATGCCACTCCCCTCCTCTTTTGCCTCCCTTTCTATCCTTCCTGTAGCATTTGTATCCTGGAACATTCAGCTGCCAGTCCTGCCCATCCCTGAGCCATGTTTCCATAATTGCTATGATATCCCAGTCCCATGTTCCTAACAGGGAGTTCATCTGCCTTCTCTGTTCGGCCCCTTTCACTGAAATAAATGCAGTTTAAATTATCAGTCCTACCTTGTCCCTGCCTGCCCTGACTGTTTGACTCACTTCTGTTCTCAGCTGTACCCGTCTCAGATCGATCTCTTTCCTCACTATCTCCCTGGGTCCCAACCCCCCCTCCTTACTAGTTTAAAACCTCCCAAGCAGTTCTAGCAAATTTCTCTGCCAGTATATTAGTCCCCTTCCAATTTTGGTGCAATCCATCCTTCTTGTACAGGTCACTTCTACCCCAAAAGAGATTTCAATGATCCAAAAATGTGAATCCTTCTCCCATACATCAGCTCCTCAGCCATGCATTCATCTGCTCTATCCTCCTATTCCTGCCCTGACTAGCTCGTAGCACTGGGAATAATCCAGATATTACTACCCTTGAGGACCTCCTTTTTAAAATTCTACCATGTGAATGTCTTTATTATTTATTTGAATGTCTGTAAATTTAACGAGTATGGGATTCAGTGATTTTACTTCAACCCAGTGTGATTTGATACTTACTTGTTGCTGCGGGAAGATGCCCTTGACTTGGCAACTGATTCAAACTGACATTGAAGAGTACTTGGAAGTGCATGACGAAATAGGGCTGAGTCAGCACGGCTTCATCAAAGGAAGGTCATGTCTGACAAATTTGTTAGACTTCTTTATGGAGGTAACAGGCAAATTAAACAAAGCAGATTCAGTGGATGTGATCTATTTGGATTTCCAGAAGGCCTTTGACATATGTGCCATACAGGAGGCTGTTCAATAGATAAGAGTCCATAGAAAAAGATTTGTTGACTGGCAGAAGATAAAGTGGTCTTTTTTAGGATCGCAATTGGCGTCAAGTAGAATTCTGCAGGAGGTTATGCACTCTGAAAGGAAGAATAGAGGCATTGATTATTTTCTAAATGGAGGAAAGCTTCAGAAATCTGAAGCATAAAGGGACGTAGGAGTCCTGGTTGAGGATTCTTAAGGTTGGCATGCAGGTTCAGTTGGCAGTTAGGAAGACAAACAGAAAGTTAGCATTCAGTTTGAGGGAGCCAGAATACAAGAGCAAGGATGTACTGCTGACGATTTATAAGGCCCTGGTCAAACCACATTTGGGATATTGTGAACAGTTTTGGGCCCCATATTTAAGGAAGTATGTGCTGGTATTGGAGGGAGTCCAGAGGAGATTTCCAAGAATTTATCTGAGATGAAGAGCATGTCATGTAAGGAGTAGTTGAGGATTCCACGTATTTACCAGTAGAGTTTAGAAGGATGAGGGGGGGATCTCACTGAAACTTACAGAACCCTCTTGATAAAGAGGGTCTGGGGAAGATGTTTCCATGAGTAGGATTGACAATGACCCAAGGGCACAACCTCAGACTGAGGGCATGACCTTTTAGAACTGAGATAAGGAGCAATTTCTTCAGCCAGAGAGTGATGAAACTGTGGAACACATTGCCACAGAGGGCCTTGGCGGCTAAGTCATTAAGTGTATTTAAGATAGAGATCGATAGGTTCTTGATTAACAAAAGGGGCAAATGTTATTGGGCAAGACAGGAGAATGAGGTTGCGAAAAACATTGACCATGATCAAATGGTATCCAATATGAGGTTTAAAATTTGTATTTTTTAACTTTAACAGATGTTGTATAATCCACCTGCTCATTAAACATTTAAAGCATTCCTTCCAACCAATATTTGATCAATCATAACAGAAATCGTACTCATTGAAAGTTACAAGACTGTTCCATGTATCACATACATAACATGCTAGTCCTGTCTTTTCAGCTGCAGTGCATTGCTATATTGCTGCCACTCTAAGTAGCCTGTACTATGGGCTATGCAGCTTGTCATTCCCCGACTGGTATTGCTATGACTATGTTGTCAGTAGTTTCCTGTGATACAAGAATATAATCAAGGTAAAAGCATGACCAATGAAAAGCACGTGTTATAAAGTGAATAATTACTTTGTTCCTATATAGAACAATTATGCCAAAGTTTGTATTCATTCAAGTTCAGTTACGTATCTGTGACACTTGATCTCTGCGGAAGTTAACAACCTGAATCTGATAGTGCAAATAAGCTGTTGGATGATTCTTGTGTGGTATGGGCTATAAAGATTACAAAGATCACAGTTTCAATCCTCAATCTTGTGTAGGTCAAATGGTAGTAAGGGCATTAGAATTGGCTCGGCACACTTGGTTGAGGTTTTCATTCCCAACTGATATTTAACTGCTGGTAGAACACACCTTGTGAGACCAATATTCATCTTGTTTAAATTTTCACTCTCTGTGGTAACATAGCCCACTAAGCATCATTATCTCATCTTACATAAGAAGGGTGTTTTATGTTTACTGCAGTACTTGATGGCCAGGGCCCATTGTACAATCAAGAAATGATGAGACACAAAATAGAAATGAATGTTAAGATGCCAGAGATACAGTTATTAAGCAGTGAGTCAGAATTGGTTTACTGGGAACTCCTTGCCCTCTAAAGCAGAATATTTCAGTCTCACTCCAAGATTTGAGTAAATTATAAGTGAATATAGTTGGCTAATGGCTGAACCATTGAAATCAAATAAACAGTTCACCACTATTGCATTTGCATTATTGTTAGAAGTAATTTCATATTTTCCTCTCTTGGTCATTGAAGCACACATGGGAGACTGGTTAGCAAGGTTAGATCTCATGGAATACAGAGAGAACTAGCCATTTGGATGCAGAACTGGCTCAAGAGTAGAAGACAGAGGGTGGTGGTGGAGGGTTGTTTTTCAGACTGGAGGCCTGTGTCCAGTGGAGTGCCACAAGGATTGGTGCTGGGTCCTCTACTTTTTGTCATTTATATAAATGATTTGGATGTGAGCATAAGAAGTATGGTTAGTAAGTTTGCAGATGACACCAAAATTGGAGGTGTGGTGGACAGCGAAGAAGGTTATCTCAGATTACAACAGGATCTTAATCAGATGGGCCAATGGGCTGAGAAGTGGCAGATGGCATTTAATTCAGATAAATGTGAGGTGCTTCATTTTGGGAAAGCAAATCTTAGCAGGACTTATACACTTAATGGTAAGGTCCTAAGGAGTGCTGCTGAACAAAGAGACCTTGGAGTCCAGGTTCATAGCTCCTTGAAAATGGAGTCACAGGTAGATAGGATAGTGAAGAAGGTGTTTAATATGCTTTCCTTTATTGGTTAGAGTATTGAGTACAGGAGTTGGGAGGTCATGTTGTGGCTGTACAGGTCATTGGTTAGGCCACTGTTGGAATATTGCATGCAATTCTGGTCTCCTTCCTATCGGAAAGATGTTGTGAAACTTGAAAGGGTTCAGAAAGAATGTACAAGGATGTTGCCAGGGCTAGAGGGTTTGAGCTATAAGGAGAGGCTGAAAAGGCTGGGGCTGTTTTCCCTGGAGCGTAGAAGGCTGAGGAGTGACGTTATAGAGATTTACAAAATTATGAGGGACATGGATAGAATAAATAGACAAAGTCTTTTCCCTGGGGTGGGGGAACTTCTACAGAGATCACCTTAGAGGTTTAAGGTGAGAGGGGAAAGATATAGAAGACACCTAAGGGGCAACGTTTTCAAGCAGAGGTTTAGATTAGATTAGATTAGATTACTTTACAGTGTGGAAACAGGCCCTTCGGCCCAACAAGTCCACACCGACCCGCCGAAGCGCACCCACCCAGACCCATTCCCTACATTTACCCCTGCACCTAACACTACAGGCAATTTAGCATAGCCAATTCACCTAACCTGCACATTTTTGGACTGTGGGAGGAAACCGGAGCACCCGGAGGAAACCCACGCAGACACGGGGAGAATGTGCAAACTCCACACAGTCAGTCGCCTGAGGCGGGAATTGAACCCGGGTCTCAGGCGCTGTGAGACAGCAGTGCTAACCACTGTGCCACTGTGCCGCCCACAGAGGGTGGTACGTGTACAGAATGAGTTGCCAGAGGACGAGGTAGGGGCTGGTACAATTGCAACATTTGAAAGACATTTGGATGGGTATATGAATAGGAAAGGTTTGGAGGGATATGGGCCGAGTGCTAGCCGATGGGACTAGATTGGGTTGGGATATCTGGTTGGTATGGACCGAAGAGTCTGTTTCCATGCTGTACATCTCTATGATGCTATGACTCTATGATATAAATATTGAGGAACTTCAGCTTGCAGATCCATTGGGACTGTTTTATTGAAATGCACTATTTGTGTGAAGACATCCAACAGAAGCTCACCTTTACATTTGCTTTAATGAAGCATTCTGAAATAATCACGATACACTATTCCCATTTCATCAAGTGCATTGTGGACATCAAGAAAGCTCCAGCTGGTAGAAAAATAGGAACTAATGTTTCTCCAAAGTGAATGGCATTCACTATCATATATTAATGTAATATTTGAAATATGTTTTAAAATGTATTTGCCTAAAGCTAATGCTGATGGTGAAGATTTACTCTGTAAATTATTACATGGGGAAAGAATACATAGCATATGCATATTATAGTAAGAATGCATTAGGAAACAATTTACCAATTGCTGCACTGTTTAAATGTTTTGATTTGATTTGCTGAGTTAAAAAGAAAGGTAGAGCTGTCTTAGTTTCTCCAATTTCAAACACTGGAGAATCCAAGAAAGTTTAGCACAGAAAATAAGCTATTCAGTTCCACCAACTGTACCTCGTGATGTCTAATTCCATTCCTGCACATTCCCCACACATGTTATCATTCCTCCTATTCAAACATTGTATTTCCTTTTGGAAGTGCTTATTAATTCTACTTCAGCCACTCCTTTCCTTTTCCTTTTATTGTTAATAGCCTTCCTTTAACTGATTCTCCCAAAATTTCTCACAATATACCAAGTGTGATTCATTAAGTTATTTATCCAAGTTTCATCTGCCTTCTGTGAATCAACACTAGGGTGTTGACATGAGTAAAGTAGTGGTAAGCAATGTTTAATGCAGGAAACAGATGAAGTGTTGCTGAAGGTGCAGAAATTCCTGTTCCTGCTGTGAAAGTTGTGTGGAAAGGAAGGACAGAGTCTGCAGCAGCAAATTGGAGAACATGTGTGACAATAAGTGAAAGATCCTATGAAAGAAAAATTAGTGTAAGTTTTAGCACTATGCTAAGTACCGTGAAAAATAAGTGAAAGATCCTATGGAAGAAAAATTAGTGTAAGTTTTAGCGCTATGCTAAGTACTGTAAACCTAATGTCAAGTACAAACTACCAGTGCATTAACTTTGGCTCCTTGGGAACATTTATTATTCTTAACATATTAAAGACCAAAGATTTCAAGAAAACCTGAATGAAATTTCCATTTTGACAGTTGCTTCCTTACAATTGTCAACATTGACTGTTACCTTCTGATCTGTGTTATCATGACAATTTATGATGTTCTGTCCAAGTCCTCACTTTGTTCTAGCAGTGTTCATGTTATTATAAACTATTTGCACACATACCAGATTGTATAGATTTAAACATCAGGGGAAATATGAAGAACAAAGATAATAAATATGATCAACATTCTAGATTACATTCCCAACAGTATGGAAACAGGCCCTTTAGCCCAACAAGTCCACACTGACTCTCTGATGGGTAACCCACCCAGACCCATTCCCCTACCCTATATTTAATCCTGACAAATGCACCTAACACTATGGGTAATTTAGCATAGCTAATTCACTTAGCCTGCACATCTTTGGATTGTAGAAGAAAACCCATGCAGAATGTGCGAACTCCACACATTATAGTCACCTAAGGCAGGAATCAAATCTAAGCTCCATGGTACTATGAGGCAGCAGTGCTAACCACTGAGCCATCATACCACCATAAATCAATGACAAGCATAGGCCCTACAAGTGCGAATCTGTCACTTGCAAACCCCAATACAGACCCAACAATTCTACAGACCAACAAAAGGTTCAAGTATGTGGGAAGTATTTTAAGTTTCTAAGGACTCAGCTAGAAATTAAGTTGTTAAAATTGTAAAGTTTAATTCTTACTTTTGTTGTCTTCAAATGAAGTTGTGATCTGGTTTACTGACTGAAGACTCATGCTGTGTAGTCTTTTCCTGATACACGCCTGGATAAACTAATATTGTGTGCACTGGTCAAGGAGTCCGCAGGGCCTTAGAGGTACCTTGTTCCAGACAACATAACTAATAGAGTTATCTGTCAATGGCTCTTAATCATTTGTCTGTATTTAGAATCAATTTATTTCTGATAAATGATAGTTCTTGTTACGTTTAGAAACCTAATCACTGTGTTCCATCGACCTGGATCTAAAAGTCTGGTGAATTGGAAAATGCTGAACATTTTTAAAAATCTTTAATGCTTGTGCTTCCTTCACCAATAGGTATGACCTTGGCTGATCATCTAGCTCAACTCAATTTGCTGGAGTTTATTGAAAAGGTACCAGAGAAGGTGATGATCAGAAGGCCGCTGAGATCTTTTACATGCATTTCCAAAAGGCGTTTGAGATGGTGTCAACCAACAGACCTATGGCAAACATTTATCTCACAGAATAAAGAGACAGAGGCGGTATAGATATAAAATTGGCTAAGTGATAAGAAACAGAATGTAATGGTTAATCAATATTTTTTGGGCTACTTAAAAGGTTTGTAACGGAGTTTCCCCGATGCTGATATAGGAATACTTGCTTTTCCAAACATATATATATAAATGACCATGAAATGGAATTGTTTGATAGACATCAATGAAATTCAATGTAGATAGGTGTGAGGTGATACACTGATACAAACAACATAGACTGACAGTTAAATAAAAAGGTACCATTTTCAAGAATGGGTAGGAGCAAAAAGACCTAATGCAGGTGTACATAAATCATTAAAGGTGACAGGGCAGGTGGAGAGAGCTATTAATAAAATGTAGAGTATTCAAAGCTTCATAAGTAGCAGTTGTTAATATAAGAGCAGAGAAGATATGATGAACTTTTCCAGCACCACACTCTTGACTCTGATCTCCAGCATCTGCAGTCTTCACTTTCTCCTCCTGTATATGATGAACTTGTATAAAATTCTGGTGCGACCTCAGCTGGAGCACTGAAAATGGTTTTGGGGACCACAATGGTTGTCGGGCGTAGTGCATACACTTGTTGGGTAAGAAAGTTTAATGTATTTTCTAAAATTTAGATTATAATTGGTATTCAACTGAAATGTACAATTTATATTCTGCAGTTGCCAAGCTTAAGCAGGGCTTTTTCAAGCGTTCCAATGAAAATGAAGCTTAAGTAAGAACCAGTTGAAATCAAATGTCCACAAAATTAATCAAATAGGCTTTTTAAATTAGCAGTATTTAAAACTAGCCAATTTAGTGTGACTTGCAAAGGAATTTGACTGACAATGGAGTGCTGAAGTTAAATATTTTGAGGTATTATATTGAGGAAGACAAAGAGGTATTCTGTTGCTTTTCCTGACCCTTGCAGCTTTCATGAACTGATTTATACTTTATGACAGGAGATGAACCTGGTCAATTGTTCTCTAAGGAGATGTTCTCTAAAGCGCTGTGCGAGAAGGTGTCCAGTCTGCCCAATGCAGAGGAGACCACATCGGGGGAGTAACAGATACAATAAATTACATGTGTGGAAGACTCCTTTGGGGCCTTGGACAGAGGTAAGGGGAGAAGTGTGGGCAGAGGTTTTACAATTTCTGTGCTGGCAGGGGAAGGTGCCAGGAGGGGAAGGTGGCTTGTTTTAGGGAGGGGAGGGGAATGGTGCGTGGACCTGACCAGGTGGTCATGGATAGGGTTAGGGAGGAAAACATATCTCTGGTGGTGGGGTCCATTTGTAGGTGTCGGAAATGTCGGTGGATGATGTGATTTATGCGGAGGTTTGAGGGGTGGAAGGTGAGGATCGGGCGGTTCTGTCCTTGTTGCAGTTGGAGGGGTGGGGTTCAAAGGCAGAGGTGCAGGGTGTGGATGAGAAGCATTGGATGGCATCTTCAACCACTTGGGAGGGGAAATTTCAGTCTTTAAAGAAGGAGGCTATCTGATGTGTTCTGCGCTGGAACTGGTCCTCCTGGGAGCAGATGTGGTGGAGGCGGAGGAATTGGGAATACAGGATAGCATTTTTGTAGGTGGTAGGGTGGGAGGAGGTGTAATCCAGGTAGCTGTGGGAGTCAGGTTTGTAAAAAATGTCAGTGTTGAGTTGGTCTCGTGGATGGAGATGAAGAGGTCTAGGAAGGGGAGGGAGGTGTCAGAGATGATCTAGGTGAATTTAAGGTCGGGGTGGAATGTGTTGGTGAAGTTGCTGAACTGCTCAACCTCCTCGCGGGAGCACGAGGTGGCGCTGATGCAATCATCAATGTAGCGGAGGAAGAGATGGGGAGTGGTGTTGGTGTAACTCCGGAAGATGGACTATTCTACATAGCCAACAAAGAGACAGGCGTAGCTGGGGCCCATGCGGGTGCCCATGGCTGCCCCTTTTGTCTGGAGGAAGTGGGAAGATTGGAAGGAGAAATTGTTGAGGGTGATGACCAGTTCAGCCAAACGAACAAGGGTGTCAGTGGAAGGTTACTGATGGGGATGTCGAGAAAGGAAGAAATGGAGGGTTTGGAGGTCCTGGTCATGACGGGTGGAGGTATAGAGGGACTGGATGTCCATGGTGAAGATGAGGCATTGGGGGGCCGGGGAAACAGAAATCTTGGAGGAGGTGGAGGATGTGGGTGGTGTCCTGAATGTATGTGGGGAGTTCCTGGACTGGGGGAATTAGGACAGTATCGAGTTAAGTGGAGATGAGTTTGGTGGGGCAGGAGCAGGCTGAGACAATAAGTCAGCTAGGGTAGTCAAGCTTGTTGATCTTAGGTAGGAGGTAGAACCGGGAGATGCAGGGTTCCCGAATTATGAGGTTGGAAGCTATGGGTGGGAGATCCCCTGAGGTGATGAGTTTGTGTATGGTCTGGGAGGTGATGGTTTGGTGATGGGGTATGAGGTCATGGTCGAGGGGGTGGTAGGAGGAGGTGACTTCAAGGTGGCACCTGGTTTCAGCGGTGTAGAGGTCAGTGCACCAAACTACCACTGCAATCTTGTCTGCTGGTTTTATGGTGAGGTTGGAGTTTGAGTGGAGGGAGTGGAGGACTGCGCATTGTGAGTGTGAGAAGTTGGAGTGGGTGAGGTGTTTGGACAGGTTGAAATGAAGAGGTCAAGGGTGGGTAGCAAGCCAGGACAGGATGTTCAGATGGATGGGGTGTGTTGGAGGTGGGAGAAGGGGTCCTCAATGGGAGAGCGGGTGTCTTGGTTGTAAAAGTAGGCATGGAGGCAGAGGCAGTGGAAGAAACGTTCAAGGTTGCAGCATGTGTCAAACTCATTAATCTGGGACTGTAGAGAGATAAAGGTGAGGTCTTTACTGAGGACTGAACATTTGTCCTCAGTGAGGGGGAGGTCTGGGGGAATGGTGAAGACATGGCAGGATTGAGGGCTAGGATCTGGAGTGGGGCTGGAGTTTGAGGTGGGATGGGAGCTAGGATCTGGAGTGGGGCTGGAGTTTGAGGTGCGGGTTGGAGACAATGGCTTGGGTGGGCGTGGTTATCGGGCCAGTAATGACGTCACCAAAGGAGGTGATGTTTACAAAGTGGGCAGAAAATGGGGTTTATGGTTAATTTAAACTTGGGTGAAAGTGATGTCACGGATGGGGGGTGGGCAATTTTACCGTTGGGTTCCCAGCTGCTGATGTCACCAACGGGATCTACTAGCGAGGTGGAAGTGACTGCCATGGCAACAACTATGGGGCCGGAAGTGACGTTCAAGGTAGGTATCACGTTAGCGATAGTGAATCCAGGGGCGCCGGTGTATCCTACAGTGGTAGTTTTCTCTGCAGTTGTGAAGGTGGTTGAGTGATCGGCGATCTTGGAGGTGGTGTGGTCAGCAGTGGCTGCAGACCGTGTGGTGGCGTCGGGGTTGGAAGTGACTTCATCGATCACCCCAGCGGTTGTGGAAGGAGCAACCGCCTGGCTACTGGTGTCTGGGTGGTTCCAGAGGCAGGGAGAACTTTCTGGAAGGTTTGAGGAAGCCCGTGTAGGAAGGCAAGTACATGAAATTTTGTTTAGCTTACATTATTTTATGTCCGATGCGGTAGATAAATACTGTGTTGAGTGCATGTATCCTCCTGAGGATGTACAAATACAGAGGTCTGGGAAAGTGAGGCTCTGAGCTGGGGCAGGACTGACTGCAGGTAGAGTAGATGGCGGCGCATGGCTGATAGCGTGGAGCAGAGATTCCATTAGGAATATACTTAAGAGAGAAATCAGGAGGGCAAAAGGGGACCTGAGATAATTTTGACAAATAAGATTAAAGAGAATCCAAAGGAATTCTAAAAATTCATGAAGGCCAAAAGAGTAATTAGGGAGAGTTTGGGCCTCTTAAAGATCAGTAAGGCTGCCTATGTGTGGAACCATAGGAGAGGGGGGAGATACTGAATGATACTTTGCATCAGTGTTTACTGTGGAAAAGGATATGGAAGATAGAAAACATGGGGAAATAAGTAACAACATCTTGAAAACTGTCCATATTACAGAGGAGGAGGTGCTAGACATCTTAAAATGCATATAGGTGGATAAATCCCCAAGACCTGGTGTACCCTAGAACACTGTAGGAAGCTAGGGTAGTGATTGCTGGGCCGCTTGCTGAGATATTTGTATCATCGATAGACACAGGTGAGGTGTCGGAAGATTGGAGGTTGGCTAACATGATGCCACTATTTAAGAATCATGGTAAGAAAAAGCCAGGGAACTATAGATTGGGTTAGTAATGGACAATTTGTTGGAGAGAATCCTAGGGATGAGATTTACATGTATTTGGAAAACAAAGACTAATTAAGGATAATCAACATGGCTTCAGTAAGGCATTCAAAAAGGTTCCTCATGGTAGACTGGTTAGTAAGTTTAGATCACATGGAACACAGAGAGAATCAGCCATTTGGATACAGAACTGGCTCGAAGATTGAAGGCAGAGGGTGGTGGTGTAGGATTGCTTTTCAGACTGGAAGCCTGTGACACGCAGTGTGCCACAAGGATCGGCACTTTTGTCATTTATATAAATGATTTGGATGTGAACATAGAAAGTATGGTTAGCAAGTTTGCAGAAGACACCAAAATTGGAGGCGTTGTGGACAGTGAAGAAGGTTACCTCAGTGCACAATGGGATCTTGATATGATAGGCAGTGGGCTAAGGAATGGCAGATGGAATTTAATTTAGATCATGTGATGTGCTGCATTTTGGAAAGGCAAATCAGGGCAGGGCTTATATACTTAATGGTAAGATCTTGGAGTGCAGGTACATAGTTCCTTGCAAGTAGAGTCACAGGTAGACAGGATAGTGAAGAGGCATTGGGTATGTTTGCCTGTATTGGTCAGTGCATTGCGTGTAGGAGTTGGGAGGTCATGTTGCAGCTGTACAGGACATTGACCCGTATTCCCAATTCCTCCGCCTCCGCCGTATCTGCTCCCAGGAGGACCAGTTCCACCATAGAACACACTAGATGGCTTCCTTCTTTAGAGACCACAATTTCCTTTTCCACGTGGTTAAAGATACCCTCCAATGCATCTCGTACATATCTTGCACTTCCGCCCTCAGACCCCACCCCTCCAACCATAACAAGGACAGAACGCCCCTGGTGCTCAACTTCCACTCTACCAATCTTTGCATAAACCAAATCATCCGCCGACATTTCCGCCACCTCCAAACAGACCCCACCACCAGGGATATATTTTCCTCCCCACCCCTTTCCGCCTTGCGCAAAGACCGTTCCCTCCGTGACTACCTGGTCAGGGCCACGCCCCCAAACAACCCACCCTCCCATCCTGGCACCTTCCCCTGCCACGCAGGAATTGCAAAACCTGCACCCACACCTCTACCCTCACCTCCATCCAAGGCCCTAAAGGAGCCTTCCACATCCACCAAAGTTTTACCTGCACATCCACCAACATCATTTATTGTATCCGTTGCTCCCGATGTGGTCTCCTCTACACTGGGGAGACTGGACGCCTCCTAGCAGAGCGCTTTAGGGAACATCTCTGGGACACCCGCACCAATCAACCACACTGCCCTGTGGCCCAACATTTCAACTCCCCCTCCCACTCTGCCGAGGACATGGAGGTCCTGGGCCTCCTTCACCGCCGCTTCCTCACCACTCAACACCTGGAGGAAGAACGCCTCATCTTCCGCCTCGGAACATTTCAACCCCAACTTCAAGTACATGGGATGTAAGCCACCCTTTTATTGCCCCTTTCAAATTGCCCAGAGTACAGTTAAGAGTCAATCACATTCTGGATTCACATGTAGGACAGATGAAGTAAAGAAGGAAGATTTAGTCCCATAAAGGACACTAGTGAATCACATAGGCTTCTGCAAAAATTGACAGTAGTTACATGACTATCATGTGACTAGCTTTTACTTCCGGGTTTTCACTGAATTTATATTTTACCAGCTGCCATGCTGAGATTCCATTTTGCAGCACTGTATAGAGTCATAGAGTCATACAAATTTGGCACTCATATTCATTTATTTATATTGCATTTTGGTCATGTTATACAGAAGTACAACAACTCAGAATTTGTTTTGAATAGTCAAATTGTTACATAATTATCCTATGCTATTACAACCGAGGCTGATGTCTCAAAGTTCACACAATGGTGTATTTGAGATTTCAAAGTTGCATTGCTGGATATAATTATGACATCCTGTGTACTGGAGCTACACGCGTGAATTTTGTTCAAAGCATAACAGCATTAAATTTTTTAAATTAAGGGATTTTATTTTGGAGATTGTAGCTGGACACTTTTTTAACGTTGTGATAGTCATGACAACATGACAACATACAAAGGAAATTGTTATAATCTAATTCAATCAAAATGCCTAGTTTGCTGACAGAGAAATTGCAGATATGAATCACTTCAGTCATTTGTGCACAACAAAAATCAATTTGACAAGGCACATTATCCTTTTATTATCTATTTTAAAAATTCTTCGAAGTTTTTGAAAGTATTGAGCATCTTCTGATTTTGGGTGGATATGACTAGACAATAAAATCAATACATACTTAAAATCTTCTATTGCTCTTTTAATAACCTTATAATGTGATCATTTTATGGAAATGTATATGGAAAAGTTTTTTGGGTTAAATAGTAGAAAGTCATATTTCCAGCCAGCAAAATATTCTTTATTTGGCCTATGAAATTTGAGCAAGAGCACATAAATAGGCTGTAGTAATGTCTATTTAAACATTGTTAAACAGTGAAGCCGTTGACTGTTTTAGGCAAAGATAGAGAGATTTTTGAACAGTAAAGGACTTTAGCATTTTGGTGAGTGGGCAGGTAAGTGGAGCTGTGTCAACAAAAAGATCAGCCATGATCATATTGAATGGCAGAGCAGGCTAAAGGGGCCAGATGGTCTACTCCTGCTCCTCGTTCTTACGTTATGCTCTTATATTATAGTTCAAACAAATTTGTGAAAATGTTTCAAAGTTATCAGATTTTAATAAGTTCAGATACATTATAAGGATATGTTCAGACACTAAAATCAATATTTATCAAGTGGGATAAAAACATACAAATGAAGAGAAAAAAATAAATTTTATATTAAATCTTAAGCAATGTGTAAACCTTTAGTTCACAGTAAAGATCATTTCAGTTGTTGATCATTGCATCAAAAATATTACTGAGTAAATAATCAGTTGCATTATACAATTCAATTTAATAAAGAAGTAGAAATCATGCAAATGAATATACATTGTAGCAATGAAAATCCCTGTTATCATTCCTTATATGAATCAAAGTGAAGTTTACAAAAGGAGCTTATGGCTTCAAACCACCTGAAAATGTGTTATTGAATAGTCATTTTTAAGATTCATCGAGATGACATGGCTAGAAGTTAATCCTTTAGAAGCCAGGAATTTTTAATTTTAATCTTTCAAAAATGTTTTTTTGTAATTTTGAAAGCAGTTGGTGGATTAATTTGACACATGGATAACGGTATAACTTCATAAGTAATTGATGTTAAACAGTTCTGAAGCAAGAACACAAAACTATTAAGAATATTTGAGGTGGAGATAATTGGATAATTACTGACTGATGGAAATACAATTAATAATCAATCACTATGAAATACAAATTATTATTGAAAAGTATTTTCCCATTTTCCTCCCTTGAGCATTGAGGCTGGCGTAAGCATTGAAGAACTTCAGCCTTCAGACCTGCCGGAGCGCTTTTCCTGAAATCTACTATATGCGTAAGGAAATCCAACAGAAGTTCTCCATTTTCATTTCCTTCAATGAAACACTCTGTGATATCAAAGATAGAAGAAAGCTCATAGATATGATACTTCATTCTCATTTCATCAAGGACTTTGTGGACATCAAGGAAAAGGCAACTGCTGAGAAACCGGGATCCAGCTTTCCTCCAAAGTGAATGATAGCCACCGTCATCTGGTAATAATAATATTTGAAAGATATTTGTGAAAACATTCTTATTTAATTTGAATTCTGATACTACAAAATTCCTCTGTAAATTATTTATTTGTCTCAATAGCATTCGGGGACAGTGATTATAGTCATGAAGTGAAAATAACAAATGCTGGAGATCACAGTGGATCAGACAGCATCCATGGAGAGAGAGCAAGTTAACATTTTGAGTCTAGATGAAAAGCATAGTATCATGAAGTATATGTGGAAAAAGTGCAACTAAATTTATTAGGGTAACCATGGTGTGATAACAGAACTGGCTCAGGTAAACTAGAATTAAACATTGGCACACAAAAATGTAACAGAATAATAGGATCCATTTATAGAGGAGATAGTTTCAGTAAAGGCAAAATATATTCCTACACGGGTAAAAACAATGACTGCAGATGCTGGGAACCAGATTCTAGATTATAGTGGTGCTGGAAAAGCAGAGCAGTTCAGCCAGCATCCGAGGAGCAGGAAAATCGATGTTTCGGGCAAAAGCCCTTCATCAGGAATGTTCCTGATGAAGGGCTTTTGTCCGAAATGTTGATTTTCCTGCTCCTCGGATGCTGCCTGAACTGCTCTGCTTTTCCAGCACCACTCTAATCTAGAACCTATTCCTACAAAGGGGAAAGCAAATACAAGCAAATCTAGAGCTCCCTATTTGGCAAAAGAGAAATCAAGCAACATGAAATAGAAAAAGTGTGCATATGATAGATGCCATGTGGTCAGTACAATTGAGAAACAAACAGAATATAAAAGGGTTATATGGGAAATGAGTTTTAAAAATTAAGCAAAGAGAGTTTGAGAAGATACTGACAGCTAAGAAAGCAAGGTATCCAAAAGTCTTCCACAGTGATGTGACATTGGAAGAGTTGTAAAAGTAGGAAAGGAATGATTTTAGATGTTACACATGAAGGCAGAAGACCTGACTGGGATAACAAAAGAGTACTTTTTACTTGTCATTAGTGAGGAGGAAGTTGCTTCTCAAATCAGTATGAAAGGAAATATTCAGACACTAGATGGGCTAAAAATAGATGAAAGTGAAGTATTGGATAACCTGACTGAAGTTGGTAAGTTACTTGGATCAATGTTAATGCAGTTGGTGACATTGAGACAAGTAGGAGCTGAGATATTGATGGTATCTTTCCATTCCTCCTTAAATAAAGGTCTAGTATCAGAGGATTGGAGAATTGCAAATCATAAATTCTTATTCAAAACATGATGTAAAGAAAATCCCAAAAACCACAGGCCAATCAGTTTTACAGCAGAACGAAGGCTTTTGGAAACATTAATTTGGGTCAAAATTAGCAGTCACTTGGACAAATGTAAATTAATTTCTCTGAACCAAAAGGCCTACGTTCAAGTCCCACAAGTTCATGTGGTGCATCATAACATACCAAGACAGGCTGATTAAAAACATAATACAGAATCATGAAAATTTGGAGGAAAGAAATTAAGCCATTCAGGCCATCAAAGGTTGCTCCTCACATTCCAATTCGATTCTTTATAACCTGCATTCATTAGTATTCTTTGCTTACAAGAATATAATTCCCCTTCAGAAATAAATGTTGATTCTGCATCAATCAACATATTTTCTTTATTCATTCACTGGCTGGGCTAGCATTTATTGCTCATTCCTCATTGCTCAGAGGGCAGGTAAGTGCCAACCACTTTGGTGTGGGTCAGGACTCACATGCAGGCCAGATCAGGGAAGGATGACAGTTTCCTTCCCTAAAGGGTGTTAGGTTTTTCCAACAATCGCCACCATTAGCTCCTCAATTCCAGTTTTTTGTTCTACTGAATTTAAATTCCATTACTTGCTATGTCCCAATTTGAACCCAGGTCCCCAGGACACTATTTGATTCTCCAGATTAGTTGACCAGCAGTAATATCACGAGGCTGTCACCTCACCATATTTGAGCAGTGAATTCTGCATTCTATATCCACCAATTTTTCATTTCCTAAAATGCTGACCATTTTCTTTATAAATGGCCTCTTATAAACACTTTATGGGTGAAAATATTCCATGTATTTTTACCCAATCTTGGAGACATCTAACAGATTTCTGCTGCTCAGCTGCAGTGACAAAAGTACGAACATCTGAAGTCTTTAATTCAAATGTAAATCCCTCATCACTACCGATGCTGGCTTTGCACGACTTAGCTTGTGGAGAAAACTTCAAGAAGTAAACTAGCATTTGTTGAAATGTTGGATGCAGTGGGGCATTGCTCAAAGAATTTCTCTTCCACTCTTGGGTGTCCCTGAAAGACAGTTTGCATTTCACTGAAGTATTAGTATTCTGGAGATGTTGACTGCTCTGTATATCAGGAGTTTTGCTGATTTAGAGGTCTTTATTGCCAAACATTTATTGCTGTTGTTTGTTATATAATGAGCCTGCACAGATCACCCCGAATTAGATCTCTTCATCAATGGTGATCTTCTAAGAGATGTGGCTGCCAAGATCTGAGAAGTGCTCAAAATATTCAAGAGTCTCTACAACGCCATTAGGAAGAGGTCTATTTGACTGACCTGTTGCAGGTTGACTTGAGTTTTATTTGGCAGCAATCAAGGGCAAGGCAAATCTCTTTTATGCAAAATATGTTAACTGGTTTATAAATAAATTTAGTGCAGAATTGATTACAAAAATGCAATCACCTGCACACAGCAAGTCATGTATATTTATGGTGATCAGTTTAATGTTGTCATGGATGTCAAGTTAAACATTTGTACATGCAAATATACAGACATATAAATTAGGAGCAGAAATAGGTCACTCAGCAACTTGGACTTGTTTTAGCCATAGGATGTACGCAATTGAGGAGAATTTGTGTCAGGGTTACCCTGCTGAGGACAAAAACTTCAACCATAATCCTCATTCTTTAAGATAGTTGCAATTATTGCATTTCTTTGGTTATATGGAGGAAGTGGAAGGAGGGGGATCTTGTTATTTTTCTTCTCAAATGCATACAATGAATGCTGATGTTTTGCTCTGAGGAAAAGCCAGTTTTGAAGACTTCTTTTGGAATATCATTGGTACCATTTTACCTGTTGATCTCTCTTGATTTTATCATAGGATATTGAGGAGTGTAGTCTGGAGAGCATTAGCTACTACTTGTGTATTCATAGTTGATGAGTTGTTCAAAATGTTGTTGTTGAAGAATGGCATTCTCATCCTTCAGTTGAGAAACACAATCATGAGAGTAAAAGGGATTTTGCATATTTATATTAGACACTTGTGGCTTCAAAAAAGCTTTGCTTGTTATGATGGTCAGCCTACCTCAGGCTTATCTTTTTCTCTACCATATGAGCGTTAGCATCAAGATTTGTCTTTTGGGAGCAGTTTTGAGTTTTTTGAATGCCATTTATTTGATTTGCCACGTTAAGTCTCTCTGCGAAGCCTGATGTCTGTTTATTTTTGTTCCAGGAGACCTCATATTTCAGTATATTTTTTTCAACAAACCAATCCAAGCGATATGGATATTTTAGCCCAATGCTGTGGGTTATAGCAATCTAGTCCAGTTGATTTTATCTTATCTCATTATTCTAGAATTGATGTTGATGTGTGACAATCGAGGTTGGTTGAGTTGCACTTGGAACCTCTTTCTGTAACTGGGTTGCTTTTGGGGCTGAGGCATTGTGTTTCTTCCTTTTGAAATTTAGTAACTGGTGAAAATAACATCGTTGATAATGTGGGCATTCAGAATTGAGCAATATAGTGATAGATAAAGACGAACAGCTAAAAATGCTGGCAGTACTCCTGGTAGGGAAGTCACTACGCCCATCTGAGATGCATCCTAGTTTGCTGAGAGAGGTAAGTGAAAAAATTGTGGAGCCATTGATAAAAATTTTCCAGAACTCTCTGAACACAGAACTAGTCCCACGGTACTGGAGGAGTGTAAATGTGGAGCCATTGTTTAAGAAAAGGAATCCAGGAAATTGCAGATCTGTCAGCTTGACAGCAATAGTGTGAAAACTGACGGAAGTTATAATTTGGGATACGTATACATACACTTGGAGAAAAATAAGTTAATAGTGGACAGTTAGCGTAGCTTTGACATGGGCAGGTCATGTCTGACAAGCTTAATTAAGTTTTTTGACAAGGTGACACAGTCAGTGGATGAAGATACTGCTATGGATGATATACATTTGGATTTTCATTTGATATTGTGCCACATGGCAGGTTGTTTAGCAAATTAGAAATTTGTGCAATTGATGGGTCCTTGGCATTATGGACTAGAATTGGTTAAAGGATAAGAAACAGAGGGTGGTTATAGATGGAAATAGAATCATAGCATCGTGCAGCACAGAAACAGACCCTTCGGTCCAACCAGTCCATGGTGAACATAATCCCAAACTAAACTAGTCCCACCTGCCTGCTCCTGGTTCATATCTTTCCAAACCTTACCTATTCATGTACCTATCCAAACGACTTTTACATATTGTAATTGTATCCACATCAACCACTTCCTCAGGAAGTTCATTCCACATGTGAACCACCGTCTGGATAAAACAAAACATTGCCTCTCATGTCTTTTTTAAATCTCTCTCCTCTCACCTTAAACATGTGTCCCCTAGTCTTGAAATCCCCTGTCCTAGGGAAAAGACAGCTATCAACAATTCTATTTATACCCCTCATTATTTAATAAACTTTTATCAGATTGCCTCTCAACATCCTATGTTCCAGTTTAAAATGTCCTAGCCTATTCAGCCTTTCTTTATAACTCAAACCTTCCACACCCAGCAATACCCCTGGGAATTCTCTTCTGAACCCCCTCCAGTGTAATAATATCCTTCCTATAACTGGACAACCAGAACTGGACACAGTATTCCAGAAGAGCCCTCACAAATATATTGTACAACCTCAACATGATTTCCCTACTCCTATACTCAAACAGACAAGCAGTGAAGGTAAGCATGCCAAATGCCCTTTTAGCCACCTTGTCTATATGTGATGCAAACTTCAAAGCATTATGTACCTGCATCCCTATGTCCCTCTGTTCTACAACACTAACCAAGATCCTTCCATTATTGTATAAGCCCTATCCTTGTTTCTTGTACCAAATTGCAATACTTCACACTTATCTAGATTGAGCTCCATCTGCCATTTGATCAAGATCTCTTTGTAATCTTAAAAAGAACTTTCTTCACTGTCTACTATGCCACCAATTTTGGTGTTGTCTGCAAATTTACTAACCATGCCTTCTATATTCTCATCCAGATCATTTATATAAATGACAAACAAAAGAGGACCCTGATCCCTGTGGAATGCTGCTGGTAACAGGCCTCTAGGCTGAAAAGCAGCCCTCCACCACCATTCTCTGTCTCCTGCCAATAAGTCAATTACATATCCGACTGGCAAGCTCACTGTGAATCCTATTTGATTTGACTTTACTAAGTAGACTGCCATGTGGAAGCTTGGTGTTCCACAGGGATTGGCAATGGGACTTTTGCCTTTTCTAATCAATGTAACAATTTGTAGATGGCTGTTGTGGGCAAAGTCTCTAAATGTATAGATGATACTAAGATGTGAGAATAATGGATTATGAGGAAGACTCTGAGTGACTTCAGAGATACAAAGAAAAACTAGAGAAAGTTGGCTTATTTTCTTTGGAGCAGAGAAGATCAAAAAGTGATCTTATTGACAAGTTCAAATTCATGAACAATTTTGACAAGGTAAGGAAGGATATTCGGTTTCCTTCAGTTGGTATGTCAGCAACTAAGGGTAACAATTTCAAGATTTTTAGCAAAGAAACTAGGAATGAGATGAGGAGAAACTTCTTTACTCAGAGTTGTTAGTAATTGAAATGCACTATCTAGGAGAGTTGTGAAGGTGGATTCTATTGGAAGTTTCAAAATAGAGGTGGATAGATATTTGAAAGTGATGAATTAGAAGGATACAGAGATAGGATTAGAGAATGGCGCAAGCTAGGTTACTCTTTTGGGAGCCAGTTCAGTCATGATTGGTCAACAACCTCCTTCTATACTGTAAAATTCCATGATTCCATAAAATTTGAGCCTCTGGAGGTAGGTTTGCTTGCTGAGCTGGAAGGTTCATTTCCAGACGTTTCGTCACCCTACTAGGTAACATCTTCAGTTGGCCTCCGGGCAAAGTACTGCTGATGATTCCTGCTTTCTGTTTATATGTTTGGGTTTCTTTGGGTTGGTGATGCTATTTCCGGTGGTGATGTCATTTCCTGTTCTTTTTCTCAGGGGGTGGTTGATGGGGCCTAACTCATCATCAACAAACACATTGAGTTAGACCCAATCTACCACTCCCTGAGAAAAATAACAGGAAATGACATCACCACAGGAAATGGCATCACCAACCCAAAGAAACCCAAATATATAAATAGAAAGCAGGAATTATCAGCATTGCTCCACCCGGAGGTCCACTGAAAATGTTACTTAGTAGGGTGACAAAACATCTGGAAATGAACCTTCCAGCTCAGCGAGTAAACCTACATCCACAACCTCAACCTGATCTACAAGTCTTCACAAAGACTTGAGCCCTGCAATGCCTTAATGCTAGGTGGATTGTCAATGCCAATTGGACAAGATAATAGTCTGTCCAGCAGGCAATAGTCCTCCAGCTGGACTGAGTGATAGAAACATCACTTAGAACTTTGATCCAGTCAATAACATAATCCACAAAGTATCAACGCTTTGATCTTGGGTGCTTCCAAGTGTTTTGTGTTTGACCTTCTGGTGGGAAAAAAGTTTGTTAAAATGAGACAATGCTGAGGATTCTTTGTCAGCAAGAGAATTACATTTACATAAATCTTTCCTACTCCATTTGCCCAATGCTTCCACTCCAGACATGAATGTTGTTGTCAACCCTGGCAAGAAAAATCCCCAGAAGAACATATTCTTCTTTTTGGATGGCCACGAGGACTTCATCAAAGTCAGAATGGAACTTTTCCAGAACAGGTTTACTAGAGTTAAGGGTCAGAACATAAGCACTGATGAAGGTGACATCTTGTTTATAGCTGAGCTGTAGTTGAAATGCAATGGGTCTTTCATTTACGCAACTGAACACTTCTGACAGTACAGGTAAGATCCTATTCCAGACAGTAAAACTAAATGTGTGGGCACAAGGGTCACTGTCAACCTGACTTTCCAGTACAAGTTATATCCCTCTGTTTGTTCCTTCATTATACCTACCTGGAAAGATATATCTCACTGAGGTCAGCATAGTCTTTCAGAGTTTTAATAGCTCAGCTTAGATGACTGTAACTGTTCCTCTAGACAATCAGCACATGAGTGTTCTAATACTCCAAGTTGAAAATTTTAAAATGCTTTTCTTTGCCTACAAAGATGTTGATTTCTCAAGATGTTGCTCCTCAGCCAGATAAAAATAGGGTAGCCTAATTTTAAGATATCTTTTCCAGCCCCATCCTCTCTTGGGGTGAGCAGAGGGAGCAAGGACAACTCTGTCCCAATTCAGGTGTCCAATGGCTTTCATATTTCTATCCCATGTACGTGTCATGTTTACTGGGAACTTGAAAATTCAAAACCTTATCCTCACCATCTGTTCTCCACTGCCACAGGGATTGTCAAATGAATCCTGGTAGAAGCTCTTATATGGCTTTATTCATTATGGGAACCTTGGCACATGTAATTGTTCAGACAATCTTGATGGGTTAGAATACTTGGAATCCCTACAGTATAGAAACAGGCCATTTGGCCTAACAAGTCCATACAGATCCTTGGAACATTAACTCACCCAGACCCGGGTGGGGAGAATGTGCAAACTCCACACAAAGAGTCACATGAGGCTGCAATCAAACCCGGGTCTCTGGTACTGTGAGGCAGCAGTACTAACCACTGAACCACCATGCTGCTCCCACTGAGCCACAGTGCCGCTCCCACTGAGTCACCATGCCACCCCCAATTCTTGCCCAATTCTCAGTGAGATGTCAAACCATGATGTTTGGGACCATCTTATGGCTATAGCTTTCCTGCTTCCATCTTCACAAACCATGAGATCCATAGTCTACCTTTTTCTGTTCTGCCATTAACAATATCTTTTCATGTAAAGTAACCCATGCTATGTTCTGTTTTCAACATCATCCATACAATCTTTAGATTCTTAAGGCCAGTTAACATTTTATATCTAATAACCATATCAATGACCAGCCATTGTCTGTTTCCTGCCATCTAGCTAACTCATTCGGTACAATACAATTTTTACATTGCTTCACGTGCAGTGTACTTCCAAAGAAGTCATACTGAACTTGAAATACTAACTCTATTTCTCTCTCCACAGACAGACTACTGAGTTTCTCCAGTACTTACTGTTTCTTTTTGTGCATTTATAGTCTTTTTGAACATGCACCAGAATGTATCAATCTAAATATCAGGAGGCAAATGGATAAATGAATAAAATATTAGATTATATTTTCCTTGTTGAATTTCAATTAATGCAGAGTCCTTATGTTTGCATATCAGAAAAATTAGACAGCCACTTACCTGCAGTTTGTACTATTAGAAGTTTGCCATTAGTTTCCAGAAGGCTGTGAAAATACTTGATGGTATCGTGCAAACTTTCTACATAATACAACATCTAGACAAGAAAATTTAAGATCAGAAATGCAAATATATTTTCATTTAAGCTGCTTTTATTTTAAAATTAATTATGATACCTTCCTCAGTGTTTAAAGACACTGGATTTGAAATTTTGGTGTGATCAATGTGGAATCATATGCAATTTGGAAAGCCCAAAGATGGGGCAGGGAGTTTACTTCTGCCAAAATTGACCATTGTTGTCTCTGTTCTGCTACTTGCAAGTAATGGGGAGCATGAATGAATTTATTTTTGCCACAAACAACTATATTTGTGTGAGTTCTGCATACTGTGGGAATTACCTCTAATACTGATATGAGGCCTTAAGATACTGTGTTCTAACGTAGCCTTTGAAAAATTTCTCAATCCTAAACTCTTGGTAATGAATGGCAAGTGAAGTTGACAACACTGTCACAAAGCTTCTGAAGGAGTTGAAGATTTTCTAGATCCCCTTTCAGACTTTCTCGGTCTTAGAGCGGCACGGTGGCTCAGTGGTTAGCACTGCTGCCTCACAGCACCAGGGTTTCCAGGTTCAATTTCAGCCTCGGGTGACTGTCTGTGTGAAGTTTGCACATTCTCCCCGGGTCTGCGTGGGTTTCCTCTGGGTGCTCCGGTTTCCTCCCACAGTCCAAAGGTGTGCAGGTCAGGTAAATTGGCCATGCTAAATTGCCCATAGGTTAGGTGCGTTAGTGAGAGGGAAATGGGTCTAGGTGGGTTACTCTTCGGAGGGTTGGTGTGGACTTGGTGGACCGAAGGGCCTGTTTTCACACTGTAGGGAATCTAATCTAATCATTGTAGCAATACTCTGATAGTCCAGTTTTCTGCCAGACAAGGAATCAGCTCTGGAGGAAGTGAGACTGCAGATGCTGGAGATTAGAATCGAGAGTGTGGTGATGAGCAATCAGCCTGGTAGGGTAGTGCATTGGCTGTCCTCCAAATAAGGACGCAGAATGTCAGGATAGATTATTCTGAGCTTTTGCGAGCTTCCTACCTTTTGACAATATCTGCAAATAGGGTGAAGTCTCACTGAATCTTCAATAAAAGTGGATTTTAGTCAAAACTCCCTAGAACTATTTGAAATCATGGTGATGTTGGGTGCCTGGACACCTCATATATAAAGCATTTAGTCATGGCCAAACTGAAAGGCTCATCCCTATTTATGGGAGATATATTTGCAGTAAGATTGGATGTTCCAGCAAACCCTGCCTCCTGCCTCTCTTTTACATGTGGTGGATTACAAAAGCAGTATACAATGTATACTAACTCCAGCATGGGCTGAGGACCATAATAGGGCTTATTTGTATGACTGGAGATTTCCATGGATGATTTTAGGAGAAAGATCCCCAATAAAACTATTTTTCCCAATCTCAACAAAAGGTTGTTTCAAAGCACATTAAAAAAATGCTCCTAAAATTAAAGTGAATTGCAACACAATTAATATACTGTAATTCAGTTCTAGTTTGAGAGTCTCATTGCTCATAAAACAGATAAATGTTTATTTAATTCTTCACCTCCCTTAAAAAGGAAGAAATAAGTATTTTTGCGTTAACGTACTCCAGCTATAAAACCGTCTCACGTTTTAGACCTTAACATCCATAATGAACTTGGACTGTAATTAAGAAATTAGATAACAAGACAATTATCTCAAATAAATATTAAACTATGGTTCAGTGGTTTTGAAACCAAATAATGCACATGCAGTTCAAGAAGTTGGAATGTATGAGAAAATTGATATTATATATTAAAAATCAAATAACATAGTCCAAATGTATTTCCTTCTTAATTTTCCCAGTTAATCTGAAGGTCTTAATGATGTATTCATTGGGATATAGAAAAATGAGAGGTGACCTTATTTAAACATACAAGATTCTTAGGGGACTTGGCAGGTTTGAGATAGAAAGGTAGGAAATTCTGGGAGCAGAGGGCATAATCTCAGAGTAAGCAGTCACCCTTTTAAGACAGAGATGAGGTGGAATTTCTTCTTTCAGAAGGTAGTGAATCTGTGGAATTCATTATTACAGAAAGGTTGCATCATTAAAAATATTTAAGGCGGAGATAGTCAGATGTTTAATCAGTAAGCAAATCAAGGGTTATGAGCACAAGGAAGAAAGCGGCTTTGAGGATTATCTGATTAACCATGATCTCATTGAATGGCAGAACAGAATTGATGGGCTGAATTGACTATTTCTGGTTCTATGTCTTATGGTCTAGTTTTATTGGTTCATGAATGTGAAGTGTTGACCTCCTGGCCTGGCATAGCGGCCTCTCTGCCTGCTGTAGTACTCTTCCAGAGCAGCCTCCCTGCGTGGCAGGGCAGCTTCACCCAGCATGGCACCCTCTCCGCCCGGCATGGCTTCCTTGGCCTGGCGTGGTGGTCTAAAGTGATGTCCCAGCCTCACGATCCTCAAGGTGAGATGCAGTGTAGTCTGGAGCCAGGGTTTGGTGCAACCTGGAGGTTAGGTGGAGGCATAGATGGGTTGGAGACCCATTGTTCCAGGTTTCTTTTTCTGCAATGCTGGACATTTTCTTTCTGTATTTTCCAAGATCTTGTAATTAGGTATCTTTGTACCTAAGATGGCGCTGTAGGAGGTAGCATATAAACTTGTCACTATACTCATTGAGTATATGTGACTAAAAAGCTAATGCATTCATTTATTAATTTATCAAATGGGAAGGATTCCGGTAACATGAAAGATGGATTGTGAGAGAATTATGTTACAATCGTCTCCAACACAATATGGTAGATGTTCACAGGCATTACTTGTTATCAAGTTACCCACTTGCCCATTTGGTATCTGAAGTGTTAGGCAGATCAAAGATGAGGAATTATGTGCCTAACTATGATATCAAAAAGAATGTTATTTCTAAAGACTAAGAGGCATGTACAGCAATTAGTGTTTGGACACTGAACGGCATGTTTTGATATTTGGTTAGGACTGCCTTCACAACCAGCCCTAATATCTCCCCTCTCTGCAACTTGTTAAGTTATTTTTTAACTGCTGTTACCTCAATCATGTGAATGAAATCAAATTTTTTACTTTCATTCCTTTTCTTGTTTTGCTTTTCATATTCTCCTGAGGTCATCTGGTTCCAGGTGAAGGAAATATTTGGACCTGAATTCCATTCTTTCACAAGTGCTGGAACACAGAAATAGAATTGCAAGGAAACCTTTTAATAAACTGAAATGAGAAACAATAACAGCTTTGTATCTAGCTTCCAGATGTTTGGTTTAGAAACATTTCATTATTTTCTGCTTTTTGAAGAAGGCATTGATTAGTTAAATGTAGCATTGGTAAATCATACAGAATTTGAAGTCCTTTGCACTTCATAGTGTCGCATTTGCTGTTGAAAAACATGACCTACTTTGATAAAATATGCATATTATCAATCAGTGCATATAGTAGAACCTGCTGGAATGTCTTGGAAGTTACATAAATAGATTTTAACTAGATCAACATATTGAATCAGGTAAACATTGTGCAAAAATGTTGCCCACCAGAAATTCTTTTGCTAATTCTGAGATAGCCACTGTCAGTTTCTACAAATATGTCTGTGTCAACTCATTGAAAGAGCCATACAATTCACCTTACTCCTGAGTTAGATTGCTTTCCTCTTCTATCGTGTTTGTTACTTTAACTGTTGAGCACACAGCCATCAATTACAAATAGCCAACCAGCTCTCTGTCTTTAATGAGGTCGTGTTATGCAATCCAACATGTACACTCAGTGAAAGCAACATTATGATTCTGTATGATTATATAATTATTGTAGATGGGTTCAAAAGTCACAGTAAGAACAAACACAGTGCTTCACAAATTGTAGAAAACAGTGAGTTACTCAAAAACAGTTCTACCAAATCCTTTGATCTCTATATTCTATGCATACTAATACCAAATTGCAATATATTTTAAAAAACAGTCAATTTCAGAAAATATGAAACCAAGAATATATATTTATATCTTCAATCTCTCTCATTAATTCAATAACTGTGATTTAAAAATTTGGCAGTTGGAATATAATGTGGAAGAGTGAGGTTTGAACTTTGGCAAGAAAAATAGAGGACAGGAGTATTATTAAAATGAAGAAAGTCTGCAGAAAGCAGCAGCACCTAAGAATTTGGGAGTCATAGAATCCCTTCAATGTGGAAGCAGGCCATTCAGTCCATCGAGTCCACACCAACCGTCTGAAGAGCATCTCACCCCATCCCCATAACCTTGCATTTCCCATGGCTAATCTACCTAACCTGCACATCCCTAGACACTATGGACAATTTAGGCGGAAGTGGTACCGCAGATGCTGGAGATTAGAGTCTAGATTAGAGTGGTGCTGGAAAAGCACATCAGGTCAGGCAGCATCTGAGGAGCAGGAAAATGGAAGTTTTGGGAAAAAGCCCTCTAGCATGACTAATCAACCTAACTTGCGCACCTTTGGACTGTGGGAGGAAGCCCACACAGACGTGGGAGACTATGCAAAATTCACACAGACAGCCATCTGAGGCTGGAATTGGACCCAGGTCTCCAGTACAGGGAGTCAGCAGTGCTAACCACTGGGTAAAAACAATGACTGCAGATGCTGGAAACCAGATTCTGGATTAGTGGTGCTGGAAGAACACGCTAACCACTGAGCCACTTGCCATCTCATGCAAGCTCTTGTGCATTAATCACAAAATTAAACTGGATACAAGTTCAGTGAGGAAGACAAAATGAATATGGCTCTTTATTTCAAAGAATGAGTGCTGGTGTAGAGGGATTGTCTTATGACGAAAGATTAAACAGGTTGAGATTCTACTAACTGGAGTTTAAAAAATGTGAGGTAATCTCATTGAGACATATAAGATTCTTAAGGGGCTTGACAGGGTAGATACTGAGAGGATGTTTCCCTTTATGGGATTGTCTAAGACCAGAAGACATAGATTCAGAATTAAAGGATGCCAATTTAAGGCTGAAATGAAGAGGAATTTCTTCTGTCAGAGGATTGTGAGTCTTAGGAACTCCTTGCCATTGACAACTGCGGGCAGACTCCTAGTGTATATTTAAGGCTGAGAAAGATAAATTCTTGATCAATTGGGAAACAAGGGTTATAGGGAAAGGACAGGAAACTGGATGCAAGGATTTGGGATCAGCCAAAATCCTATTGAATAGCAGCAAAGGCTTGCAGGACCAAATGGCCTCATCCGCTTCCTATTTCGCATAATCTTGTGGTCTTCTGGAATGGAAAATAATAATATGGACATCTTGCTGAAATTGACAAGACTCTCATCATACCACAGCAGGAGTACTGTGAACAGTTTATCCCCTTATCCAAGGAAAGACATGTTAGAATTTGAGGCAGTCCAGAGAACGCCGACTAGATTGATCTCAGATATGGAGGGATTTTCTTTTGATGATAAGTGAGGTAGGTTAGGCGTGTGCTTATTGGAGTTTAGAAGAATGAGAGGGGAACTTCATTAAAGCATTCAAAGTTCTCAGGGAGCTTGATACTAAAGGTGAAACCATGTTGCTGAAAATGGTTATCCATCATCTTTATATTCGTTAGTAATAGCAACTAACTAATATTATAATTTGAGAGAATAGTATTATCTCAACCACCCACACCCACAAGGGAGCCATATCCCTTGCTGTCCAAAGGGGAAGAACAGAAAAATAAAAGCGGAAATGCTTGCAAATAAACATTTTTGGTGCAGCTAAGATCCATTTTGAGACGTTCTGGACCAGTAATTGTCATTTGTACATTTTCCAGTTTTCCCTCTGGATCCCCAGCAAAAACATCCGTTGCCAGTGCACCAATCTGAAATCAAATGCCCAATTGTGATATTATGCGGGAAGCAGCTTTAATTATTTCAGAATAACATTTCTGCTCCCATCTGGGAGGAAACACTGGTCAAGACAATTGCTAGGTAATCTGATTGGCTGGCAGCTCTGTTATCTCAGCAGTGCTAGGTTCAAGCAGTAGCTGCAGCTGGGACTACATCCTGTCCCCACAAAGGAAGAGTAATGGAGAGAATGGACTTAAAAGTAAGTCTGCTATTTTGGGCAGGTATAGCTGGCAGACCCTAGCATGGGTTGGATTTGCGGAGACTGGATTTCATAGACTGGGGAGGATTTTAAGATGGATGTAGGGCTATTTGCTCTGAGGGGTACAAAGAAAACTCCAAGGGTTATATCCATTTTTGCCAGCCAGCAGCCAGTGCACTGAAAGTTGCCAGTCCACCTGCCTTGAATCTGCAGTCCTCTGTCACACATTAAGTAGAGGAACAAATGGAATATGGCCATTATTTGGTCATTGTAACAGGTCAGAGACAGGAAACAAAGATAAGGGGTCGATATGTAGATGGTAGGAAGGTCACCAGTTTTATTTTGCACGTAACCCTGTCCTTCAAATAAGCTGTAAAATCCATAATTCTGACCAGAAGAAGATCAAAAGATAAATTAATACCTCACACATAACATTTACCACCTGAGAATGTTTTTCTTAATTACCTTTATATTTAGAAATGTGTTGAGGATTAGGCTCCACTACCTCATTATGAATGAAAAAGCCTGGATGCTTGGACTGAATTTTGCCAAGTATTTCAAGGTCGATTTTACCTGAATGGAAAAATAGAAAACAACTGAATGTTTCATTCCTTTAAGTCATTATACATATGTTCATTAGGAATAAGATAAGTGCATACGTTTCACTTTTTCTTTTAAATTGTCATATTATTTTGACATTTCCCTTTTAAATTAATTTTCACTCAATGTTTTTTTTTGCAAAAACATGCGCATCCAGTTGTATTTTCATTGAATAATGCAATTAAATCACAAGTCCATAGCTTGATTTCACATAACCAAGTAAGAATAATATAATCAATTGGCTTGCTCATCTTAGATAGAAAAAATAATCATGGGAAATGTTGGGCATTTAATATTAAATGAGTAGAAGAGGTAGTTAAAGGTGATAAGGAATGGCCTACAATATATGCAGACTTCTTTCTCACACAAAAGTTCAAAAGGTCAACCTGAGTGATACTGGTAGGGAATAAACCAGAGCAGATGAGAGAGGTTAAAAAGTAATGACATACATCATTAATAATGGTCATAATTTATACTTTAGGAATATAATAAAAAAAGCATAAATATGGCAAAAAAGGTTAATTGACTTCAAAGCTGATTTTTCGAGGCTAAAAGAGTTTGAGGAAATAAGTTCAACAACTCTCTGGCAAACAACGATGTTGAACAACATTGAAAAATACTTTTAAGATGTTCAACAAGTGCTGGAAAATTCATTATGTTAAATGGAAAAACAAGCTGTACAATGCTGAGGCTCCATGGATGAATAATTATTTAAGAGAACAATTGAGAGCTCGGAACTGCATAGATAGCAAAGAATAATTCTAAAACAGAATGCTAAAAGATTAGGAGTAATGTAAAAAGGAATTATGAAAGCAAAGAACAATGAAATTAAATTGCCAGGCAACTTAAGACAAGATACTAAAATATTTTTATAGGTACATCAAAAATGGAGAAAAGCTATGATGAGAATATGATTATTAAGAAAGAGGATAATAGCACAAGTAAGAATAGAGATGGTAGATATAAAAAAATTCATAGGATTATTTACTAGAAAGGTGGAACAGTAAGTGGGACATTGAATGAACAAAGCAAAATAAGATATTGGAGATCCTTGGTTCTGTACTTCCATTTAGCTTTGTTTTTCTTTCAATTAAATTATGGGAGCCTTAAATCTCATTAGGTTTTGCATGTAAATTATTTTTAAGAAGGGATGCATAGAAAAATATACTCAAATTCAAAGAGGTTCAAGACACTGCTCTGGTGAGTTTGCATTCACACATTTTGAAAGAAACAAAGGAAAAATTAGCTGAGACATAACTACACATTTATAATCACACATTATAGAGATGCAATGTCAGACTAACAAAATTAAATGTAGTACCTGAATTTAGGAAGTTAAAGAGAACCTATCTTGGGAATTGTCGATCAGTCAACTAGCAACAGTATAAGAAAAATAATGAAATTCTTCCTAATGGAAAGAATAAAAGAACGTCTAGAAATCAGAAATGGATTCCAAAAGAGAAATCTTGTTTTGTAAATTTGATGATGATGTTTTGAGATTTTTGCTTTAATTCCTGGTAAAATATAGTATGGAAGGAAGTCATGTTATGATTTGCTTTAAATCCTGTTTGACAACATGCTTCTGTCGCTTAGTTACTATAAAAACAGTGAGTTCCAAACTAAGACTTACTGAGAGGAAAGCATAAAATGTTTGCATCATTAAAAAAACATAGCAAAAGCAATCAATTTAACTTTCAAAATCTGAGCCTTTGTTGGAAGGAAAGGAGAGAAAGAGAGAGATTGAGCAACGAATGCTGCAGCTAGTCTAATCAGCAGAGTGTATAAGGCAAAAGTGAGGACTGCAGATGCTGGAAACCAGAGTTTAGATTAGAGTGGTGCTGGAAAAGCACAGCAGGTCAGGCAGTATCCGAGGAGCAGGAAAACCGACGTTTCGGGCAAAAGCCCTTAATCAGGAATAGAGGCAAGGAGCCTGCAGGGAGGAGAGATAAATGGGGAGGGGGTGGGGGAGAAGGTAGCAAAGAGTACAATAGGTGAAAGGGGGTGGGGATGGAGGTGATAGGTCAGAGATGAGGGTGGGGTAAGGTAGCAAAGAGTACAATAGGTGAAAGGGGGTGGGGATGGAGGTGATAGGTCAGAGGGGAGGGTGGAGCAGATAGGTGGGAAGGAAGATTGGCAGGTAGGACAGGTCATGAGGACAGTGCTGAGCTGGAAAGTTGGAACTGGGGTAAGTTGGGGGGAGGAGAAATGAGGAAACTGGTGAAGTCCACATTGATGCCCTGGGGCTGATGTGTTGCGAGGCGGAAGATGAGGCATTCTTCCTCCAGGCGTCGGGTGGCGAGGGAGTAACGGTGGAGGAGGCCCAGCACCTGCATGTCCTCGGCAGAGTGGGAGGGGGAGTTGAAATTTTGGGCCATGGGGCGGTGGGGTTGATTGGTGCGGGTGTTCCGGAGATGTTCCCTGGAGCGGAGTGTATAAGGCTGTGACTTATCAGGCAAAAATATCTGGCCTCCTCCCTATCGGTAGGATGTTGTGAAACTTGAAAGGGTTCAGAAAAGATTTGCAAGGATGTTGCCAGGGTTGGAGGATTTGAGCTATAGGGAGAGGCTGAACAGGCTGGGGCTGTTTTCCCTGGAGCCTCGGAGGCTGAGGGGTGACATTACAGAGGTTTACAAAATTATGAGGGGCATGGATAGGATAAATAGACAAAGTCTTTTCCCTGGGGTCGGGGAGTCCAGAACTAGAGGACATAGGTTTAGGGTGAGAGGGGAAAGATATAAAAGAGACCTAAGTGGCAACGTTTTCATGCAGAGGGTAGTATGTGTATGGAATGAGCTGCCGGAGGATGTGGTGGAGGCTGGTACAATTACAATATTTAAGAGGCATTTGGATGGGTATATGAATAGGAAGTGCTTGGAGGGATATGGGCCAGGTGCTGGCAGGTGGGACTAGATTGGGTTGGGATATCTGGTCGGCATGGACGGGTTGGACTAAAGGGTCTGTTTCAATGCTGTACATCGCTATGACTCTATGACTCTGACTCTAAAAATATGAGAGGACACATAGTCTCTGGTCGAAGTGGTGAATTCTGTGGAAATGGAAGAAATCCAAAAGATTTGTTCTGCCATTGCCAAGCGAGGATATAATCAACTGAGTGGGTGTTAATGCTGGTCTTCAGTTTGTGACTCCTCCAAAAATTAGGAGAAGTGTCTTTGAGAGTCATTTAATGTCATGGCTTAGCAGACCAGAGATCAGCAAACTCAGTCGAAGCTGGCAATGATGTTACATCGGTTCTTGTAGAACCTATGATTCTGCACATAGCACATAGTGAAGTACAACTACAATGTGTGATTTATGGTCATGCTAAAAACTAAAAAAAGGAGATATCAATTCTATACTTTAGATTATCAGTTGCCTACTAAGTAGTGCTTAGACAATGTTTCCTTTAGTTATTTTGTTTCAGTGAAAATCTTGAAATGTGGAAACATGTCATTGAATATTTTCAATTATCATTGGAAATTCAAGATTTAAAGTAATTGGTCTCTATCTGCACGACTTTTAATTGTTTTGAGAATTGCATGAGAGGGTAGACAATGGTAATGCAGTTGATGTAATTTATTTAAATTTTCAAAAGGTAATTGATAAAATGCCCCATAGAAGACTGATTATTAAGGGCAGAGAATGTGGAGTTGGGGATACGTGGATTGCCTTAAAAGCAGAAAACGAAACAAGCAAGTAGAGGACAATTATTCAAAGTGGCAGAGTGTGGAAACTGCAGTTTCATAAGAACCAAAACACAGCTGACACCAAACTGAAGAAAATAATCAACACCAATAAGGAATGCACTAAGTAGCATATGACAAATAATAAACATGCAGCATAGGCAAACAAAATTCAACACTGATAAATGTGAGTTAACACATGATGGTAGTGAGATATTTTAGTCTATGGAAGTTTGACATCTTCATGAGGAAGAGGAACAAAAGGATTTTGCAGTAATAATACATAAATCATTAAAATTTGCACTACAGTTTATCAAGTCCATTAAAAAAAAGAAAAACCAAACAGTAGACTTGTATTTCGAGGAATATAATTGAAAAGTAGAGAAATTATGCAAAGCTTATATCAAAATTTGTTTATGTCATGGATGAGGTACTTTGGGCAATTCTAATCACCAAATTATTATAACGGTACCAACACCCAGGAGAAAGTGCAGAAAGGATTTATAAGGATGAAATGTGAAAATATATTCGTATACATTAAAAAAAGATGAGATTCCCTACAGTATGGAAACAGGCCCTTCAACCCAAGCCAACCCTCCAAAGAGTAATCCACTCAGACCCATTTCCCTCTGACTAATGTGCCTAACACTCTGGGCAATTGAACATAGCCAATTCACCTGACCCACATATCTTTGGACTGTGGGAGGAAACCCACACAGACACAGGGAGAACATGCTAACTCCACACAGACAGTCACCCAAGGCTGGAATCAAACCTGAGACCCTGGTGCTGTGAGGCAGCAGTGCTAACCACTGAGCCACCGTGCCACCCCATGGTGGGTATTATTTTGTTTTTCTTTTGAAAACAGGATGAGGAATGAACTAAAGATGATCTTTAAGAATATGAAAGATTTTGATATAACGGATGCAGAGAGAATGCCTCCCTTATAAATATAAATCATCAATATAAGGCAGTTCCTAAGAAATCCAATACGGAATTCAGAGTCAACATCTTTATCCAATGACTGGTAAGATTGTGGAACCAAATCCTTCTGCTTATTGAATAATTTGGTCCTTCACTAACTTGCAGTGATGTTCTTGAACATGGAAACTGCTGAGTAGATGTGAACTATCTCTTTCGTGCAGCCAGAAAGTTGGAGACTTACCCTGGACAAAGGGAGATGACTGTAGTTGTTAACAGTTGATCACTGGGGTATCCCCTAAAGGGAAGATTCAGAATTGTCCTAGGCCCAGTCTTCTTCAGTTATTTCATCAATGATGTTTCTCCACATCAAGTAGGGGAATGTTTTGCTGATGATTGGACAATGTTCATCACTATTCACTACTCCTCAGTCACGAAAGCAGTCTGTGTCCATTAGTAAGACCTGAACAACATCCAGGTTTGGACTGATAAATGGCAAATGATATTCACACCATATACTTTTGCAGATGTTTCCTCACCAGTCTGGGCTGTTTCAGGCAAGAGGTTCTCAAAAGTCAGTGGGGGTACTGAACCTTTTAATGAACCTTTGAGAGCATCCTTGTATTATCTTCTCTTCCCTCATTATAAATGCTTACGTGCTAGATTTGTACATGTGGTGAGCTTATTTTGGAAATCTTGTTTCAGGAATGCAAATGATATGGCCCATCTTTTGCAAACTTATTGATAGTAAATAGTGCTTTGATATTGGCCTAAGAGAGGATCCCAGCACTGGAGAAATCACCTTGCTGTTAGATGTGCCAGGTTTTGAGGAAACATCACTGCTGACATTTCTCTAAGGATTTATGGTTAAGGATTTATCTGCTGTGCACTGTGATGTCAATGAAACGTACAAAAAAAAATACTGTTCTGTAGACCACAAACTTCATGGCAAGTATGAGGACTTTGTCATTCTCTCATATGTTTCCTTAAATGTGTCAATTGTAGATCAGGTACCAGGAAATCCTCAACAGCAGAAGAGAGTGTCATTCTACCATATTCCAGGCAGACACAAGATAAACAGATGTTTCTGTAGCTAGAGGTACAAACGCATAAATTTGCTTCACCAAGTAGGTAGTGTCATTGCGTGAACTAAAGGCTGGGTTCCATGTCACATTGATGAGTATTGGTATGGGGTGGTAGCTGATGTGACTTGATATGCTAATAATCTGCCATGGTCACACGGTGATACATGAGTTAGCTTCTCTAGCATAAGAATGAGATACAGGTCACATTGTACTGCAGCATTCGATTAATTTTTATTTTAGCATCTAATATCTACATATGTATATTACAGTCTCAAGCATTGGTGTGCCTCAGCTCAAGCTAAGCAATTCGAATGTATTGCAGTACCCCTATCACAGCATATCATGCTGCAAGAGGATAGAGCTCAGCAAGATGGAAACTGAGAGCTTTGTAACTATTAGGTCACACACCACAATATAGTTATAATATCATGAGCATGTCACTAAAAGGTATATCACATATCTGGTGCAAGGTGTAACAGACCAGGGGCAGGAACGTTGGTGAAATTTTAGCAGCTATGGCTAATTAATAAGCTGCCACCAGAATGGACTTTCAATTGAAGAGAATAGCCAGCCTCCCAGACATACCAGGACAACCAGAGGGTCATCGGTTGCACTGGCCAAGGTGGCCTTTGCTAAAGCTGCAGAAATAAAAGGAACCTTCAAACCGAGGTAAACATTTTTTATGTATGGCTTTGGGACCAGGACAATAGTTAGGTCTCAGCAATCAGAGATGCAGTATTCAGCAGCAGCAAAATAGTCTACTGGGGTAGTTATTGCTGCTTTAAGTTTCTCTGTGCCCTGGAGTGGACATAAAGGACCAGGCTGTCTATTAAGCAGACTGGAAAGTTGCCAGAGTTAATTTGGTAGGCTCCACATGTGAGGAAGTACTGGCATCATCAAAAATGGACACTTATTTGGTGTAATTGGCCTCCTGGCAGACATCCACAGGAAGGGGTTTACTGCCACTGAAAACACCTCATATTGCTGGAAAAACATGGAGCTCCCTCATGACGCTTTGCGTCACCAGTCCACGAAGCCTCCCGTCTCCTGATTTTCCACCAAGGACTCATAAAATCCAGCTCAGAATTCCTGAGGTGATTGCTTGACCTAGAAGCCTAATGTTGATGGGTGGTCAATGAGAAAATGAAGGTTAAACTTAACCCAGCTGCTGTTATTCTGCTGCTGTAACTTCACAGGAACTACCTTCCAGATCGGCCTCAGCAGTCAGCCTTGTAGCCACTAAACACCTTCAGATGACAAACATGAGCATCTTCATCTCAAAAGATAAACAAGAGATCTCTACTGGAGGAGCTTTGGACCCGCTGTCTGAGGAAGGATGTACTGGTCCTGGGGTGTATTCAGAGGAGATTCACAAAAATAGTCCCAGGAATGAACTGCTTAACATATGAGGAATGTTTGAGGGCTCTGGGTCTATACTCAATGGAGTTCAGGAGGCTGAGGGGGATCTAATTGAAACTTACAGAATACTGAATGGTCTGGACAGAGTGGATGTTCTCATTGTTTGGAGAGACTAGGACCCAAGGGCACAGCCTTAGAGTAAAGGAAAGACCCTTTTGAACAGAGATAAGGAGAAAGGTTTTTGGCCAGAAAGTGGTGAACCTGTGGAATTCACTGCCACAGAAGGCTGTGGAGGTCAGGTCATTGAGTATATATAAGGTGGAGATCAAAAGGTTCTTGATTGTTAAGGCGATCAAGGTTTACAGGGAGAAAGTGGCAGAATGGGGTTGAGAAACTTATCAGCCATAACTGAATGGTGGAGCAGACCCGATGAACTGAATGGCCTAATTTCTGCTCCTATGCCTTATGGTCTCATGAGGATTGTGTATCTTATGCTGCACATAAGTTCCAAGACAGTGCAGTTTCAGAGCTGAAGGTTTATTACCTCCTTCAACTGCAGCTCTTCCATCACCCTTGAGTTATATTTCATACACACCTCTGCAACAGATGGGACTTGAACCCAGGCCTGCTGTTCCAGAAGTAAGGACTTTACCACAAGACAAAAGTGAGGACTGCAGATTCTGGAGATTAGAGTCAAAAGTGTGGTGCTGGAAAAGCACAGCAGGTCAGGCAGCATCCAAGGAACAGGAGAATCGATATTTCGGGCAAATTCATTCAGGCCTAGTGAAGGGCTTTTGCCTGCTCCTCGGATGCTGCCTGACCTGCTGTGCTTTTCCAGCATCACACTTTCGACTCTTTACCACAAAAGCCCTTCCATCTCATTTAAAGGGCCTGTGAGAGATAAAAGACTATTATTGATATAGGAAATGTATGTACATTTTATATGGTGGATATTGTGACACTTTGTTTAGTGGTTACATCTATTCAGTAGGAGTGAATGATATGTGGCAACTGAAACAGGACACAACCAACTGGAGACCCCTAAATCTATCCCACTATGAATGAGAATTTCGGATGAACCTTTGCCCATAGAATCAGGTTTTGTACCAAATTGTACAGAAAGAGGTTTTGTAGAAGTATGAAGCTGATAGGACTATTTCATTTATTGTGTATTTACAGCAATTTCTGTTTAGAATTCAAAATTGAGTTCACCTTGCTTGTCACCTCTGTGCAATCTTTATTCAGCATGTTGTGGGTAATGTTTACTATTTTATATTAAGTCACAGTTTTATTTACAAGCTTTTGATGATCATGGAAGTTGTAATTAGCATGACCAAAATTAGACATCAGCTTGAAATTACTGGGGAGCAATACTTTTTTTTCCAATATGGCAACAATATGATACAAGAGAAATCCAAGTGTGTAATATTTTCTTATTAACTACATAATATAGAACATCCATTAGTACTCCACACTTAAACCATTTTCTTAAGTTTCAGTGGTAAATTTGTATTTGATTAAATATCCTGTAGGAATATAAAATGTATGTATCATGAATACAATGCTTCACGGCATGGTGGCACAGTGGCACAGTGGTTAGCACTGCTGCCTCACAGCGCCTGAGACCCGGGTTCAATTCCCGCCTCAGGCGACTGACTGTGTGGAGTTTGCACATTCTCCCTGTGTCTGCGTGGGTTTCCTCCGGGTGCTCCAGTTTCTTCCCACAGTCCAAAGATGTGCAGGTCAGGTGAATTGGCCATGCTAAAATGCCCATAGTGTTAGGTAAGGGGTAAATGTAGGGGTATGGGTGGGTTGCGCTTTGGCGGGTCGGTGTGGACATGTTGGGCCGAAGGGCCTGTTTCCACACTGTAATGTCATCTATGTAATCTAATCTAATCATGAGAAGCAGAATAATGGCAAATTGTAAGACATACCTGAACCACTTCCCACTCCCAGGACATTAAGACTGGAGCCTCCTTTTTTCCCAATGCTGTAAGAGAAGAAAGGTTTTAATATGAAATGTCATGAAGCAACTCAAAGGCATTTGTAACATCACTAATTTAGAACTATCTAAAACTTTACATGCAGAAGTTTGGAATTTAATTTCATTTTATTTGCAAAATACATTTCATTTTAATTTTATCTGCAAATCAGCCATTATGAAAAAATGAATAAAGAATATAAAGGCCTAGATTTGCAGTAGTAATGAAGGTAAACCTCCTTGCAGTTAAATGCAGAATCATGAGTTTCAATGCTTGACCAAAGGCTGGCTGCTGAGTCACCTCTAGAATTTATTAGAAATGATTGAGCAGGATCTTTCAGAAGACAATGTTTGCTACCCTATCATCTGAGGTAACAGTTGGTAATCCATAAACCCTCTCTATTCCACCCCCACACCCCCCACTCCCCCAATTAAATCATATGAACCCTGGAACTATTTACTGCTCTGCGGAGTGTTGATTGGCTGGAGACAGAACAGCCACCCTCAGGTGGGTAGAGGTGCCACCTCAGCATAGTGGCAGCAGGAACCAGAGTTGGGACTAATTATAAAAAATCCACTGACTGTACGTCCTGGAGCCTATAGAAAACTAAGGTAGAAGGATTCTCATTGCTGGGAAGGAGGTAGAGCCCAGGTGGAGGACCAAGTGTAGACTGTTGCTTCAGGAGTTGGATAAACTCATGAGCCAAGGAGCAGGATGACATGCCAACTGGCATGTGCAGTGCAGCAGAAGCAGGCTAAGTGGAGGATGCATGCGTAGTTATCTGTAAACTCGAAGTTCTAGTCAGTGCTGTTCAATAAATTTGAATGAACTTTTCAAGTGAACTAAATCTATGCTATGTAATCTGTTAGTTTACCAAAAAACACAAGGAAACACAATGGGAAAGGGAAGGGCCAGGATGGGAGGGAGTTCACTGGGGCAGGCAGACCGTGGGAATGAGAGGGGTGCCCGATGTGAAGAGGGAACCCTTGGGAGTGATGGCCCCTTCATTCCATCCATAGATAGTCAACTTAATAATGTACAAATAATCAATATCCTGAACCCTTCACTGTCTTCCAGACATAATCTGTCATTCAGGTGGGTGTAGACCAAGTCATTAGACTCAATGGTTTGGAGAATGGATCCTGACAGAAAAGGGGACTGCACGTGCTGTGTAATCTAAATTAAACAATGGACAGATGTTGTGACCATATGTGGTAACTGGCAATGTTCATGTGATAACCAAGTTACCCTTTGTGTTTAAAGAAACTGCTTTCCAAGAGTCAATCAGTCCGATCAGAAAGATGTATTAATAACTCCAAGATCCCACAGCTCCCTTTTTTCTCTCTAGGCATTGTGCAAGCTCTGCCTAATCTGACCAGTCAAAAAGCACACAGTGTCTTTAATGTAAATCAAGTGATCCATGAGAGGAAAATTGAGTCCTGCAGCAGCGCGTCTTACCTTGGTGCAGCTAAGTGTCTGGCAGAGCAGACTGGAGGCTTGGAGCAGAGTGGGACTGCTTTTGAACTGGAGCCTGGCATGGGTGGTCAGACCACATACTCACTGAGCTGCTGCAATGTAATATCGATTTGAAATTCTTTACTGGACTGTAATATCAATCCTTTAACCATGGTATAACTATCTTACTTCTAATTTATTTCTAGACACTAAGTAATGCTACTATTTTCCTTTTATTGCTCTTTTGTATCCAAAATTTGTACTTATGTACGTGTACTTAAGATAGTGCTGTTAGAGGCAGCCATTGTAAAAACTTTTCACTGTATTGGAGTACACGTGACAATAAAGGATATTCCATTCAATTCTAATTGTGCTGGGGAAACAATAGGAGGTTTATTGCATTGTTGCAAGTATTTACAGATGACATGGATCTCATCCACTGAGCAAAAGCGATTGTTAGGAGCACACTAGACTCAGATCTGTCACCTACTAACTTGTAATTTACTCTGCCCAAGACCATGCAACATTATCACAGTGAGTGGTGCTTACTGCAGTCAATCATGTGTTAATCACTTCAGAAACTTTCAGACCTATACACATGACTGGATACAATAAATACTACTTATTTTTCTTTTGAAACATAAAAGAAAATCTGTCTGTGTGCCTTTTACAATCACAAGACTTAAACAGTTAAACACTCACTGAATTGGTGTTATGTTAAACAATAACACATTGCCGTCAATCGAGAGGTGGATGGAGAGTGGAACTATTCTAGTCTCTTCTCCTGGGTACAACAATAAAGTAATTCTTGAGTGAACATCCCTCCTTTTGTCTTTGCTCTTGTGCTGCCAGTTTCTAGTCTTTATCTTGTTCCTCTTCCTTCAGCCACAACATCAGAGCAGTCATCAAATTCAATGATGTTTTGGTAATATTTTTCCAGGTGGTCCTGATCAAAATCCCAGTATTGACGCAGCCAAATATCTTTACTTTCAGCAATACTAGGCAACACAAAACTATTTAAGCAGCATCCTGATGGTGTTAGTTGGTGTACAATTAATGCTCTATATACTAAAGCTTTTAGAAGTTGTACTTTGAGGTCAAATTCTGCTTGATAGAGAAAACCTCTGAATGCTCTGCTAGGTTTAAGTGCATTATATAAATTTGAGTAGTAGTTGTTATATGAATGCTGCAGTCTTTAGGTACTGTGTTTTGACAAGATGCTAAAACCAAGGAATGACTTGCCCTCTCACAAAATGCAATTGTCTAAATAAAAGCAACAGTTTATACTGTGTTTTGGACAATATTGAGCTCTCAAACATTATCAAAATCAAGGTTGAGTATAAATTGGTCAGCATTGCGGACCTATAGCTCTGCTCAGCAAAGATTAAGAGAACCATTGGGATTGCAAACAGTCAGCACATTTAAGCAATGATCCCAATAAACCCAGAATTGAAGAAAGAGTGAGGGTTTGTTACTAGCTCAATGGGCACCATTGCAGATCAATTGTAGGGAAGTTAAGGAAGTAGTCTCCTTAATTTACCACAGTAGGAACAGGAATTAGATCTTTGATGTTGACATTATTCTGTACTATGCCAGCCAATTTACCAAACTGACTCCCATTAGATGTCACTTTTTTGGTCATCCCAGGCAATAACTTAGATGGCTATCAATAAAAGACAACTTGAGTAGTTCTGTACTACCAAATAAAAAACAATATTAGAAAAAGAAACATCACGCTATATAGCCTACAAAAGCAGGACATTCTTGCACCCAGTTCCACACACAATGTTGTGTTCTGTGCGAAAGTCAAAAACCTTGAGTGTTTCTCATGCCACTTACTCTACTGTTTTTAGGGCATGTCAAAGTAGGATGTTCAAGGATCAAACTTTGAAAGCCAGCAGGTTCTGACCAACTGCATCATAATAGCTGCAAAAATCCACTGTCAACTCAACAGTGATCCTAATCATGAGTTCAATGACATGCAAACAAATAGTTACACAAGAAATGTAACTCAAGTTGTACACAACGTTCTGTCAGTTTGGTTAAGAGGAGAAAAAGCCGATAAATGTCAAAGAATGAAATACCAAAGTTGAAGACAGAAAGTGGTACATGTCAGAGAGTCATAGGAACTTAAAGATTTTATATTTACTTTTATTTTAAAATTATGTAATTACAGACTTTCAATTAATTGATTTAAACCTTACAAAAGGTTAAAACAAAATGATAGCTGGATATCAATTGTCTGATGAGACAATCAATTTCTCACATTTTCCTCAACAGGCATTTTTCCACATTAGTATTTCTGTGTTAATTGTAATAAGGTTTGCTCATTGGAATATGAATTCCCTGACTGGGGCAGTTAGTCTGGTCCAATCTGGAAGCTTTGGCCAGCATAGAATAAGAGTGAGTGTCAAGGATACTGAGACTCTGGTACCTGACTCTGAATGAGGCAATATTAAAGTCAAGGACTTTTCATGTGTAAATAACGGGTGATTTGTTGACAGGACATTGGCCTCTGTGATGCTTTTTCACTTTCTGCTCCTGTTTTCTTCAGACTTTTACTGAGGAAAAGCACTGAAGCTTGAGCAACAAATAATTTGGTCTTTACAGGCGTTGATTGCATGAGATCTATGAAAAAATAATAACAGAACAATTATGCCTTAAATGGTAGCAATTTAGATGAGTGTAGGGGGATGGGGGCATTATACTTGAGCCAATACACTTAAGAGATGTTAAATTTACAGAAGACTTGAATAGGCCATGGTTTTAGTATCACATTAAATTTTCTTCATTTCAAATCAAAAAAGACCAAATACTTCAAAACATACGCTAAAGCTTTCAAGCACCTTTGTGTTGGTTGGGAATGTGTCTTTTTCAAACATTTTCTGTCTCTCTCTCAGCCATGTTTCTGTATTAGCCATGATATCTCAGTCTCAAGCTCCTATCAATGCCCTGCCTTACCTGCTGGGCTTCTCGCATTGAAATAAATGCAGTTTAATTCATCAGTCTTACTTTGGTTTCTATCATGCTCTTGTTTGGCTTGTCTATCTAATTTGCTCCCTTTAACCACTGTACCAGCATCAGCCTTCTCTCTGTTGTCACCACTGCTTTGGAAAGTCCTCTCCTCCTCCTAGTTTAAAGCCTCCCAAGTAGCACAAGCAAATTTCCCCACCAGGATATTGTCCCTCTCGAGTTCAGATGCAACCCTGTCTAATTTCCTATATTCTCTCTGTAGAAACTCAACTGTGTGGAATTTGCACGTTCTCCCCGTGTCTGCGTGGGTTTCCTCTGGGTGCTCCGGTTTCCTCCCACAGTCACAAAGATGTGCAGGTCAGGTGAATTGGCCATGCTAAATTGCCCATAGTGTTAGGTAAGGAGTAAATGTAGGGGTATTGGTGGGTTGCGGGTCGGTGTGGACTTGTTGGGCCTTAGGGCCTGTTTCCACACTGTAATGTAATCTAATCTAATCTAATCTCTTCCTCCACTTTTGTCGTTTTCCCCAATGTGTACACCAAACTCTGCTCACTCTCCCCTTCAAGAATTTGCTGCAGCCATTCAGAGACATCCTTTAGCTGGCACCAGGGAGGCATCCAACCCTGCCCCCGTCTGACCCCTAAACCCCATCCGCCCCTGGCCTCAGCATCTGCCCACCCCCATGTAAGCACCACCTCCCCCATCCGCCCCCCTAACCCTGCAGCCCGTCCGCCCCCCTTCCCTGCAACCCCCCCCCTCCCTCCCCCAATTCCGACCCTCCCCCTCCGTGTCCACCTCTGGGGCAGACAGACTGGACACCAACAGTAAGACTGCTGCTGTCTTTGGGTGATGAGTCTCTAAATAACACACACACACACACACACGTTTTTACTGCAACATTTTGTCAAGTTCCACCTTTGTCCTGTACAGGACAATGTTGGAGAGATTATCTGGGGAAGCAGAGTTTCGGGTAAAACCCTGTGTAGAAATCCAGGGAAAGTGTGGGAGAGACTGAGAGAGAGTGAGTGGGCCGTCAGTCATTTGGAGACATTGCATGGGCTCCCATCGATGTCCAGGACTGTTCTCAGCAGCATTTCAGTAAACCAAGTTCGTTTTTAATCATTGTAAACAAAAGGCGCGATCAGTGTTGAAACACCTCTTTGATGTAATGTTCCTATTGGGACTTTGAGATCTTCAGATAACTGATATTCGGATAATTGAGGTGATGTCATGCTCACAGCCACAGAAATGACTATTTTAATGGAGTTTGGAATTTTCATTTTGCTCAATGAATTAAAAATAATCATAATTTGATGCAGTGTACATGTGTAATTGTATTAATTAAATACAAGGCAGACATTTTGTTGATGTAAAATTTATACTAATGTTCTCCTCAATTGTTCTTCTTTCACAAGTTTTAACAGGAGTGAAGTATTAGGTATGCATAAAATATTAGCTAATAGCACACTGATGCAATCGTTTAACTTAGTAGGGATTTCTCATGCAACATATATGTTAAAAGATCTAAATATTAATGATCTTAGAAAGGGTGAAGTGAACCTAATAATTGAATACTTCCCTCTTCACTACCTGCAGCTGCAACCCTTGAAGGTCCACATTCTTACTGACAATGATAATGCCAAGGTTTCTTTTTCTGCTACCTGATTTAGGGAGAAGCAACCTTGTAGCGTGGAACCATCAGATGTTTTTGGCTCAGTACAACAGCTTTTTTTCCCAGAATTTGGTGTGGACTGCATTTTGGAGAAGAAATGCATGAGCTCTTCATGTTGAGTTTTTTATCTTGATTTGATTTCTTATTGTCACATGTACCAAGATATTGTGAAAAATTATTGTTTTACATGCTATCCAGACAAATCATACCTCACATGTACACAACATAATACATCAGAATACAGAATATAGTGTTACAGCTACAGACAAGGTGCAGAAGAAATGTCTGTAAAAAAGGCATTGTAACCTGAATTTATAATTTGATATACGAAATCTATGAACTCAAACAAGAATGTTACTATTACAACCAATGCGTAAATTAAAGAAAAATAAATGTACATATCAGTTTTGAATAATAGCTCAATTTTTTTTTGATTGTTCAGTTTTTAAGAGAAAGTTAAACATGGTTTACCTGGCTATTACATCTGGAAGGTTCTCGTCAATGAACTTTTGCATGCACTCATGTTCAGTGGAGCGTTCCAAGAAGAGTTTAAATGACTTATAATATTGATTAAAGTCTAAGCTGAGGGGTTTCATAGATGACTCCATCTTTGAATTTGATAGTTACAGAAAGTTGACTGTGGATTGGCGATCTGTGCAGAAACAGGAGATGGACATTGCCTGGATTTGACTGGACTTTAACCAAACAACATTTAAATATTTCAAATATTAACTCCCAAATATGCTCTGGTCGATTAACTTCCTCAATCTTGGCCTCCTGCCTTTGCCTTCATGAAAACAAATTGTACACTCTTTCCACTAAATTCACTGAACTCTTGTACACCATAAATTTCCCTGAATGTCAACTCTCCAAACTATATTCAAGCCATCCCTTTGAACATAACTTTTAACTGCTTTGATACTCCTGCATATCAGTCACAGCTAAGGCCACGTCTGGCAATTCTTTTGTCCACCATATTCCTATTCCATATCCTAACTCTACTACCTTCTGTTTCAACCATGAGAAAGAAATATCTCCCAATTTCCCACCATTTCTACAACATAACTCAAAATTTCCTATCTTCTAATTTCAATTCTGCGGAAGAGTCACACTGGATTTAAAATATTTTCTCTGGTTATCTTTCCTCTGAGTTTTTCTAGCATTCTTTTTGTTTGTTTCAGATTTCTGGCATTTACAGTTTTTTTTTTACCCTTTTTGAGGATTTGCCATTCTGCTTGAAGAAATTTTCCTGAATCAATTTCAGTTGTCCTCTTATTTCATGGACAAAACCCAATAAATTAATTTTGGAATTTCTTGTAGCAAATAGGGAAAATTAGAATCCTTTATTGTTATTCTTCAGATATTCATGACAATATGCTTTATTCATGCTTTGAAGAATCTGATGGTACCCTTTTCATTGTTTATTCATGAGGTATGGGCATTTCTATCTAGGCCAGAATGTATGCCTATCCTGAGGTGGCCTTGAGAAGGTGGTGAAGAGGTGGTTCTTGAACTGCTGCAGTCCATTTTATGTAGGTATACCCAAAATGTTATTAGCTATTGAAATCCAGCATTTTGACCCAGAGAAACTGAATGAATATTGATATATTTCCAATTCTAGATGGTGAGTGTCTTGAAGGGGTACTGGCAAGTGGTAGTGTTCCCATGTATCTGATGCCCTTGTCCTTTTAGGTGGTAATGGTCATGGGTTTGCTGCCGAAAAAGCATTAGTGCATTTTTGGAGTGCATTTATAAATAGTACATCCTGCTGCTACTAAGCCTAAGTCATAGAGGAAATGACTGTTTGTAGATTTGGCGTCAAAGCTCAGTGGACATTGTAAAGGCTAGGAACCCTTACAGCATACTGGTACATAGAACATTACAATGCAGTACAGCCTCTTTGGCTCTTGATGCTGTGCCAACCTGCAAAAACAATCTAAAACCCTTCTAACCTACACTATTCTATTATCATCCATATGTTTATCCAATGACCATTGAAATGCCCTCAAAGTTGGTGAGTCTACTACTGTTGCAGGCAGGGCATTCCACACCCTTACTGATCTCTGAGTAAAGACCTCCTCTCCCTACCAGGCAACATTCTGGTAAATCTCCTCTACACCCTTTCCAAAGCTTCCACATCCTTCCTATAATGCAGCGACCAGAGAATATGCAATACTCCCAAGTGCGGCCGAACCAGAGTTTTGTACAGTTGCAACATGACCTCATGGCTTCAAATGCAATCTCTCTAACAATAAAAGCTAACACACCATCAGCCTTCTTAACAACCCTATCAACCTGGGTGGCAACTTTCAGGGATCTATGTACTTGGACACCAAGATCTCTCTACTCATCCACACTACTAAGAATCTTACCATGAGCTCAGTACTCTGTATTCCTGTTAGTCCTCCAAAAGTGAAACACCTCACATTTTTCTGCATTAAACTAAATTTGCCACCTCTTAGCCTAGCTCTGCAGCTTGTCTATGTTTCTGTGTAACCTACGACATCCTTTGGCACTTTCTACAACTCCACCAACCTGAGTGTCATCCGCAAATTTACTAACCCATCCTTCTATGCCCTCTTCCAGGTCCTTTATAAAATTGACAATCGGCACTGGCCCCAAAACAGATCCTTACAGTACGCCACTAACAACTAAACTCCAGGATGAACACTTCCCATCAACCACCACCCTCTGTCTTCTTTCAGCTCGCCAATTTCTGATCCAAACTGCTAAATCACCCTCAATCCCATGCCTCTGTATTTTCTGTAATAGCCTACCATGGGGAACCTTATCAAATGCTTTACTGAAATCCATATACACCACTGCTTTACCGTCATCCACCTGTTAACTGATATGGTTAATTGATATGTTAATTGGTAATTGATATCAGATGAGGTTTCTCAATTTGTTATGGCTTCAGATAGGGGACCCAAACAGCTAAGTGTTTATTGATGATGAGTGGTTGACTTCAGTTGTTTGATATCCAAACTTCTGTTGATATCCTGGAAAACTTTAAAAATAAAGTTATGACCTTTATCAGATTCTCCTTCAAATGGTAGATCTCAGCAAATGAAAAAAAACAGAGATATTTTATCATGAGCTACCTGAATTTCAATTATACTCAAAGAGAGGGTGGCACAGTAGTTAGCACTGCTGCCTCACAGCACCAGTATCCCAGGTTCAATTCTAGCCTTTGGCAACTGTCTGTGTGGTGTTGGCACATTCTGCGTGGGTTTTCTCTGGGTGTTCCGGTTTCCTTCCACAATCCAAAGATGTGCAGGTCAGGTGAATTGGCCATGCTAAATTTCCCGCAGTGTTAGGGAATTGGGTCTGGGTGGCTTACTCTTCAGAGGGTCGGTGTGGACTGGTTGGGCCGAAGGCCTGTTTCCACACTGTAGGTAATCTAATTGAATAACATTTAGTGTGGGGTTATCACATTTATAATTGTAAAGACATACTGATGTCCTTGTTTATTTTCACCAATGGTCCTAAACTGTTCAAAAACTGTTGCAGCTATTAGAGATGTTGGTTTGATTTCATATTGATGATTTCTGAAAAGTTAACAGATAATAGGATTGTGTAATTTAATTATATGTGTATAATGTATGATAGATATCAGTCTTCAGCCAATTGAATTCACTCCAGATGATATCAAGGAACAGTTAGATGGACTGGATTGTGCAAAGGCTATGGGCCCTGACAACCTTCCGGTAATTGATATGAGTCAGACATCAGGTGAGGTTCCTCAATTTGTTATAGTTTCAGGTAATCTACCACAAATTGTTAAATTCCCAGATTGGGAGGGATGAACTTGCTCCCATTCTTTAGTCGGGGCTTCAATGCAAATTCAGAGTCTTGGACATGGTCACCAAGCTGCTTAAAGCATTCAGGATCTTCTCCTTGTAAGGGATCAGAAGCTGAATGTCAGGCAGCCTGCCACCTGACTTGACACTTGCTACACTATTATGGACTGTCGTCCTGTTGAAATGAGATAGACAGATAGGTATTAAGGAAAATCAAAGCAGGTGGCACAGCTATTATTTTTGGTGCAGGTAAATTTCTACAGTGCACCTTGTAGATAGTGCTTCTGCTGAATGTCAGTGGTGGAGGGAACGAATGCTTGTGGATGTTGTGCCAGTCAAGTTAGCTTCTTTGTCCTAGATGGTGTTAAGTTTCTTGAATGTTGTTGGAATTGCACCCATCCAGGTAACTGGGGAGTACCGTCACATTCCTTACTTGTGCCTTGTGAATGGTAGACAGGCTTTGTGAAGTCAGAAGGGGAGTTATTTATCACAGCATTCCTAGCTTCTGACCTGATCTTGTAGTCACTGGTGTTTATGTGGCAAGTCCAGTTGAGTTTCTGGTCAATGGTAAGCCTCAAGACCATTCATAGTGGGGATTCAGTGATGGGAACAACATTGAATGTCAAGCGGCAGTGGTTAGAGATGGTCATTGCCTGGCATTTGTATGGTATGAATGTTACTTGCCACTTGTCAACCCAAACCTGGATATCGTCCAGATCTTGTTGTATTTAAACATGGACTACTCATGGGAGTGCTGAACATTGTACAATCATCGGCGAACATCCTCACTTCTGACTTTATGATGAAGGGAAGGTCATTGGTGATGCAGCTGAAGATGGTTTACTACCTTCCAACATTGCTGTACCTTCCCTCAGGCTGCATTGACCCAGATAGTAACCTCGGATCAGACTGACATGGCCTGGTGCTGTGGTCTCCACAGCCAGTCCTGAGGAAAGAGGATATTCTTCCTCCACAACACCTCATCCAACAAGACCTCATCCCAGTGCACAAAGTGGGGCACCATTTTTCTCTTCTCTGCCATGTCTGGAGTATAAGTTAGGAACCATGCATGGCAGCCCCAGATTTACAGTGCTTGTCTGTGTGCAAAATGACCTTTCGGAGATGGCACAGATACTGGTCTATTCCAACAGTGTGGAGCTATTGCTTATTTGTTGCGTGCTAAAACAGGACTAGAATCAAATGACAGGGTACATAAGGGTGGGGTAGATTGTTAACAAGGCAGGTTTGGTAAGATGCAGTAAGTAAACACACTGAGCCTTGGATAGATAAACATGCCATGAAACAGAATGAAACTAACACAAAGCCAATAAAATATGTAATTCAGCCCTCACACACAGATAGTGCCCCAGATGAGTGTACAGTCAGCTAGCAGCATGATTTGTTATTGGATGCATCCTCCAATCAGGGAAGTGAGAAAACTACATGAGGTTAACACGCTCTCTAGCTCAACAAGTCCTCATGCTGGTAAATCACAAGCCTCCCCACCTTAAAAGAGCTACAGACCAATGTTTAGCCCTTAAAGTTTAAAAAGAAGAAACAAAAACCAAAAGCCTTATATTGTTTTCTGTCATGTTGCTTTTGGACATGCTATAATTCACATATCAACTCACAATGATCGTTAAATAGTCACACTACTGTTTTAATAGCCCATATTTGAATAATGTGAAAGTGAGTACGGCAGATGCTGGAGTCAAGATTAGAATGGTGCTGGAAAAGTACAGCAGGTCAGGCACCATCCGAGGAGCAGGAAAATCAATGTTTTGGGAAAAAGCCCTTAATCAGGAATGAGGCTGGGAGCCTTGGGAGTGGAGAGATAAATGGGCAGGGGGTGAGGCTTGGAGAAAGGTAGCTGAGATTGCAATGGGTGGATGGAGGCGAGGGTAAAAGTGATAGGTCGGAGGAGAGGATCGAGCGAATAGGTGGGATGGAAGATTGACAGGTGGGACAGGTCATGAGGACGGTGCTGAGTTGGAAAGTTACCCAGGCCATTGTTCTGAACTTTTTATTTCTGTACTTTCTCATGTACATGTGACAATAAAGCTAATTCAGTTCAATTCAGTTCAATTCATTATTATGATGATCAAGTTGGAGTTGCAGTTTTAAAGATGAAGTTTCCATTCAGATGAATTTGAAATGTGAGTGCTCAAGGTTTGGAAACTAATTATGATGTTCTGGCTTCTGGACCACACCAAAGTAATCATGTTTAGTGAGTCAGGTGATCAGGGTTTTTAAATAAAGTATCATGGCATCATGTGTAGGTTTGCACATTGCAATAGCTATGATAGGCACGACATCCTGCACACAAAATTGTTGCCATCTAATTCCTACCAAAAACAAAACTTCAGAAGCACTATCAAGTCACTTTATATGACAAAAGATCTAGCAAGGAGCATTTTATTTTAAAATGTCTTTATGGTGTTACCTATTCTTTACATAGGCATGCCGAGGGAATAAAATCATTATATGGTTTCCATTACTCTTCTTTTTAGAGTTAAATACTGTTACAAATACAAAGGTTACAGGATTGTTATGTTTTTGGACTTGCTCTTTAAATAATAGTAAAATGGAGGATTTGAAGGGGTCAATTCCAAATTCTGCCCAACAACAGATTTGGGAAACTTGCTTGTTTAAGGTTGAAGTTGGAGGGGACAAGTTCTCTTACTGGATAGAAGGTGCAAGATATTCAGACTCATAATTGATGACCAGAGTAGCTCTGCTGAAGGTAGATCAACATTTAGTCGCAAGGTCTGACAAATATTATTAGGAATGTCAGATTTTGTAAATGGTTGTACTTTATACTCTCAATGTAATTTCAAGATAGAATAATATTAGGTTTCTAGGTGATAGTTAATTAGCATTTCTATCTAAATACAGGACCCATATACCTCATGCTGCCACGGACATGGGCTTTGAGACAGAAGAAAAAAATCTTCAGATGATGTCATAATAGTATCACATTTTTCTAAGATGTGAACCTAAGAGAAATACAGCATCAGAGGTGAGGAGGTTTAGATTAGATTCCCTACAGTGTGGAAACAGGCCCTTCAGCCCAACAAGCCCACACCGACCCTCCAAAGAGTAACTGCCCATTTCCCTCTAACACTATGGACAGTTTAGCATGGCCAATTCACCTGACCTGCACATCTTTGGACTGTGGGAGGAAACAGGAGCACCCAGAGGAAACTCACACAGACACAGGGAGGATGTGCAAACTCCACACAGTCACCTGAGGCTGGAATCGAACATGGGACCATAGTGCTGTGAGGCAGCAGTGCTAACCACTGCGCCACCGTGCCACTCCCTGCTAAAGGATTTGAAAATTGACAAAATCTCCAGGTCTGGATGGATTGTGATTGACCAAAATTGATGGTGCAGTGGACAGTGAAGAAGGTTACCTCAGAATACAATGGGACCCCAAGACCTTACCATTAAGTGTATGAGTCCTGCCCTGATTTGCCTTTCCGGAACGCAGCACACCAAGTTTATCTAAATCAAATTCCATCTGTTACTCCTTGGCCTTTGACCAGATGGGCCAATGGACTGAGGAGTAACAGATGGAATTTAATCTGGACAAATGTGAGGTGCTACATTTTGGAAAGGCAAATCAGGGCAGGATCCATACACTTAATGGTAAAGTCCTGGGGTGAGTTGCTAAAAGTGAAGTCCCAGGTAGAAAGGATAGTGAAGGAGCTGTTTAATATGCTTGCCTTTATTAGTCAGAGCATTGAGTATAAGAAGAGAAAGTGAGGTCTGCAGATACTGGAGATCAGAGCTGAAAATGTGTTGCTGGAACAGCGCAGCAGGTCAGGCAGCATCCAAGGAGCAGGAGAATCGACGTTTCGGTCATAAGCCCTACTTCAGGAATGAGGAAAGTTTGTCCAGCAGGCTAAGATAAAAGGTAGGGAGGAGGGACTTGGGGGAGGGGGGTTGGAAATGCGATAGGTGGAAAGAGGTCAAGGTGAAGGTGATAGGTCAGAGTGGGGTGGGGGCGGAGAGGTCAGGAAGAAGATTGCAGGTTAGGAAGACGGTGCTGAGTTCGAGGGATTTGACGGAGACAATGTGGGGGGAGGGGAAATGAGGAAACTGGTGAAATCCGAGTTCATCCCTTGTGGTTGGAGGGTTCCTAGGCGGAAGATGAGGCGCTCTTCCTCCAACCGTCGTGTTGTTGTGGGCTGGCGATGGAGGAGTCCAAAGACCTGCATATCCTTGGTGGAGTGGGAGGGGGAGTTGAAGTGTTGAGCCACAGGGTGGTTGGGTTTGTTGGTCCGGGTGTCCCAGAGGTGTTCTCTGAAACGCTCCGCAAGTAGGTGGCCTGTCTCCCCAATATAGAGGAGGCCACATCGGGTGCAGTGGATGCAATAGATGATGTGTGTGGAGGTTGCAGGTGAATTTGTGGCGGATATGGAAGTTTCCTTTGGGGCCTTGGAGGGAAGTGAGGGGGGAGGTGTGGGCGCAAGTCTTGCACCTCCTGCGGTTGCAGGGGAAGGTGCCGGGAGTGGAGGTAGGGTTGGTGGGGGGTGTGAATCTGACGAGGGAGTCACGGAGGGAGTGGTCTTTACGGAACGCTGATAGGGGAGGGGAGGGAAATATATCCTTGGTGGTGGGGTCCGTTTGGAGGTGGCGGAAATAACGGCAGATGATACGCTGTACATGGAGATTGGTGGGGTGGTAGGTGAGGACCAGTGGGGTTTTGTACTGGTGGCGGTTGGAGGGGCGGGGCTCAAGGGCGGAGGAGCGGGAAGTGGAAGAGATGCGGTGGAGGGCATCGTCGACCACGTAGGGGGGGAAATTGCGGTGCTTGAAGAAGGAGGCCATCTGGGTTGTACGTTTTTGGAACTGGTCCTCCTGGGAGCAGATGCGGCGGAGACGAAGGAATTGGGAGAATGGGATGGCGTTTTTACAGGGGGCAGGGTGGGAGGAGGTGTAGTCCAGGTAGCTGTGGGAGTCGGTCGGTTTGTAGTAGATGTCCGTGTTGTTTCGGTCGCCTGAGATAGAAATAGAAAGGTCGAGGAAGGGGAGGGAGGAATCTGAGACTGTCCAGGTGAATTTGAGGTCG